>NC_045426.1:634830525-635430525 GCF_902635505.1 Sarcophilus harrisii | reverse complement strand
TTGGATCATCACTTTTAGTACCCATATCTGGGTCAGAAAATCTTTGTACAACTGGTAAACAATTTCTTCTCAACTTTTTCTAAGTGAGTATTCATCAGTTTTCTCTATTTGCACACTAGAAAGTCTAACTCTCCTATGAGCAATAGATAGCTGTGGTGAATATTCCTGGCTGGGTCCCCTCTATTTCTTGGAGCTATTTTATAAACTTGCAAGTTTTCTAGTCCCTCAATTACCTTGAATAGGTTAGCTTTAATAAAGTATATTAAATAAAATATATAATATATTAAAACATGCTATATATATAACACTTAATTCATGTTGCATAGAAAGAGATATGTAGAGATAGATAGATAGATGATAGACATTCTACTTAAATATGTATATACCGCTTCTCACAATAGATTAACTTCTTGAGTACATGACTAAGCTCCTAGCATAGTCTCTGGCCCATACTAGGTGTTTTATAAATGCTGATTGATTACCTGATTGAATGAGGACAATCACTTTCCTGACCATTCTAAACCTGCATCTTAGCAACAAGAAGGAACTAGTTGCTGACATCAAAATTAGGGGAACCTGAGGGGCAAGAGATCACCTTCTCTTGGAGTTTATGACAGCAGAAAAGAAGAAAGCTAAAAATGTCCTCTCACTTGACAATTCCAAGGACTAGAAAAAATTGAGAGGTAGAATGTTCTAATCTAAAATTCGGTTGAGGAAGTAAGTCCAAGAATTACCCCAACACTAGAATTATGAGTACAAAAAGTGAAATGATTGCACTAAGGAGAAAAAGTGGGAATTGTCTAAAGTTTGGCATGAAAGTACAGGGAATTCATCAAGCAAACATTGTTAAAAGATATGCATTCCCTGACTTCTTTCCAAATATGGGGAGCTATGAGTGTGAAATCTTCCATCAACCAGATCCAGTTGATTTGTTGGTTGATTTGATAGTTCTTTTTTTTTTTTCACTTTGTTGCAAGGGAGTGTTCGTGTGTGTGTGTGTGTGTGTGTGTATCTATTATATATAAGACATATATACACACATATATATGTATGTGTATGTATATATATTTCTTTAACATGGACTTGCCTCCCCCTTTAGAATGTAAATGACATATGAAACGATTATCTCATTCTTTGTACTTGAATTCCCAATAAAATGCTTGATAATACTTAATTCATAAACAATTACAATTATTTATAAACAAAATGTTTTAAGAATAGATATCAAAATATATCAATATATAAATTTTAAATTAAAAAATAATAGTCAAAATGAAAACAAGAGGAGATATAAGGAATTGAGGCAGTTAGGAGGAACTTAGTATGTCTTGGAAAACAGAGGTTTAAATAAAAGGATTATTTTAAATGTATTATTGTTGTTCAGTTGTTCAGTCATGTCTGGCTCTTTGTGACTCCATGGACTCTAGCATACCAGGCCCTTCTATGCTCTACTATTTTTCAAAGTCCACCCAGATTCATGTTTATTATTTCTATGACACTACCTATCTTATCCTCTGCTGTCCCCTTTTCCTTTAATCTTTACCAAAATCAGCATGTTTTCCAATGAGTCCCAACTTTTCATTATGTGGCCAAAGTATTTACACTTCAGCTTCTTTATTTGACCTCTCAGTAAATATCCTGAATTAATTTCTTTAAGTATTGACTGATTTGACCTCCTTGCTGTCCAAGGAACTCTCAAAAGTCTTTTCCAGTCTTGCAATAGGAAAGTGTCAATTTTGCAGCACTCAGCTGACATGGCTACTGCAAAAGCCATATACCTTTGACTATATAAATCTTTATTGGCAAGGTGATGTCTCAGCTTTTTCATATCCTGTACAGGTTTGCCATAACTTTTCTTACAAAGAGTGAAGTCTTGGCTGCACTTGCCATCTGCAATGATTTTTGAGCCCAAGAACATAAAATCTGACACTGTTTCCATTTCTTTCCCCTTTATTTTCCAGGAAGTAATGGGACCAGTTGTCATGATCATAGTTTTTTTTTTTTTTTTTTCCCTTTAATGGTAAACTTCAAGCCACTTTTTACACTGTTTTCTTTCAATACCTCAAAAAACTTTTAAATTCTGCTTCCCTTTCTGCCATCAGAGTGGTATTATCTGCACATCTGAGATTATTGACGTTTCTCTCAGCAATCTTAATTCTGATTTTGGTTCATTCAGTCTGAAATTTTGCATGATGTGTTAAGGAAATAAAGTGACAATATACACCATTATCATACTCCTTTTCCAATCTTAAATAATCAATTGCTCCATATTCAGTTCTAACCCTTGCTTCTTGGTTCACATATTTCTCAGGACATAAGTACAATAATCTGCTACTCTCATTTCTTTGAAGACTTTCCCCATTTTGTTGTGATTCATACAGTCAATGAAGTGAAGATTTTTGGAGTTTGCTTTGGGGGGTTAATTTTTTTCTGGAATTTTCTTCATAATTCTGAGAATATTGGCAATTTGGTCTCTAATTCTTTTGCCTCTTCAAAAGCCATTCTATTTTTCTGGTAATTATTGATTCACATATTGCTGAAGTCTAGTTTGGAGATTCGTAACTATATTGAAGGAAAAAGGAAGGAAGGCAAAGAAAGGGGTTCAAGACCAATGTTCACTATATATGGGATCATTAAAATGGAAAATGGAGAAAACTCAATTCTTACTTTGCTCTTGCTCATAAAATTGGGGAGAGGGATCTTTGGAGTGAGGAAGACAAAACAGGAAGAGCAAAAAAAAAAAAAAAAAGAAGATAATGGAGTCTACAGACAGTAAGCCCTTGTTTTTGATCTCTGGCAAAATTCTAATTTGTTTTATTAATGACAAGTTTAGTGAACATCTAGAAAAGATAATAGAGAAACAACTATATAAGAAACTAAATTTTTTACCAAGAACTTCACTGACTCACTGATAAATTCAGGAAAAGATTCATTTTTTGCTCTTGCAAGAACAGGTGCTTAAGCAGCTAGACACCCTTGAAGTACAAAGGCAACATTTTATCTCCTTTCTGGAAGTGCAGTCTTTTATTTTCTTCTGGAAGTACAAGTTTCTTCCCTAATTCTCCATTTATTTGGGTATTCCAGAGGTTACAGAATCTGAATCTCCATCAACAATTACATAATTACATCTCCTCCTCCCCCTCATGTGAGTATCCTTTCTTAATTACATCCTTACATCTTTCTCCTAACATGAGTATCTTCCCCCGATTACATCATTATATCTGACCTCTTACATGTGTAAATGGTTCTACACCTTTAATTACATTTTACAACTGTGTTTCTTATTCTAAGTCCCTACTCCTGATTACATTTTCCCTTTTTTGTTTCCTTGTTTTGTGTCCTTGTCTCCATTTCTTTTGTTTCTATTTTATTTTTCTAATTTAAATTTAATTTCTCTGTATTTCTCTAATTTAATTTTCATAACTCTATGGAAACTAAACCCTTATCCAATTCTCATAGGCTATCATCTTTATTTCCAAATAAAGAAACTGAGGCTCAAAGAGATGAAGATACCATTAAAAACATTGAACCAGGGTCATGTCAGAAATTCGGTGCCTTTAGAGTCCATGTGAAGAAGAGCAAAGAGGAAGTCCCAGAATCATGTACTTGAAAGCCTTTAGTACAATTCCTCTCATTTTATAAAAGATGAACCTTGCCTGGAGAGGGAAAAGTGATAAATAATGCATAACTGAAGAAAAACATGGAACAATCACCTGGAATGCAATGAGAACTGGTTTGGATTCCAAATAACTCGTTTCAATTTTTAATTTCAACTTACTACCAATGTAACCTTTGACAAATCATTTAACTTCTCTGGACCTCAATTTCCCCATCTGTAAAACAAGGAGGATTCCTAGATTAGATAAGCCCTCAGAACCCTTTTATTTCTAAAAACCATGATACTAAAAACTTTCTTTGTAGATTTTACAAAGAGGTTTGGAATGGGTGTCATTAAAGTCTCTCAGTTTTGATGTTCTGTCAATCTGCTCATGATAAAGCATCACTTGCACTTATGTTTTATGCTCAATTCATGTCCACAAAACAATGAGCATATATTGAACAATGTCCTAGGCATGTGCTAGATGCTGGAGAAACAAAGACAAGAACAAAACAATCCTTGCTCTCCAGCTTAACCTGAGTTCTACAAGAAGCTTTCCCCAACTTTTCTAAATTCTAGTTAGGGCCTTCCCTCCATTGAATATTTTCTATTTATTCTTTATGTAGCTTATTTGTGCACATGCGTTTGCTTGCTACCACCTCCATTAGACTGAGAGTTCCTTGAAATCAGGCATTATCTAATTTTGCCTCTTTTTGTATTCCCCATGCTGAATACCATGCATGGAACATAGTGGATACTTAATAAATGTTTATTGACTAACAACATGGACTTTAAACTATAAGGTGGTACTATGAATATGGAAAGGAAGGGAGTGAATTTCTGTATATAGCCTTGGAGAAAGATGGGATTCAAAAAATGAGGGAGAAGTCTCCCTTATTTCAATTGTTTGTTTGAGTTACTATGAGTCTTTTGTGCACTTTTCCATGAGGTGCAATAAAGGTTATTCTGCTCCTGATAAGCACATCATTAACCTGAGTGCTTGCACACATGTAAAAGATCTTTTACCCACATCTGTGAGGACCTAGACCCAAGCTGAGATTTTCTAGAAGCATCACTTATGGATGAAAAATAATCTAAAAGCCATCATTTGGGAAAGCTAGTTCTGAGATCAGATGGGAACCACAAAAAGTCAGAATCTGGAGTGCTAGGTCATGATGCTAAAGCAGTGAATGTCAAAGATTTTGGCTTCAGGACACCTTTTCAATCTTAAAATTATTGATTAAATCCCAAAAGCCTTTATTGTGTTGGTTGTATTTATCGATATTCACTGTATTTAAATTAAAATGTCTTAGTATTATTATGAAAATGGTTTTGACCTATTAAAAATGGTATTTGACTATTAGAAAAGGACCAGGCCATCCTCAGCAATGAGATCAACCAAATCATTTCTAATGGAGCAGTAATGAACTGAACCAGCTATGCCCAGAAAAAGAACTCTGGGAGATGACTAAAAACCATTACATTGAATTCCCAATCCCTATATTTATGCACACCTGCATTTTTGATTTCCTTCACAAGGTAATTGTACAATATTTCAGAGTCTGATTCTTTTTGTACAGCAAAATAACGGTTTGGTCATGTATACTTATTGTGTATCTAATTTATATTTTAATATATTTAACATCTACTGGTCATCCTGCCATCTAGGGGAGGGGGTGGGGGGGTAAGAGGTGAAAAATTGGAACAAGAGGTTTGGCAATTGTTAATGCTGTAAAGTTACCCATGCATCATATATCCTGTAAATAAAAAGCTATTAAATTTAAAAAAAAAAAAAAAAGGATTCTCAGACCACATTTGAGAACTACTAGATTAGAATAATATAGCTGAAACCACTAAAGGAATTCAGCTATGATTGTATCATGGTCATTATCACTCACTTATTAATTGTGATATTCATTCAATCAACATGCTTTTATTAAGTGTTTGCTATGTTCTAGTACCCCAAAGTACCTCACATTCTAATGAAAAAGACAACATATAATTAGGCACATATAAGATTTACAGAGACTGGAAGTAGAGAGACTAACCAGAAGGCTACTGCAATGGTTTTGGGGGGGAGGGGGAAGTGGTTACATAATGAATTGGATCCATTGAATGAGTGAAAGTGAAAACTTTAGGATGATAGTGAGTTCTCAAGCTTGAGTAACTGGGAGGATGGTAATGCCCTAGATATTAATAGGGGAACTAGAGACAAAACAAGAATGAAGGGGGAAATAACGAATTCTATGTTGGACTTTTCAAGTTTTAGACATCTTCAAGACATCCAATTGGAAATACCCAGAAGGGACGTCTCATTTTATAAATAAGGAAACCAAAGTTCAGGAAGTACAATATTTTAGCTAAGGTTATCCAGCTAGGAAAAGGCAGAACCAAGGGAAAAATCTAAGTATTTCTGATTCTAAGTCTAGAACTTAGATGGATGGATCTGCTTGGAGGAAATGCTTCTCCCAAATCCCATCTCCATGATTTTTTTATACAAGGTTTGTATAAACTTCTGTATGCAAGAAAGTTATCTCAGTGTCCTTGAATTATCTCTCTATCTTTCATCTCAGTTCAATACCTTTGGCTCTGATAAAATTATTTTGCATATTTGGTTTTTGTTTGTTTTTACCTCCTGAGAACTACAAAACATCATCATAAACAAACATAAACATGCACACACACACACACACATGCACGCACACACAAGCATCTTTCTTACTTTTTTTTTTTTTTTTTTGCTGAGGCAATTGAGGTTAAGTGATTTACCTAGGTTACACAGCTAGGAAGTGTTAAGTGTCTGAGACCAAATTTGAACTCAGGTTCTCCTAACCATGGCTGGTGCTCATCTTACTTACTATTGAGGTCTTTTGATTACCCATCCATAATCCTTCACTTCATGCTGATTTCTGATTGAAATAACCTAAAATCATTTTGTTAAACAACTATTCACAGATTCTAGCTATTATTATTGATTAACAAGTGAGTACCAATGGAGGTTCACAGGAAGCTAAGACATTTGGCTTTAATTCTGTTGACAGTTGGTTGATTGGTTGGTTGTTGTCCTTTATTCCCAAAGAGGATCAAAATGAAATCACTATGTTAGAGTCTGACTGTGGTTGATCAGACCAACACAAGTTTGGGATGCTCTGCCACAGATTGGACACAAATAGTCCCTTTGAATATTTGGGATGGATGCTAATTTTGTGCATCTCATGTTTCTTCTGAACTAATTCAATTCTGCTTTGCTCATAGCATACAGCATCCTCTCTGATGAGGGCATGGCATGATGGGCAATCTTGTGCCTGTGTTTCCCATGTCATATAATCAATTCCAAAGAATTGATTTGAGAGTATCCTTATATCACTTTTTCTTACACCTTAGTGAGTACCTGCCCTATGTTCTCCATAAAATAATTTTTTTGGCAAGCTTCATTTGGCATTTGTACATTGTGACTAACCCAACAGAGTTGTGCTCTCTGCAGTAGAACTGGAATGTTTGGCAGTTTAGCTCAAGAAAGGATCTCAGTGTCTGGTATCTGATCCTGCCAGGCGATCTTCAGAATCTTCCTAAGACAATTCAAATGGAAGCAGTCTTAGCTACCATTATTGATTAACAAGTCAGCAGTGCCAGTGGGGGTTCACAGGAAGCTAAGGCATGTGACTTTAATTCTCTTGACAGTAAGAAGTCACTGAAAATTCTAAAGAGGGAGATTTAGTTGCTGAAAGTAATGCTTTTCCCAAGTGAATCTAGACTTGGTGAGTCAGTGATAAAAGGAACAGGACTCTTAGAAACATTGACCCTTAGAGCCAGAAGTTATTGTCTCGTAGAAGAGGAAGTGTGGTCTAGTAAATAGAATAGTGGGCTTCAAATAACTCCGTGGATCAAGTCTACCTTGACACATGTTGGCTACGATATTCAAAATAAATTATTCAGTTTCTCATTGTTACAGTAAACTAAAACTAAGTTTTAGAGTAAGGAGCAATCTACTTTGACAGAGAGAATTTCCTTAACTAGATTTCCCTTTCCCAATGAAACAACATGATTATTTTTAATATTAAAAAAAAAAAATCTGATGGTACTCTAAAGAGGGAAGCCAGGAAGGCCAGTATAACAGGAGAAATAATGTTAGCCTAGGTAGGAATAAAGATCAAATCCTGGTTTGGGCACCTATTAGATATAGAACTATGGTAAAGTCCCTTCCTAGAATGTAGATACTTAGTTGTATGGAAAATAAAAGACTTATGTAGGAAATAACAGAAAGAAAACCAATCGCATATAAATATGTACATGTGTGTACATGTACATAATCTATTACATGTATATATTACAAATAAAATCAATTACATATACTTAAATATAATTGATTTTCTTTGTAATCATATGTAGATTCTTTTATACATTTAAGGGCATTTTTCTCTGAAGAGAGCCATAAGTTTTACCAGAAGTCCATGACATGCAAAAAGTTTAAGCACCATTCCCAAACTGGAAAGTCACTGAAGTCCTTTGTAAGAATTAGAACATTTATTTAGGATTCTGTGAAGAAGCTCCTCAATCTTCAACTTACTCCTCTGTAAAAACAGAATGATATTTGTAGCTTTTACATGCTAGGTGGCACAGTAAATAGAGTGTCCGACCTGGAAGCAATCAGACTTATCTTCCTTAATTCAAATCTGATCTCAAACACTTACTAACTGGGTGTCTCTGGGCAAGTCACCATTTACCCTCAGTTTCCTCATCTGGAAAATGAGCTGGAGAAGGCAATGGCAAATCACTTCAGTATCTTTGCTAAGAAACCGCCAAATGGGGTCACAAAGAGTCAGTCATTGAAAAATGACTGGAAAAACTACATCACAAAGTTGATATAAAGTCCTTTGCTATTTTGAAGTGCTATTGAATTGGAAGATGTTAATATTAACATTTTTCAGACAAGAAAACTAAGGCTCAGAGATTTAAAAATCATATACCTTCCTCAATGAAACAACATGATAGTTCTTAAAGCTGGTAAATGTCAAAGCCAAGTTTGGAATTCTTGCCTTCTGATTCCTGAGCCCAAGTCATCACTCTTCAAAACTGGATCTACCCCATTAACCCCTAATTGTCTCATTATGGGCTGTTGTATATGTATATATATATATATACACATGTATATGTGTATATGTTTATATTCCTTCAAATATTTCCTTTACCTCTGCATGGAAGCTCCATAGATCCAAACAAAAATGGAAGATTGAGCAATTCAATCCCATTCTGAAGATTTTCTTAGACTGGGAGACGAGGGAGGGAAGGGAGACCATTCATTAGGTTCAGGGCTTGGCCTGCCATCCATCCTGCTGGCTAAGTCCCAGTAATATCAATAGGCCAATCCTTGTTGCAGGGAAAACCTGTCCAATGCCATGTTTCATTATCCTTTAAGACCCCAGTGCCCCCATGTTGTGCTGGTGGAAATATTGACTGAGGCATAGGTCCAGCCAGCTGATGGATAGAGCCTGGCAACTTGTGTCCAATACAGAATCCAATACCAGGTACTTTAGCCAATCGCCTGTAACTTTGTTTACTTGTGAGTCAATATATCCATCACTCACTGGCACTGATGGATTTCCATCTCAGAACTTGAAATAGGGGCATGCAAACAGAGAACTTTGTCAGGAGCAGTGATTTCTCTGAGCTTTAGGAAAAATCTCTTGCCCTATTGACAAGTACCTGGAGACACAGAGACAGCAGATGAAGGGTTAATATGGAATAAAAAATCTGAATTCCAATACTAGCTCTTCCAGTGATTCTTAACATGGCTTTTTCATAAGTCCCTTAATTCCTTTCCATCTTATTTTCTCAATATGTTTAAGGAAGGATCAGAGAGGCCCCTTCTTCCTCTAAAATGCTATCATTTCTAGTTGTGGATTCTATGATCCTTAAATATAAATGTTTTGGAATCTTAGGTTTTGGTTTCTCAGGATTCTCTGAAGGTCTTTCTCCGTCAAAACCCTCCCAGAAACATTCCCTATTGCCCTCTTCAATCCCTTGCAGTCTAAAAATCAGTTCAAAAATCACCTTGTTCATGTAGTCTTCCTAAGTCACCCCAATCATACATTTTTTTCCATTCCTTGATCAGCTCCTACCATCTGCTAGGAATTAGAATCGCACAGTCTAGCACTGAATGATGCTCTGATGTCTGAATTTTGCTTCAATGAGATTGTAAATTCCTTAAGGGCAGAGATTAGAGCTTTTCCTTTAATATCCCCTATAAAATCTGTTGTAGGACTGAGCCCAGGAGAGGCAAATAAAGTAGATTGGAGTCAATTGAATTGAAATAGATGGCAGTGAATTGAAATAAATTGAAATTGTTTGAATTGAGTTGAATTGGATTGCACTGATTTGGTCAGACAACATCAGGAGAACTGCATTCAGTTCTGATGCCATATTTTACAAGGTTCGTTGATAAATTGAAGAGCATGCAGAGAAAGGTAATAAGGACAATGAGGAACTAGAAAATTATGTTGGTATAAAGTTCAATTAAGAGATTAAAATTTTGAGTTAGAGAAAGACAGAACAAAAAATATTAACATGGAATCTAATTTTTTTTTGATGACTACATATCAATAAGTTGGTTTCCTTTGTGATTCTAGGTATGTATAGTTTCTAAAAACATTATTCTGAAAAGGGATCCATAGATTTTACAAGACTGCTGAAGATGCCCATGACACAAATAAAAGTTAAAAACCTCTGCCATTAAATGGAAATATAAAATATAAAATATAAATATAAAGAGGTATACATGTTTCTCACATACACAGGTATGGCACCTTTACAAAATAATGATCAGGTCTTAGGAAGCAAAACCTCACAAATACAGAAAAACTAACTACATTGCAACAAAATTATATTAAAAAACTGCTATAAAAATATTAAAAATCAACTGGAGACTAATGTTTTAACATTAAAAATTGGTGTGTCAAAGACTAAATTGTAAAAATGATTAACAATTTCTTTAAAGTTAAAAAAAAAAACAATTTTTAGGGATATATTCAAAGCAATCCTTAAGTGAAAAATTCATATCTCCTGACACCTTTATTAATAACAACAACGACAAAAGATGAATGAACTAAAAATATTAGAAAACAACTATTTTAAAAAATTGAATATCAAACTAGATTAAAAAAGAAAACCAAATTACCAGTATCAAAAATTAAAAAGGAGAATTCCCAACAAATGAAGAAAAACATATTATTAGAAATTTATTTCCAACTTATGTAAATAAAAGCAACTTGAATTAAATAAACAAATATTTACAAAAATACAAAATACCCCAACTAACAGAACAAGAAAGAGTTTAAGCAAGCTGATCTCTGTAAAAGAAATTGAACCCACCATACATGAATCTTCAAAGAAAAAAATCTCCAACACTAGGTGGATTCACAATTATATTTTATCAAAAATTCAAAAAACAATCCAATTAAAAACTTTTTTTGGTAAAAAGTTAAAAGAAGAAATTCTACTAAATGCCCTCTATGGCACAGATATGAGCTTGATTTATAAACCAGGAGGGATTAAAATAGAAAAATTATAGAATAAAGCCCCTACTGAACATAGACACAAAATTTTTAAAGAAAATATTATCAAAGAAGCTTTAAAAAATAAAAACGATACTATAAACAAGTTAAATTAATACTAAAAATGTAGGGTATAACTTAGTAAAATAATTAACTAAGCACATTAATAACAAAATCAATCGACATCATACAGCAAAATATTTTGTAAACTACAACAAAAAAAGATAATGCCCATTTCTGTTTAAAAAAAAAAAAACCTATAAAACATAAGAATAAATGGGCTTTTCTTTAAAATAATTAGTATTGTTATATCATCATATCTAAAATCATGACCTAACATTAAATGTAACAGAGATAAAATAGAATTCAATAAATTCAGAAATGAAATAAAAATGTTCACTGTCACTATTTGTATTTGCTATTGGACCAGAAATGCTGGCTATAGCAATAAAACAATAAAAAGAAATTGAAGGAATAAATATAAGTAAAGAAGAAAGAAAATTATCACTTTTTGCAGAAGATATGATGGTATGTATAAAGAGCCCTAAAGAGTTAAGTTAAATTTTAATTGAAACAATAACTTCAGCAAACATACTTTACTATAAAATAAATCTACACTAATATCAGCATTTCTGTGTAATACTAATAAGACCCAAAAAGAAAAGATAAAAAGAGAAATTCTGTTTAAAATAATTAGAGAATGTATAAAATACTTTGAGTCTATCTAACAAGATACATGCAAGAGCCATATAAATACAACTATAAACCACTGTTTATAAAAAAAAAAAAAAGGCAGACCTAAATAAGTGGAAAAACATTAATGTCTCATGAGTAGTACAAATTAATATAATAAAAATAACAACAGTATCTAAATTAATTTATTCATGCAATGCTGAGTTAATCAAATAGCAAAAGATTAAAAAACTAGAAAAAATAACAAATTTCATATGAAAGCAAAAAGTCAAGAATCTCATGAATGTAATGAAAGTATGTGGTAATGAAGCCTAATAGCCCTAGATCTCAAACTAAACTACAAAGCAGCAATTCTCAAAACAATTTGGTATTGCCTAGAGAAATCAATCAGTGGGAAAAAGTAGCACACATCATAGAGAAGCAAATGAATATACCAGCCCTTGTATTCAATAAATAAAAAGACCTAGCTAGTGGGTAAGAATTCACTCTTTAACAAAAAACTTCTAGGATAATTAGAAAGAAGCAGGGAAGAATTCAAATGAAGATCAACACTGTACACCTTATACCAAAATAAATTCCAAATGGAAACATGACCTAGAAATAAACATAAATTGTTTAAACATGGGGTGAAATTACTTCTTAAAACAGTGGATAGAAGAAAAATTCATGACTAAACAAAGAATAAAAGGATTATAAGAAGATAAAATAGACAATTCTGATTACATAAAACTTAAGAGGATTTGCATAAAGCCAATAAAACTAAGATTAGAAAAGAAAAAAAATAACTGATAAAAAAAAATCTTTCCAGCAAGTTTTTCTAGTATAGATTTAATTTCTAAAATATTCAATGAACTGATTAGAATGTAGAAAAATGAGAACAAATGATTCCCAATTGATAAATGTTCTAAGGATTTGAATAGGCTATATATATGAAGGAAAAAAAAATATATATATATATATATATGAAATATATATATATATATATATGAAGGAAAAAAACAGAAGCTATATATAGCCATATAAAATTCCAACTTAATACACCCTCCTTCTCTTCTGCTACTGCCACCCTTTCTTTTCTAGGATCTTATTCTTTTAGGTATGAACTATTGATAATATCCAGCTGGTAGATCTCCCTGCTTCAGGTATCTTTTCACTTTAATTCAAACTCCATTCATCTGCCAAGGAAATTTTTTCTAAAGGGTAGATTTTACAATATCACTCCTACTATCATATAAATTTTAGGGGATCTCTATCACTGCCAGAATCAAATACCAACTTTTAAAACCCTCCATAACCTTACCCCTTCCTACCTTTCCAGTCTTCCTACTTCTTATATTCCTAAATATTCTATGTGATTCAGTGACACTAGCCTAACTATTGCTCCTCCCACTAGACACTCTACAGGTATGTCCTCCTCCAAGGTTGAAACTTTCTACTTATTCATCCCTGCTTCCTAGCTTCCTTGACTTTTTTCATATCTCAACTAAAATCCCACCTTACCTAAAAAGATTTTTCCAGTTCCTCTTTATGTTAGTTTATTCCCTCTGTTGATATCTCCAGTTTATTTCCAATATATCATTTGTACATGGTGATTTACATATTGTCACTCCCATTAGAGTATAAACTCTTTGAGAACAGGTACTATCTTTTACCCTTCTTCATATGGGTAGTGCTTAATTAGCACAATGCGTGGCACTTAGTAGTAGCCTTAAAATGCTTGTTGACTTATGCTATATTAGAGAAATTCAAATTATAGCAATTTTGAGATTCTACCTCATTTCTATAAGATTGACAAAGATGACTTCCCAAAACGGAAATAATCAGTGTTGGAGGAGTTTTGAAGAAACAGGCATATTATATTGATACACTATTCAGAAACCATTCAGAAAAGCAATTGGCCTTGTACCTAAAAAATGAATATATTACATGCCTTTTGCCTGAGCTACATCAATGATTGATCCATGCGCAAAAGAGTTCAAAAACATAGAAAATCTTTCTATTTGTACAAAAAATATTCATAGCAGCTCTCTTTGTAGTGGAAAAAAAAAAAACACACTAAAAATTAAAGGGCCATGCCCAACAACTCAGGAATTGCTGAATAAATGGAGATATATGTGATAAGAAATGAGAAAATAGATCATTTTAAAGAGACATTAAATAACTTAAATGAACTGAAGAAGAGTAATCAGAATTAGAAGAAAAATTTCTGCTATAGCACCAATATTATAGAAATGAACAACTTTAAAGCCTTTTTATAAACTGATAAAGAATAAAATGAACAGAACCATGAGTACAATTCATACAATAATAGCAATAATGTATAACAAACAACTTTGAAAGATCATATGTATTCTGAGCAATATAATGACCATGTATGAGCTTAGAGGATCCCTGAGGAAACATATTATTCACCTCTTGATAGAAAGGGAATGATTTATGATATATAATGAGAAATATTTATTTTTACATATGTTTACAAGAATTTAGTTTGCATATTTGTAACTTTTTTTCCCATTTTTTTCCAATGGAGGGCTTAAAAGGAAAGAAAAAAGATTTCTTTTTGTTGTTGTTATTGTTGTTGTTTTAATAGGTTGAGGAAAGGAACAAATGTTGTATGCATTTTCAGATGGATGTCATTGTAATGTTAGTTTGCTTAATGCTTTTGCTTTATTACAAGAGATCTCTCACAGGGTTTGGGCAGAGATAGGATCTGAAAATGTTTGTAATATAAAAACATGGTCAATAAAATAAAATTTTAATAAACTAAATAAACAACAGAACCTCTGAGGTCTTAGGGGAAGCATAATACCTATCTTCAAATATGTGAAGGGCTTTCTCATAGAAGAGGGATTTGACTGCTTTTATTTGGACCCAAGTAGCAAAGAGGTAACATCAGTCTTTCTCCCAAAGTTAAAAAAATAATAACCATTGGGGAATCCGAGTTGTCCCTAAATGAAAAAGTTTTGAAAGCTGGTGGGGCTGTTCCTCACCAAAAGTCTTTGAGCAAAGTCTGGACAGCCACTTGTTGGATACATTGTACAAAATTCTTGTTCAGATATAAGATTAGTCTAAACAACCTCCAAGGTCATTTCCAATTATGAGATAACTAATCAAAATGGCACCATAAAAAGAGTTCTGGAATACAAAAACATCTGTACTCAATTGGAGCCTTCTCGTAGGGGATGGACAAAAATAATAAAGTAAAAAATGCACAACAGAAATTAAAAGAAAATTTACAAGGAAGCAAAGAAAAATGGTCAGCTCTGGAAATAATGTATGGTATTACACAGGTTTTCTGGAAATGGAAATTTGTTGCTTTGTGTTTTGAATTCTATCTTATGTTCTAATATGTATATGGCAATGTTTTTCCCCTCTTTTCTTATTTGGTATTTAAATTCAAAATTAAAAAAAACACATAAGAAAAAAAAAAAAAAAAGAAAGAAAAGGAAGACCTTTGAATTTGGAGTCAGAGGATCTGAGCTTGAATTGTAGCTTTGCTACTATAAAATAAGAAGAGTGGGTTAGAGAGGCTCTAAGAGCCTTCCTAGCACTAAATACATGATTCAATTGTAATGCCAGAGAAACTGAGGCAGGAGAGAGATTAGAGAGTTTTCAATATTTTATTAATTGGAGAGTATAATTGACTGGACAGGACTCTTGTCTCAAATTATCCAGTCAGATAAAGATAAAAATGTACTGGGACCAAGGAAACCATGTTGGTCCCAGGGCTGGAATCCAGCAATCAATAGGAGCTGCCTAATTCCTTAAATACCCCTAGAAACAAAGAACTAAGAAGGTGAGAAAACTTCTGTCAGGTTGAGGGGAGACCATAAATCCTAAAAACCCAGAGACAGGATGTCTGAATACCCAGAGATAAAGATGTCAGTGAGGTATCTTGGAATATTTTAGAGGGATATTGTAAATTCTTGAGGACAGGGAAGGGTCAGGCAGTCTGCTCTACTTGTTTATCTTGCTAGCAGTTTATAACCTTAGAATAAGAGGTTCCCAATCTTAATGGACCAGAGTGGGTTTTTATGACTAAGGGGATTAACAGAACAGTTAAGGAAACTGAGACAAAGGAAACTAGTTCAGGGAAACCGAGTCAGAACAGTTAAAGAGAACTGAGGCATAACACCATGATTCTGAATGCTTCTCTGATACTATGAATTGGAATTTAATCCAAATGTAATTAAGTTGGAATTGAATTTTGTGAGAGGAAGAATAGAATGGAACTGGAAATGAATTGTATGAGAACTGGAATAGAATGTAATTAAAAATGAATCGTATTGAATGGATTTAAATCAAAAAAAGAAAGGAGGGGGAGCTGGATTGCACAGTGGATAGAACACTGGGCCCTGGAATTAGGACCTGAGTTTGAATCTGACCTTGCACTCCTGACACTTACTAGCTATGTGATCCTGGGCAACTCATTTAACCCCAATTGCCCCACCAAAAAAAAAAAAGGAAGGAGGGGTGGTCTTTAACCATCAGGACCAGTATTAAATCTTGTTTAACTATTTTTAGACTTGCCTAGGTGAAGAATGATTCACATAAATAACCAGAGTAAAACTTTCCCCAAATAGAGTTTTCTAGAAATAGGGGAGACCCCACGGATCTAGACATCTAAATTACAGGCATTTAATTACAGATTATTAGGGCCATATGTGGCTTTCAAATATAAAGCATGGAATGCCCCAATTAGAAACCTGCTAAGGCCCAGAAAAGGAAAGTCACAAACCTAGCAGGACCAGAACTCAGCTCTCCTAACTTCCTGGCCAACACTTTTTAACTTTCATCAAACTGCCTCTCATTTGGGGTAGTGTCTCAAACTTCTGAGGGGTAATGTCAAAAACAAAGCAACAAAGTTCATCACTCTAATAAAGTGTCTATTGGAACCATACAAAAAATATAATACAGAGTTTAGGTGACTGACCTACTATGGCAATTCCTATGGTCATCAATGAGGCTCCTATGATCTGGGGCCATGATATTAACTTAGGCTTTGATCATGGGTTAAGGTTTCACAAAAGCTTTGCTTCCTCTCTTCCTCTGATATACTTAGATCGAGTAATATTATCCCCATTGTACATTGGGAAACATGCTTAAAGTCATCCAGATGCAGAACTCTAGTCCAGGTCTTGTAATCCCCACACTGGTACCTTTTCCACTAAATAGAACTTTTATGATCTTTTTCTCACTTTTGAACCAAGCAGAAATCCCATCTTTCTTCAGAAAGTCACCACTAAGCTCCTGGATAGAGCTCTTTGTTTTCTGTCATCACATAATTGTTTTCTTTAGTTTAAATGAAGTGCTGCAATGTTTTGGGGTTGATTGATTGACTGAAAACACAAAACATTTCATTTATACAACAGACATCTCCAGGCAGCATGGGGATGTTCAACAGACTGGCACACCTTAGCTCATTCAGGCATTCATTTACTCATTCATTCATTGATCTACTCCCACATTCATTTAATCACTCACTTCATCAAAGCTGTTTGAGCTCAGAGAAGGGAGAAATCAGAGTGGGTTGAGTGGTCAGGGGACCCCTCGGGGCAGAGCTCCACGCTCAGTGTTCCAGGGCAGATCTGTTTTTTGACAGGGCTTTGAAGGAAGGGTGGGGAAGATTTACATCAGCAAAGGGAAAAGGAAAACACATTCTAGGTGGAGGGAACAGGTTAAATAAAAGATAAGAGGAGAGCATGAGGATGGATGGATTTGGAGCATTTTGAGGAAACCAGTTTTATTGGAACAAGTTTGTATTAGACAGAATAAGGGACTCCTTGAGAACAAGGACCACATCTTACCTCATATCTTCAATTATCCAGCAAAGGGACCTGTGCACAGTAGGCACTTAAAAAGTATCCCATGAATAAATGAGAGCATTGAACAAGTAATTGTTTAAAAGAACAAATGAAGAATATATTACATCCTCTAGTCTTACTCCCTTTCAATGGCAAGTAGGATTCTGAGAGGATTGCTACCACATCTACATTATGGTCTAAAGAATCCTGAGGTGGGAATAGAGTCCTAATACTACAGATCATCAGCCCAAAACAGTATGTTTCCATCCAATTGATTATCAATTGGTATAAGTCAGTCAAATGTAATTAGCTCTAAGAAAGCATCTTTACTAAGATGGCATGGTAAAAATAGCTGATATAAAGCATCACAAGAAAAGTCTCTGACACACTTTTCAACTAGAGTTCAGAAAATTTGAATTCATGTTTATTGAACATATATCAAAGTGGGAATAACTCAAATTCAACCTCAGATACCTACTAATCGTGTGATGCTGGGCTAGTCATTTAATCTCTATTTATCCCTAGTTTCCTCAAATGTAAAATGGGGATAAAAATAGCACCCATCTCCCAGGGTAGTGAGGATCAAAAAAAAAAGCATGTTTTAAAATGTTTATCAAAGGCCTGACATATAGGAGGTACTTAATGAAAGCTTGTTTCCTTCCTTTTCTGAAAGCTTCCCCTAAATTAGTCCACCTAGGTCAAAGTGAACTAAATTTCTTCAGCTCTGCCTCATGGTGCTTTGGTTCATAATAGAGACTGGTGTTATAGGACTGTGGATCTCCTCAGTTCCACAAGTCTACTAGTCCATACTAGGGAAGTATCATGAGGGTATGGAAAGGAAGGGAAAGCAAAGTAGAATGGATTTGCTGGGAATAGACTTGGGCCAGGTTGTTAGTAATTAGTAAAACTGAAGATCCTAAAAGATTTTCCAATCCTAACTAATATCTATCAAACACTTTAATACAGAGGATTTTAGACAATTTTATATCAGAGGAAATAGGGAGGTAGTAAAAAATCAGAGACATAGAGAGAATAAAAATGTGGAGAATACTGGAATGTTACAGTGTTTTTCTCTTACTTCTTCCTTTGGAGATCCTTCAAATGTGCTTTCAATCTTCCTAAAGCCAGATCTAGCAGATAAGGAATATTTTAAAGACAAAATGATGCACTTTGTGCAGAGAACCAACAATCCTTACCCTATGGGAATCTGCTTTAGCTAACTCTTTTGAATTTCCCAACTAAGATTGAAATAGCCTTTTACCTAGTTTCCCAGGCTCCAGTCTCTCTTCTTCCAATCTATCCTTTATATATGGTCAGAGTTATCTTTCTAATGAACAATTATGATCATAAACCCCTTCCCTAATCACAAACCTTCGATGGATCCTTAATGCCTGTAGGATAAAATCTCATTTTTTTTCCTTCTCCATATTGCCTTTAATGTTCCCCAAGTTCTAACTACAACCTGCCTTTTGAATTTTGTCTTGTATTTTTCCCCTTGGCTACAATGCATTCCAGCCAAATCAATTGATGCTGCTTATGCATTTCTCCCTCTGCACTTTTGCTTCTACCATTCTCTTTGCCTATCATGTGTCTTTTCTTACCCCATGAGAATTAATCTGTCCTTCTCCATCCATTTTAGGGCTAGAGGTAAAAGGTTCACTGAAGATCATCTATTCCAGAAGTGTCAAACATGTGGTCCATGAATCATGTGCAGCCCACAAATCTTCCAAGTGTGGGCCATACCAGATTAAAATATAATTTGGAAATATTTAGTGAAATAAATAAAAATACCACAAAAGATACGTGCTATCACATTTTAAAACAATATGCATCCCCCAGGGAATTCTTATGTGTAGATTAGTAGACTCCATTGCTATTTTAGTCTCATACCAATAATCTATTCTAATCCCTTTATTGGCTAAGAAAACCGAAGATAGGAACAGTAGGGAATTTGCTCAAGATCAAAGAGAGGGGATGTAACAGAGTCAGGATCTGAACCAAGATCCTCTGCCTCAAAAACCAGAATTTATTATTTTCGGTTCCATCATTACCATCTCTAGCTCATTCCTTGATTTCACACCTCATCTCCATAGGAAAGTAATCTCTTTCACCTTCAGTAGACAACTTGATGGTGCAGTGGACAGTAAACTGGGTCTAAAATGAGAAAAACTTAGTTTAAATTCACTTTGGGTCACTTATTAGGTATGACACTGTGCAAGTCACTGAGTCACTTATCCTCTACCTTAGTTTCCTAAACTATGTGATGGGGATAATAAGAGCACCTACCTCCCAGGATAATTATGAGAATTAAGTGAAATCATATTAATAAAGCATTTAGCAAAGCACCTGGCAAACAATAGATACTTACTGAATGTATGTTCTTTTCCCTAGTAGAAGTGGGGAAGAAGGATTGAATGCAGGATTCCTGATTCTTTCCACAGATAAACTCAGGTCTGAAAAACCAGAAAACTCTATAGACCCTTTTCCCACACAGTAAGCGTGCTTTCAACAAAGGTTTTGGTTAGTTTTATAACAGGGTAAAAAGAGAAGAAAGAGAACAAAAGGCAGAGACAGAGAAAGAAAGAATTAGCTGCAAAACCTCAATGTTACCACTATTATACACTTAATCACATCCCCAGACTCTGAGCTCTTTGAAGACAAGAATGAAATATCATTCATTTCTCACTTCTTTATAAGGCTAAAAAATGACTTTATATAAAGTAGAGTTCAAGTAATATTTGTTGCATTGAATTGAAATGCATAGTTTATCATCTCACCAATTGTCATGTTGTTTAGACCAAAATCCAAACCTGGAGGGTTTGTGAGGAACTTCAACTCTGAGTCCCTACTCTCTGATGCTACACAGGTGCTCAGGAAGCTGGGTTGACGCAGCTACGTGACACTATCAGATTTGGAGTCAGGAAGAACAGAATTCAAAACTAGACTCCAAAGTTTCCTAGCTGTTTGACACTGGGTAAGTCAATTAACCTCTGTCTGCTTCAAATTCTTCATATATAAACTGGAGGTTAGAGACCAATTTTCTTTGCGGGACAGTATAGAAGAAAGAATACAAAACTTGGAGGGGAAAAACATGTATTTGAGTTTTGATTTTGCCACATACTAATTCCATGAGCATGGGAAAATTAAACCATCTTTCTAGACTTCAGAGATATTCTTATCTGTAAAAGAGAAAGCAGAATCTTTGCCCTGCTTCCCTCACAGAGTTGGTATCAGAATAGAATGGAAGAATCAAATGAGAAACACTTTGTAACCTTGAAAAGCTATATAAATGTGAATTATTATCCTGATACAGGGTAGCTGCTTAATAAAGGTTAGTTCAGTACAATTGCCACAGATAAAGGTTTAAGGTAGTCTTTTATGACATATTTCCTTAAGGGGGTAGGGGAGGTGGAAAGAACTCCCAGCTTTGCCCATGAATCACCATAGTAGAAGATTCCTCCATATAATCTCTCTTCATAATGAGTTAACAATTTGATGAATCAACCATTCTAGATGATCTTAATAGAATTTCAAAGGCTAGAGCAAGGGAGGTCAAACTATATATGGTATATATGGAATAAAGCTGGATATCATATTGTAAGAAGGTCATTCACAAACAAAAGAATATCAGAAAGAGAATGATTAAAGGTGGTAAAGAGAACTGGAAACAATATAGATTAAGCAGGGAGAAGGCTTAAGGAGCATACGATAGCTGTCTTCAAGTATGTTCATGGTTGTTCATGGGGAAGAGGGATTCTACTTTTTCTGCTTGGCTCCAGAAAGCAGAGCTAGAACAAACTAGAAAAATTATAGGAATATAAGTTTGGGGCTAAATATAAAAATAACTTATTAACCCAATGGGCAACAGACATTTTTCAGACTATATTTTTTCAGGTAAAAATTTCAGATGGACCATCACCAGCTTAATTTCAGTCCTCATTTATCCTTGAAGTTGAGCCTAAGAATTAAGCAATTTGCTTTGTCCCATAAGGAGTAAGCCCAGTTGAGTCAAAGAGCAATTCTTCCTTGATCAACACTATGCCCCATCAGCAAACTTCGTGCGGGTCTCCCCAGGGACAGAGCATCTGCAGATCTAGAATTGTGAATTACATTGGCCTTCATGCATGTTACCTATATATGTACTCAGAGATGTTAAATTCATACTTATTTTTCTTCCTTTACCATGAATTTTCTATCTATTTGTGAAAGAATACACCTCCAACATATGGGTAAAATTATTTACCTCTCTGTACTTATCATTTGAGTATATGCCTTTGCTTAAAAACAAACAATAAAACAATAAACAAAAACTAATGTCTGATTTTGGAGGAAATATATACACAGCTGGAGCTAGTGGACCTGTGTTGAATCCAAGTATTATCCTTTGAACCCTGAAAGCAATAGCAACTATCCATCCGGAAACCACACCTGACAAGGGCAGTGTAGAATGGGAAAGTAAGCCCAGAGTAAATCTTATAATTTATGATATAATAAATATAAAGGGAATAAACACAAATAAATACAAAAGTCTTAGAAGCACAGATGTAACTTTCCTGATCCTAATCTTTATATATAAGGCATTTCCCCCATCAGTAAAATTTTTTGGTGTTGGTATTTCAAAATACGCCATTGAATTATTGCATTATTAGCTGATTTGTTTTCTTGATTTAGGTTTTTTTTAATACAAGGAATCATATGATTTTGAGTAAGTCAATCCTACCCACCCCCCTTCTTTCTGAGTTATAGTTTCCTATTTTAAGGGAAAAAAAAAGATTTGATGGTTTCTGAAGTTCCTTCCATCAACAACACTCTATGTTCCAAGGCATAGGTGCCTTCCAGTTCTCACCTATGTCCCAGTTTTTTTTGTTTTGTTTTTTTAATGGTTCTACCCTATAACTGCACAAAAAAGCTGCCATGAGAAATATATGCTATCAAATTTTGTGTACCATTGCTATTCCTTTGACTGCCTATTATAGTCATCATTGTTAACCATCAGACAGTAAGGGAGGAAAAAAAATGGCATTTCTCTAAATTTACTGCCTCAATCAAGGGCCAAAAATGGGAGAAGAAAGAAAGATGTTTGGGATTCTTGCATCTCTTGTGGGCTCTGCTGCAGTGCTCCCAGAATGAATTCATTCAGCCCCTCCAAAGGCAGTATGATCTATCTTAGATGACAGATCTGCAGAGAAAGATTTTCATCCAATCTGGCCTGACTAAGACCTTCTGTCATTTAATCAGACAGACAACAATGAAGACAAAAATTAGCAATAGTAGAAAATTATACTGTTCTAGTCTTGGATCTGCCACTAAGTCACTATGTAACCTTCAACAAGGATATTTCACTTTCTGAGCTTTAGTTTCTCATCTGTAAAATTATGGTTTATACTAGATAATTTTTAAGGTCCCTCTAGCTCTCACATTTTAAGAGTCTATAAGAAAGGCTTCCTATACATCAATATAAAGGCTTTCCATATTTGCATCAGCACTTTTTTGTGGTAGCAAACAACTAGAAATCAAAGAGATACCAATCAATTGGGGAATGATGGTATATGAACCTAATGAAATCTTGTGCTGTAAAAATCAACAAATGTAATGAAGACAGGGAAGATGAAAAGACTTAACAGTAACTGATGCAAAGTGAAAAGCTAGGAAAACAATAGATATAATGACTACAACAATGTAAATGGAAATTTTAACTATCAAAAAAGAATTTAAAGAATTATAAAGACCAATATTAATCCAAAGAAAAGATAGGAAAATCTTTTAGCATATATAAAAAAAAAAGATGGAAATCTCCTGATATTTTACAGAGGTAAAAAAATGGGGGGGAATTGGGGGGTTGTGGGTATGGAACTTTGAAAATAATGTCAGATTTTTGTTTTGATGTATTGATTGAGTTGATTTTTTGATATATTGATTGAAAATTATTTTTTCTTTGACTTCTTCCTTTTTTAAATCTTTGTGATTGAGAGAGTTTCCTATGTGATTGGAAAAGACAGAGGGAAGGATACAGGAGATGAATCTAGGTATATAAAAACAAAAGCTATTTTTAGATATATGTTTTTAAATGAAGAAGGATGAGGATGAAGAAAAGAACCTTTTAAAAAGGAAACTATGATTTAGAACTTCTATGAATTAAAAATGCTATAGTTTTAAGAGCCTATATATGAGTCTAAATTTCTAAAATTCCAAGATTTTACTAAATTGAGACATTCTGATTTTAAAATTCTGGATTATAATTCTATGATATGACTCCACATTCTACTTGTGCTCTATCTCTTATCTTCATGATTTTCAAAGAGTTGTCTCCTATGCCTAGAATTCTCTCCTTCCTGATCTCTACCTCTTGGAATCATTGGCTTTCTTCAAAACTAAGCTCAGTCTTCTACAGGAAGCCTTTTCCAGTCTTTCTTAATCTTAATGGCTTCCCTCTGAGGCAATTTATTCTGCCTCTGAATCCTTTGTACATCATTTTTTGCAACTTATCTCCTTCCTTCAGAACTGGGCTTTTTTGTTTGTTTTGTCTTTCTTTGTATCTTCAGAACTTAGCACAGTGCCTGGTCCATAATAGATGCTTAATGAATGCTGGTTGATTGATCCATAAACTTTGGTGAACTGAAAACAAGATCCCACAGGGGATCTGAGATCAAAGAACTATCACTTTTTTATTCAGTTAATTAGTATTATTTACAAAAAGCATGAAACAATTGCTATCTGAAAGAAGCTTGCATTCTAACAGGTGCAACAAGGACATATTCAAATCTGATCAGAATAAATATAAGGAAAATAAATGTAAATTAATGAAGTATAAAGCTGTTTAGAAATGAGGGCACTAATAAGTAAGAACATCAAAAGGCATAATGCTTTTGCTGTGAAAGAGAAAAAAGAGAAAGAAAGTGAGAAAGGCATTTGGACAGGTCCATAAAAAGGCACAAGAAATGGGAAATGGACTGTCATGTATGGGAGAAGAGAGAAGACAAGTGCAGGAGAGTAACATTCAGTGAAAACAGAAAGATAGGTTGTATCCAAATTGACAAAGGTTTTTAAAGATTAAGAAAGGAGATTATATCTTATGTGGAAGAAAGAGAGAGCTACTGGAGTTGATTGAGTAGAGGAGTAATATGATCAGATCTGCATTTTAGAAGCAATGTTTAAAACAGGATGGAGTGGGAAAAGGCAAAACGTGGAAACTACTGAGATGCTGTGGCAATAATCTAGGTGACAGATGATGAACTAAAGCAGTAGCTGTGTAACTTGAGGAAAAGAGTTGGATGCAGGAAATATTATAAAGAATAGAAATAGCTAGATTTAGCAAATGAATGGATTTTTAGATGAGGAAGAGTAAGAAATTGAGGATAACACCAAAGTTATGAAGGCAGGATACTAAAGAAATGGTGATGCCTTCAATAGAAATTAGGAAATTTAGAAGAAGAGTGGATTGGGAGAGGGCAAATAATGACTTCTATTTAAGTAAGATATGGTAGAATTTGAAATTTCTATAGTAGATACCCAGTATGAAATACTTAATAGGCAATTACTATTTTGGAATAGATTCTCAAAAGAGAGAGTGGAACTACGTAGTGATATTATTAAGATAAGAAATGAGAATTCAGTGAGACTACTGAGAAAGCACTTAGAGAGAGGAGTAGGAAAGAGCTTTGGTGAAACATCCATAGTTAGGAGGCATAAGCTGACTGATGAGCCAACAAAGGAAACTAACCCATACCTCAATTCTAGAATGGCACTTCATATTGAATTTTGAAGTCCACTAAAATCCTTTGACCTTTTTTTAGGGGAAAAAAAAATCTACTCTTTAACCATAGTTCTAACATTGTGAAGCTAAATTTAAGACTTTGTGTTTCTCATTACTAAGTTTTCTGATTTTATTCAAACCTACATTCGTCTGTCAAGATTTTGGGAGGATCTTGAAAAAGTGAAGAATTATGTGTTAGGTGCTCTTCATAAGCTTATTATTACAAATTCTATTTCATTTGGTCCTCAGAATAACCCTGCAAAGTAGATTCAGTTATTATACCCATTTTACAAATGAGGAATCTGAAACAGAAAAGGTAAGTAACTGTTCGAGGTCATATAGCTAATAAGTGTTTAAGGACAAATTTGAAATCAGATCCAGAGCTCCATCCACTGCTGCCTCATCAACATGCTAGCTATCCTTCCAAGTTTTATGTCATTGATAAACAAGCTTTTATCTGTATCATTAGCAAAGAATGTTAAACAATATAGTACCAAGAACTGATCCCTGGGGCACTCCATCATAGGCCTTTCTAGTTGACATGGAACAAATAATGAGCACTCTTTGAGTCCTAGCCATCCAATCATTTATGAATATACATTATTAACTATTGTCTTTCATTTTCAAATAGAACCCCATGATGTCACAAAGTGCTAAGTCAGATTTGCATTTCTGATCAAGCTCTAAGCACTCCAACGGATCTGCTTTGGCCACCTCCAGGGTTGCTGAAACAAATTGTTCTCATCTGCCCATTCTACTGGAGGAAATCTTCCCATTCTAGGGGTAGACACCCCCAACTCATCAATGGCTTTGTGGTCTTTGAGTTACTCTACACTATTGCTAAAATTCATGCCTTTCTACCTTATGCACAATGACAGTGTGAAAAAAATTGTTAAAAGCTTTGCTGAAATTTAAGCATACTATAGCTACAGCATCCTTTTGATCTACCATCTATTTACTCTGTCAAAGGAAATGAGATTAATCTCATATAACCTGTATTTGTTGAAGCCATGCTGGCTTTTAGTGATTTAGCTTCCCTTTCTAAGTGCTCACAAACAATTTCCTTAATAATGTTTTCTAGAAATTTGCTGGGAATAGAAGTTAATTTTCTTACTCTTTCCTGACTCTTTCCTTTTTTTGAAAATTGAAACATTCATCCTTCTCTAGTCTTTCTGAATCCCTCAGAGTCCTTGTACTAGGCCGAGTTTTACTATCTCTTATTCAATTGCACAACAATTTGTCATTGTTCAATCATTTCATGTCCGACTCTTCATGACTTCATTTGGGATTTTCTTGGCAAAGATACTAGTTTGCTGTTTCTTTCTCCAGCTTATTTTGCAGATGAAGAATGAGAATAGCATTAAGTCACTTGCTCAGGGTGACATCCTTGTTTCTAAGACTAGATTTGAACTCAGGAAAATGAGTATTCCTAACTTCAGGTCTGACACCCTACAGATCTGCCTAATCTAGGTATAGAACCAAAGCACACTTTTATATCCATCCTCAGATACTTACCTATGTTTATGTCTTATATGTATATATCTATATGTATATTTTTAATTCTGAGTTTGTCAATATGTTTCTAGGTAGGATTCTTTTATATATATATATATATATATATATATATATATGTATATATATATATCTTTTTTATTTACAAGATATATGCATGGGTAATTTTTCAGCATTGACCCTTGCAAAACCTTTTGTTCCAACTTTTCCCCTCCATCCCTTTACCCCTTCCCCCAGATAGCAGGTTGACCAATACATGTTAAATATGTTAAAATATAAGTTAAATACAATATATGTATACATGTCCATATAGTTATTTTGTCGTACAAAAAGAATTGGACTTTGAAATAGTGTACAATTAACCTGTAAGGAAATAAAAAATGCAGGTGGACAAAAATAGAGGGATTGGGAGTTCTATGTAATGGTTCATAGTCATCTCCCAGAGTTCTTTCGCTGGATGAAGCTGGTTCAATTCATTACTGCTCTATTGGAACTGATTTGGTTCATCTCATTGTTGAAGAGGGCCATGTCCATCAGAATTGATCATCATATAATACTGTTGTTGAAGTATATAATAATCTCCTGGTCTTGCTCATTTCACTTTGCATCAGTTCATGTAAGTCTCTCCAGTCCTCTCTGAAATCATCCTGCTGGTCATTTCTTCCAGAACAATAATATTCCATAGCATTCATATACCACAATTTATTCAACCATTCTCCAATTGAGAGTCATCCATTCAGTTTCCAGTTTCTGGCCACTACAAAGAGACCTGTCACAAACATTTTGGCACATACAGGTCCCTTTCCCTTCTTTATGATCTCTTTGGGGTATAAGCCCAGTAGTAGCACTACTGGATCAAAGGGTATGCACAGTTTGATATCTTTTTGAGCATAGTTCCAAATTGCTCTCCAGAATGGCTGGATGTATTCACAATTCCACCAACAATGTATTAATGTCCCTATTTTCCCACATCCCCTCCAACATTCTGCATTATCTTTCCCCATCATTCTAGCCAATCTGACAGGTGTGTAGTGATATCTCAAAGTTGTCTTAATTTCCATTTCTCTGATTAATAATGACTTGGAGCATCTTTTCATATGGCTAGAAATCCAGGTTGGATTCTTTAAATAGTTTTCTTTCTTCCTCATCAGAATCAATTGTCTCCCATCCTCCTTGGACTCACTCTAATCATCCTGATCTATGTCTTGCCATGAACCCAGATGGCTCCAAAGGAGAAAGTGAGGTTAATAACTTTGTACACTCTTCCTTCACTTAAATTCAATTCACTTTCATGGCATGGCATCACCTCCATGTTATCATGGGTCTTTTTAGTGATGAAGAATAAACAATAACCCCCTATAAAATTGTTGGTCATAGTGTTCTGATTTCCTTCTTAAAAAATCCTTTTCCAAAAAACTTTTTTTTTCATTTAAGTCCTTGAAATTGGATCTGAAAAATTCCAGGTAAATGTTTTTACCAAACTTTGTTGAGTATATTTCATTACTATCTGGAAGTTCATTGTGTTATTCTCATATTTTAAACCAGCCAGAAATTAAAATCCCATCCTCAGATTCTCAGATTCTAGCTGCCCACTTGTTATAACTACCATGATCTTCTAAATCTAACACCTTCAAATGAAAGGAATGATTTTTTAAATGCCACCTGTGAACCCAGGTGTTCAGTTTTCTGCCCAGGACCTGATAATCCTTAGCAATAAGTACCAGGTATCTTCTGGTGGTATTATTTGTTTCCATATGAATTACCAGAAGTGTATAGTGGTCATGACAAGTAATAATTCTTGTTAGACTCTCTGTCATGTCTCATTAGATTTCCCTGTTGTTCTCATCCTTCAAGATATTTTTCTACGAATTCTATCAGACTCTATGAAGTCTCCTTGCTTATAAGTCTCTTTCTCCTTTAAATTCCTGTGTCACTACTCTCATCAAGACATTTCCTTACTCAAGAATATTCAGTGGATCCTACTGAATACAGGATCAAGAACAAATTCCTCAATCTGGTATGTAAGACTTCCTACAATCTGGTTCCAACTTATTTTTATGGTCTTAGCTTATGTTACATCTCCACTATGTACTCTATGCTACAGATAAACTGAACTAGTCACTTTTCCCAAACATGTCACCATGCTCTCTCCCCAGTACCTTCAATCGTTGTTCACTATGTCCATAAGAGATAATAGGCTGTAGCCCCAAATATCCCTCCCCCTACCAATCTCCTCTTATGAAGAAAGGACTTTTCAGTAACTTTCATATGTTAGTTTGGGTGTTTGTGGTATATATGTTGGGATTTTAAGTTATCCTTTAGAAAAGGGGGAAATGATGAATTGGACACCAAGAGAATTGGGAAGAAATTATGGCTCTTATTAGTAAGCAAACTAAATTAAATTATCTGTAGATTTGGAACAAAGAAGACTATATCTTTTGTCGATCTTTATACAAAGCCTTTGTTTTTTGTTATTTTATTCACTTAGCTTGCCTTCTCTCCACCTTTACAACATAACCTGTCTTTTCTTAGTAAGAAAATAGAGGGTAGAGAGTGGAGTTACCTCCTTTGCCAAAGTCAAGAGTCCCAAGAAAATGCTACCTCCCCCAGAAAGAGTAGGACAAATCCAGGAGTAGTAATATATAACTAATTCTTAAGTGATATGAAAGTTATAAGTCTTATATATACAAAAATATATATATAACAGCTCTCTTCTTAGGGCAAAGAATTAGAACTTGAGAGGATGCCCATCAATTGGGGAATGGCTGAATAACTTGTGCTATATGATTATGATGCAATATTATTGCTCAATGGGAAATTATGAGCAAGAAGCTCTCTGAAAAAAAACACAAACTCAAGCAAAGTGAAATGTACAAAACTGTAGGATGATCAAGTAGGAATGACTCCTATTCTTAGCAATATAATGATATAATACTACTCCAAAGGACTTGTGATGAAAATGCTATTCATACCCAGAGAAAGAATTGAATACAAGATTGAAGCATAATTTTTTTTAATTTTATTTTTCTTGAAGTTTTTTTGGGAGGGTGGGGCAGGAAAATCTATATTTTCTTTCCCAATGTGACTTTCATGGAAATGTTTTGGATAATTTCACATGTGCCTTTATTGGGGGGAGATGCTGCCAGATTTTGTCATTTTTTAATTAGTTGTTTTATTTTTTCTGGTTATATGTGTATATTAATTTTTTTAAATATACATTTCCTCATAAAATATGTTGGGAAGGAAAAATCAGAACAAATGGGAAAAACCACAAGAGAAAAAAAATAGAAAAAAGTAAACATAGCATGTGTTGATTTACATTCAATCTCCATAGTTTTCTTTCTGGATGTAGATGGTATTTTCTCTCCAAAGTTTATTGGAATCACTTTGGATCACTGAACCACTGAGAAGAACCAAGTCTTTCATAATTGATCACAATAACATAATCTTGCTGTTATTGTGTACATTGTATTCTTGGTTCTGCTTGTTTCACTCAGCATCAAATTACATAAATCTTTCTAGGTCTTTCTCAAATCAGTTTGTTCATCATGTTTTAAAGAACAATAATATTCCAGTACTTTCATATACCATAACTTATTCAGCTATTCCCCAATTGATGGGCATCAACTTATTTTCCAATTTTTTGCTAACACAAAAAGAGCTGCTACATACCTTTTGACAAAGGTGGGTCTTTTTCCTCTCCTTTATGATTTCCTTGGAGTACAGACCCAGTGGCGGCATTTCTGGTTCACAGGGTATGCACAGTTTTATGGCCCTTTGGGCATTATTCCAATTTGTTCTCCAGAATGATAGGAACAGTTCACAACTCCACCAACAATGCATTAGTGTCCCAGTTTTCCCATATCCCCTGCAACATTATCATTATCTTTTTCTGTTATCTTAGTCAATCTGAGAGATGTAAGTTGCTACTTCAGTTGTTTTATTTTGCAGTTCTCTACTCAGTAGTGATATAGAGTACTTTTTCATATGACTAAAGATGGCTTTCATTTCATTATCTGAAAATTGTCTAAATTGTTCTTTGACCATTTATAAATTGGAGTTCTTTATAGATTTTAGAAATGAGGTCTTTATCAAAAACACTGGCTATAAAATTTTTTTACAGCTTTGTACTTCCTTTTTAATCTTGTTTGTGTTGGTTTTGTTTGTGCAAAAATGTTTTAATTTGATGTAATCAAAGTTGTTTATTTTGCATCTCATAATGTTCTCTAGTTCTTCTTTGGTCATAAATGCCTCCCTTCTCCAAAGATCTGATAAGTAAACTATCCCTTGCTCTTCTAATTTGCATATAGTATCAGGTTTTATACCCAAATCATGTATCCATTTTGACCTTATTTTGGTATGGAGTGTGAGATGTAAGTCTGTGCCAAGTTTCTGACATATTATTTTCCATTTTTCCCAGAAATTGTTCTGAAATAGTGAGTTCTTATCCCAGAAGCTGGAGTTTGAGGATTTATCAAATACTAGATTACTATAGTCATTGACGATCATGTCATGTACATCTAACCTATTCCACTGATCTGTCACTCTATTTCTTAGCCAGTACCAAATGGTTTTGATAACTGTTGCCTTATAATAGAGCTTTAGGTCTGGTACTAGGCCACCATTCTTTGTATATTCTTTCATTAATTCTTTTGATATTCTAGCCCTTTACTTCTTCCAGATGAATTTTGTTATTATTGTTTCTAGCTCAATAAAATAATATTTGTGCAGTTTGGTTGGTATGACATTGAACAAGTCGACCAATTTAGATAAAATTATCATTTTTATTATATTAGCTTGGTCCACCCATGAGCAATTAATATTCTTCCAGTTGGTTAAATCTGATGTTATTTGTGTCAGAATAGTTTTGTAATTGTGTTCATATAGTTCCTGAGTTTGTCTTGGCAGGTAAAGACCCAAATATTTTATTTTGTCTACAGTCATTTTAAACGGGATTTCTCTTCCTATATAATTAAAAAGATCTCTTTTAAAATGTCTATTTCTTTAAGAGCATGGGAATCGGGAAGAAGGGAGAGAAACTGGAACTCAAAGCTTTAAAAATAAATGCAAAAATAACTGTTTGGACATGTATACTAATATTGTATTTAATTTGTACTTTAACATATTTAACGTGTATTGGTCAACCTGCCATCTGGGGAAGGGGTGGGGGGAAGGAGGGGAAAAATTGGAACAAAAGATTTGGCAATTGTCAATGCTGTAAAATTACCCATGCATATATCTTGTAAATAAAAAGCTATAATTTAAAAAATGCAAAAAAAATTGTTTCACATGTAACTGAGGAAAATTAAAATATTTTAAAAATAAACAAGAAAAAAAGTTACATGTCTTAGAAACTATAAGAATTAAAAACTGAAATTCAACTGGAGTGTACCATTTCTTTATATACATACACAATAATCAGCAATCATAGATGCACATTAAAGTCCACAAAGAGTTCTGTTTTTTCATGTGATAATACAAGTCTCACATTCTACAAGCCCTCTGCAGCATGCAAGAGACAGAGATATCCATCTGTAATTATGATTCAGAAGACAAGACAATTGAACTTTGAGAACAGGGAGCCAAAGATGCTGTCCGTAGCATAAATACTGCTCTACTCCAGGTCTATTTGTAAGCAATATAAAAAAAAATTCAAAGAAACCTAGAATTCTAAGCTAGTATTCCCAAAATTGGATCATATTCCATAACTACAAAGTTGATTGAATTGGAAGCAGAGAGAATAAGAAGGCCAGATGAGAGTACTTTCTGGTAGAGCAATGTATCTCGAAGGAATCTGGTTACCTAGGTATCTTTAATAATATAATAGCTAGCTAGCATTTCTATAACACTTTAATATCCACAGAGCACTTCATAAAATTATCTCATTTTATCTTTAAAACAACTCAAGTAGGTACATTCTTATAATTATCTTCATTTTAGAGAGGAGGAAACTAAAGTAGAAAGAGATTAAATGTCTTGGCCAGAGTCACATAGCTAGAAGATATCCAAGATGTCATTTGAACTCAAGTCTTCCTGATTCCAGGCCCTGAAACCCAGCATTTAGTCTGTTGGGCCCCCAGCTACTTCTATATTAAATGTTTATTATGTGCCAGGCACTGTGCTAAGCACATGAGTATATAAAAGACAAGATAACCCCTGCTCTCAAAAGCTCACATTGTAGCAGGGGAAGAGAATACCTAATAAGAGCTAGAAAGAGGAGGAAGCAGCATCAAGATTTAGAGTTTAAGGTTGGGAAATGATATGGAACATTGATTCTAGGGCAAAAGTTGTGATTCCATCTAGGACTTGACGGAGGGATAGGATGTAGGAAAACCCCAGATGGGAGGATAACCTTGTAAGCACAAGTTGAAGAAATAGATCAGAACAAATCTAGTAAAATCTAAGTGACAAGGTAACTTTATCTGATTCTTTCCAAATAAGAGACTCAGGATGCAATAATATTTCTGCATCCATTTTTTTCAAGGTCTGAAGTTAATGAATTATGTCAGAATTAGAAAGAAACTTAAAACATAGAATTTCATAATTGGCAATGACATTAGAAAATAAAACATGGATTATTAGAGTTGAAAGAGCCTGTAAAACATTAAATAATTTTAGAGATGAAATGGGCTTTAGATCATACACTATATAATGATAGAAACAGAAAAGATTTTAGAACTTAGAATATAAAATTCTGTGCCAGAAGGGACCCAATAATATGTAATTTCAGAACTAGGAGAGATATTAGAATATATACAAATGTTAGATATGAAGAGAACCTTAGGACTTAGAACACAGTGACAGAGATAGAAATGACATTATAGTCTAGAAGGGATGCCAGAACTGAAAGGGACATTAGAACCTAGACCGTCAGAACTAGAAGAAACTTTTGAATGCAGAAGGCAGAGGTGCAGAAACTTAGGAAAGAGCAAAAAGAACTTCCCACTACTATGTAAAACCACAGTCAAACTAGCCTTCTTTACTACCCTACTTCCATTAACCCTGTTCATCCACTTAGGACAAGAAACCACAATTATAAACGGACAATGATTCTCAATAAATACTCTCAACCTAACAATAAGCTTTAAACTAGACTATTTTTCCATCATCATCATCATCATCCCCATTGCATTGTATGTCACATGATCCATTCTAGAGTTCTTAATATGATATATACACACAAACCAAAGGGGTATGTTTTAAGACTTACCTTGTTAGGGTTGGAAGAGACATTTGAATACAAGATAGAAGGACATAGGACATAGAATGAAGAATGATAAAATTAGAGGGGACTGGTATATTTAACCCATTTCTCTTATACTACAGATAAAAAAACTGAGTAACAAAGAGGATAAAGGACTTGGTCACAATCTCCTAGTGAATCTGTAGGCAGCACTGACTAGAACCCAGATATGTGGTCTCTTGGGCCAATGTTCTTGACACAACACTGACCTTCCCCATCATGTTCCCTGGGTTGAAGTGGGTGATAGATAGAAACATGGAGATGAGCCAAATGAGGAGAAAATTTGGGAGAGGGGGCCAAAGGGAGAGGAAGTGGAAATTTTATGGAAGGGGCACCCTGCCGGGGCCATGCATGGTTCTGAAAGCTAGTAATAGGCTTCAGAGTGTCTCCCAGCAGGATGCTCGTTAAGAGGCAGCTGATGTGAGTACTAACAGAAGGCAGCTCCCGTCTTGGGGCTGGTAGGATGACTTTGTGGCTTCTGCTGAATTCCTATTGGGGGGAGGAGGAAAGCGAGGAGGAAGGACCAAAGAGAAAAGAAGGCAAGAAGCAATAACCCTTTTCTTTCTTTTTAACCACTAGTGCTAAATGAACAAATTGCTCAGGAAGAGATATTGGACACTACTAATCAATCCCAACTCAAATGCCTCCCTGATTGACAGTAATACAAAGAAATTGACCTTATTCATGGATAGATACAAAACTGTCCATATGGCATAAGGAAATATGCTTCAACCCAAAACTCTTTTTACAATTCCTCTATGATCAACAAGTGAATCTCCAAGGAGACAAGAGACTTTGGGTATCATGTGACCATCACTTCCTCTCTTTGGCCCCCAGTTTTCAAAGTATTATACTAGATGATTTCAAAGGTAGCTAATGCTCTTCCAATTACTACATTCTTTCCTCTAAAGCCCTTTCTAGTTCTGAAAGTTTATGTACTAAAGCCTATCATTTCATGCTCTAAGGTTTCATTCAGCTCCGGCATTTTATGTTCTAAGTCCCCTTCTAGTTCCGAAAGTCTTGTGTTCTAAAGCTCTTTCTAGTGCTAACATTCTGTGTTGTAAGGCCCCTTCCAACTCTAACATGCTATTTTCTAAGGTCTCCAGTTCTGAAAGTCTGTGTTCTAAAATCCTTTCTATAGTTCTAACTCTTCTAGCACTAATATTTTGTTTTTAGGTACCTTCCTGTTCTGAAAGTCTCTCTTCTAAAACCACTTTCACTTCTAACATTCTATGTTCTAAGACCCCTTCCAGTTCTAAAAGTCTGTGTTTGACAACCTCTTCCTAGATCCCTACAAACATTGGTATTTAATGGATATTTAAATCTTGTTCAATTCTATTCAACAGGTTATTTATTTAGTAAATATTTACTATTTTCACTGTCCATTGCTTGACCCTGTAGGAGATTCAAAGCTTACTTGTTTTTATTAGGTCTACAATCTTGTATGAGGGATAGATGCATGGATAATACAAGTAAAATACAGCCAGATGGGCTCTAGGCCTTTAGAGCTTGTGTTTCTTTAGTCTTACAATAATCTTGGGAGGCAGATGGTTTCAGTATCATTAACAGCATTTATTTTATTAGATCTGTGATTTCTTTGATTCCCAGAAGAAAGGTGGCTCTCTGGATGCGGATTTAAGAACTATTCTGAAACTATGAGCCTTGGAGATTTGCGTAGGGGACTAAGAAGTCAAGTGATTTTCCTACATGTCTTGGATGTGCATGGTAGAGTGGAAAAAGAAAATAGATGTGGAGTCTACATTAGAAATCCATCTCTGACGTTTATAACCTGTATAGCCAGTTTCCACATCTGTAAAAGGAAAAGCTTGGACTAGGTGGCTTTGAAGACTCCTTCCAGCTCTTCATCTATGAATAACTTATCCTAAGTTTTCCTAGCTGTGAGACCAGCTTTCGGTGCTCACTTTTTAGAAGGAAAAAACTGAAACTCAGAGAGCTAGGAAGACCAGGGATGTCTTGATATCAGAGATAAGGAGCAGGAAGTGATCTCAGAGGTTCTAAAGATCAACCACTTTTTTTTTTCCTGATGAGAAAACTGAGTCATTGGTATGGTGGACAAGTAGAAAATGCCCAATTAGGTACATCAAGGAGGACTTCATAGAGATGTGGTTACTCTTGGTCTCTCCATCTGCCCCACAAAGTTTTTCACAGATCATTTCACATTGTGCTCCCTCTCTCTCTCCTCCCCACAGCTCAGTTCCGCCACTGGGCCAGAGACAATCAGACTTGGCATTAACTACACCTTTGGCACCAGTAAATCCTGGCTGCAAATTCTGTGCCTACTTCCCCAGCCAGCTAATGTCAGTGGAAATGGGACTGGGAAGCCCCTGGGGACCCACTCACCAACTCAACGCAAATGTTAAGTGAGCCCACAGCCTGCCTTGGAAATGTCACTCCCCAGAGCTGAGTTAAGGAATGGCAGGGGCTGCAGGTCCCTCCCACCATCAACCTGGCCTGTGAAGCCTTGCTTTCTTAAAATAGCCTTCTCTTACTCAACTCAATTATAATTAAAGTCAGCCTTGGAAGGGGGCTGAGGAGGGAGGAGGGTACAGTGGAAGGAGAATCGGCGCCAAGTTTGAAATCATGTGACCTAGGTTCAAAACCCATTTCTGCCCCTGACTCTACCAAAGCTGGGAAAGTCACTTTCCTTCTCTGGAACTCAGTTTTCTCAACTGTAAAATGGATATAATTATATTTCTGCCTACTTTACAGTACTACTGTGAAGATTAAATGAAATAACTGATATGAATTCTCTTTGTAACCATAAAGCATTATGCAACTATAACCTATTATTATTTACTTCTATAACCAGTCTCGCCTCAGACCCTGCAAACTCCTGCCTTGACCCTCATGCAAGGCCAGGGACCATAGAGCTGTCCGAAATTACATGGCAAAGTAAATAGTGCACAGGATCTGGAATCAGGAAGACCAGATCCAAATCCAGCCTCAGATACTAATTAGCTGTGTGACCCTGGGGAAATCATTTAATCTCTGTTTGCCTCAGTTTTCTCAGCTAGGTGGTACAATGGATAGAGTTCCAGCGATAGTCAGGAGGATTCATCTTTGTGAATTCACATCTGGCCTTTGACACTTAGTAGTTGTGTGACCCTGGCCAAGTCACTTAATCCGATTTTCTTCAATTTCTTTATCTATAAAATGAACTAGAGAAGGAAAATGGCAAAACGCTCCAGTATTTTTGCCAAGAAAAGCCCAAATGGGATCACAAAGAGTTGAACACAATTGAAATGACTCAACAGCAATGGGAAGAATAATAGCATCTATCTTTCAGGGTTTCTGGGATCATCAAATAAGTTAAAGCACCTAGCACAGTACCTGGAACATGGTAGGAATGATTTAAATTCTGACTCTTATTATTCCTATCATCATCATCATTATTATTTTTATCATCATCATCATTGGTCACAATGGGAACTATTTGAAGAGCATCCCTCCATTCATCCATTTTGACATTGGAATGAATTCTTGTTCTGACATGACCTGGCTGAGGGTAAGTCAAATATTCCTCTAGAACCAGCCTGGCCCAGTTCTCAGGCCTGAACCATCAGGCAAGATGAGGGAATAGATGTCAAGTCTGTCATGTTCATCCCCACCACATCCCACTTTTTTCTCAGGCAATGACATTCAAGTCATCATTAGCTACAATGAAAGGCAAAAAAAGAAAAAAAAAAAGGAAAAGGAAACATCTACTCTTTGAGTTATGGTTCTGCTCAGTGTCTCTGTAAGCTAGATAGGCAAATAAGGCTCCTTACACAAATTACCATCATAGTCATTCCTTCATACTCATCTATATCAGTCCCACATCTCCCATGGCTATAGAGAGTAATCTTTAGGGGAAGGCACAGGTCTACTAGGAAGGACAGTTTATTAATAATAGAGCAGCTATATATACTTTATATTTATATGTCTATATGCTGTTCTCCCACAGTAGAATTTAAGCTTTTTGAGGACAAGGAATCTCTCATTTTGTCTATGTAGCCCATATATAGTAAGCACCCAATATAATCAGAACTTAATAAATATTTGATTGAAATGATGTAAAATAAATTCTTCTGAGAATTCACTTCAGGAGTTCTTAATCTTTTTTTTATTCCTTCTCTGAATGATGTGTTTAATTATATTAAGAAATGCCTGTGATGTTTAACATATATTGGATCACTTGCCTTCTAAGGGAGGGGGTGGGGAGAAGGGAGGGGAAAAAATTAGAACACAAGATTTTGTAAAGGTGAATGTTGAAAATTATCCATGCATATATTTTGAAAATAAAAAAGCTTTAATTTTAAAAAAAGAAAAGAAATGAATGTGATTACAAATGAAACAAAATTTTTGAATAAAGATATATATAATACATATATATATATGTATATATATATATACATATAAAATAAACTCATCTAATGATAAATGGTGAAGGGGATGGGAAAACTGTGACTCTAATGCGTTGTTGATAGAGTTGTGAAATGATCCAACCATTCCAGAGAGCAATTAGGAACTATGCCTAAAGGGCTATAAGACTCTGCATTTGGGCTAGAAAAACTGGAAAGGGGACGTGCTGCAGTTTCCTGCTTCAACAGAACCTGCTGTTTGATTTCCAGCTGGAGCAGCCCCTTAGCCACCTCTCCACCTTCATCTTCACTATCCAATACTTCCATCCTACCGTTTGAGCAGCAGCTGTCCACCTCAGCTGCTGCCCCAGCCGCATTCTTCCTCCTCCTCTTCTTCTCAGCTGCCTCCATCTCTGCCTCCATGACAACCTCATCTGGTTTCCCATCAACGGCATATCAACCAGGATCTCTACTTCTTGTTCCTCTACCTGTCCATTTCTTATTACGTCAACCGAGATGACGTGGCATTAAAGAACTTTGCCAAATATTTGCAACACACAGAGCAGCTGATGAAACTCCAAAACCTAATCTTGCTGCAAAATATCAAAGAAACCAGATCGTGGTGACTGGGAGAGCAGGCTGAATGTAATGGAGTGTGCTGTGCATTTGAGGGGAAAATGTCAATCAGTCATTCCCCAGAAATTCCACAAGTTGGCAACGGACAAAAAGCAAACACCATTTATATGATTTCATCAAAACCCACTTACCTAGACAAACAGGCAAAACCCATCAAACAACTGGGGTGATCACAGTAACCAACCTGTGCAAAAATGGGGTCTTCCCAATTCCGGCATGACAGAATACCTTGTTGACAAGCACACCCTTGGAAACAATGACAATGAAAGCTAAACTTCAATTAGAACATAAGTATCTAGTACCAGAGATAAATGCTTAAAGAAAGTTTTCTCCAAGTATTTCTCCAAGGATGAGAGGTGTTACATGGGAGGTGTTAGAATGCATAACAACACTGAAAAGCAAAAAAAAACAACTTGAAAAGCCTTAAAAATTCTTATGAATTCATTGACCAACCATGATTCCAAAGGCCATAATGAAACATGCTGGCTACCTCCCGATTCAAAATTTGATAGACTCACTATGAAGGATGAGGCACAGGTAGTTGAATTTATTTGGCTTGATTATATATACATGGTTGCTTTCTTTTTTAGGGGAAAGAAGTAGGGAAAGGAGAAAAGGTAAATACTTGTTCCCTTTTTATTAACATTTAATTTTTTTTAAATGAAGAATTATAAACCTGAAATTATAAGAACTATGCTTAAGTTCTGTCTCTGTTCCTCACAGAATTTAGAATTGGAAGGGACCTTAGAGATTGCCTAGTCTCCCTAAACCTTTGTTTCTTCATCTTTAAAATTAAGCATGATCTAGATGATTTCTAAAGTCATTTTCACCTCTAATACTCTGATCCTGTAATCCCTTGCCTGTATAATAGATTCAAAGTACTTTTGCAAACATTGTGACGTTGAATGTTCATGACATTCTGTTGAGGGACAGAATCTCAGAGCTGGTCAGTACTTCAAAGGGAAGCTAATCCAAGTTAAATATGAACGGAAATCATCTTTACAGCATCCCTATAACACTTTATTCAGCCTTTTCTTGAATATCTTTAATGATGAAGGAATCCATTATCCATTAAGAGAGTTGGACTTTAGAACAGTTCTAATTCTTTTTTTCTTTCTTTTTTATTTTTTTTATTATAGCTTTTTATTGACAAAACATATGCATGGATAATTTTTAAACATTGACCCTTGCAAAAACTTCTGTTCCAACTTTTCCCCTCTCTCCCCCCACCCTCTCTTCTAAATAGCAGGTTAAAAATGTTAAAGTATGTTAAATATGTTAAAGTATACGTTAAATACAATATGTGTGTGTGTGTATGTATACACACACGCACATATATACATATATGTTTATACAATTGTCTTGCCACACAAGAAAAATCGGATTTAGAAAGAAGGTAAAAGTAACCTGGGAAGAAAAACAAAAATGCAAGCAAATAACAGAAAGAGTGTGACTGCTATGTTGTGGTCCACACTCATTTCCCAGTGATCTTTTGTTGGGTTTAGCTGGTTCTGTTCATTACTGATCAATTGGAACTGATTTGGAACCTCTCATTGTTGAAGGTAGCCACTTCCATCAGAATCCTCATATAGTATTGTTGTTGAAGTATATAATGATCTCCTGGTTCTGCTCATTTCACTTGGCATCAGTTCATGTAAGTCTCTCCAGGCCTCTCTGTATTCATCCTGCTGGTCATTTCTTACAGAACAATAATATTCCATAATATTCATATATCACAATTTTCCCAGCCATTCTGCAATTGATGGGCATCCATTCAATTTCCAGTTTCTAGCTATTACAAAAAGGGCTGCAAAAAACATTTTGGCCCATACAGATCCCTTTCCCTTCTTTAAGATCTCTTTGGGATATAAACTCAGTAGTAGCACTGCTGGATCAAAGGGTATGAACAATTTGATAACTTTTTGAACATAGTTCCAAATCACTCTCCAGAATGGTTAGATACGTTCACAACTCCACCAACAACACATCAGTGTCCCAGTTTCCCCACATCCCCTCCAACATTCTTCACTACCCTTTCCTGTTATCTTAGCCAATATGAGAGGTGTGTAGTGGTATCTCGGAGTTGTCTTAATTTGCATTTCTCTGATCAATGGTGATTTGGAATACCTTTCATATGGAGAAAAATAGTTTCAATTTCATCATCTGAAAATTGTCTAGAACAGTTCTAATTCTTAAGAGAAAATCTGTGCCTTAAAATTTCTACTCATTGTTCCTAATTCTTTCCTCTAGGGCAAAGCAGAATGGCTAAGCTTTCTTCCATGTGACAATGTCTAAAGGCTTGAAGATGGAAAAGTTTTCCCTAAGTCTTCCCTTCTCCACTAAAACCATATTTCTTTTCACTGTTTCTTGTAAAGACCAATCACTTGAAATCTTGGAAAGCTTCACCACCCTGATCCTTTGGTCAGGCTCCAGTTTGGCAATATCATTCCCAAAATGGAGCATCTGGGACTAAATCCACTATTTCAAATAGGGTATGATTTTGTCAAATTGCAAAACGTGAATTATTACCCAGATTTTCCAGGTGAGAAAAAAAAGTGCAGCAAGGTATTAAAGAAATATGTTACTTGCTTTAGAAAAATGAGCTATTCACCAAAGGAGTAGTAGAAAAAGAGGGAGGGAGGGAGAGAAAAAAGAGAGAAAGAAAGCAAGGAAGAGAGAGAAAGAAATGAAACAGGAAAAAAAGAAAAGAAAGAAAGAAAGAGAGAGAGAGAGAGAGAGCGAAAGGGAAAGAGGGAGGGAGGGGGAGGGAGGGAGGAATGAAGAAAGAAAGAGAGAGAGAGAGAGAGGAAGGAAAGAAAGAAAACAGGATTTTGTCTATTGATGAATTCATATCCATTTCTGAGAATCTTTTGACAATTCCAAAGACACCGGTGATGAGAACTTCCTTCTCCAAATTTTTAATAGCTGTCATTGCTAATAAAAAGAGAGGCCATAGCACTAGAAGGAGCAGTTGCCAGGCAATATCTCTATAGAGGTTGCAAACCTGGAAAATGATGGCAGGAACTAGGCCAGAAGTCTGGGAGAGGTAGTGGTATGGATGACGGAGTTCAGGTAAATACTGCTTTTTCCAAGGACCTTAGACACAACATCTTAAGCTGCTTCCACTGGGGATCTGACAGGATGTGATGACTGAGATGGAGTTGGTGATCCAGACCATCTGGCACATGCTAACAACTCCAGTTTTCACCAAGCTCATCTCAGAACAAGGGCTGTCTCTGTGGTCAGACCTGTACCTGCAAAGACCCGTTCAAGGGAAATAAGTTACTGTAGAAAGTCTCAGCTTTAGACAGACATCCAGGCTTACAGTTGGTGTGAGGTAAAGGAGATCTAATCACAAGGAAATATATTGTGGTTCCATACTCTAGCTTCACAAAACAGATTAGAGTAGGGGATCTCCCTGATACCATCTAAAGTACCCTGGAGGACTAAACCAGAGACCTTAGGGACAATGAAGTCCAGAGGTAAGTCCCAACTTCCTGAGAGAATCACAGAATTATAAAACCACAGAATGTCAGTCACCAAGGACCTTAGAAATCATCTGGCCCGCATCTAGTAAGTTGTCCATCCAGGATTCAAACCCAGATTCAGAGGATCATGATTTTCGAGTTGGAATGGTCACAGAGGACAGGATACAACCCCAGGTACTCTGTCACCAAATATGATACTATTTTCACTTGGCCATGAGGCTGTTCTTGGAAAGCAAGGCAAGCAATCAGAACTGAAATGGACACAAGAAAAAGAGCAGACTTATTACTATGTCTTATTACGGAACAGACTCCTAACTAGCCTTGGATAAATGGGGCTTTGCTAGGGGACTGATATGGCAGTGGATACATTGCATTTAATGAAAACTGCTATTCCTGTGGGTCACCTCCTCCATAGGCACAGGGAGCAAAGGACTCAGGAAGGCGGGGGAGAAATCACCTCCTCTCTACATAATTACCCATAATTTATCTGTCTTCTGTGTTACCTCATCCTTCAACATCATACTGATGTTCTCTCTCTCTCTCTCTCTCTCTCTCTCTCTCTCTCTCTCTCTCTCTGTCTCTCTGTCTCTGTCTCTGTCTGTGTGTGTGTGTCTGTCTCTGTCTCTTTCTGTCTCTTTCTCTGTCTCTCTCTCTGTCTCTGTCTTTTTCTCTATCTGTCTCTGTCTCTTTTTCTCTGTGTCTCTCTCTCGTTTTCTATCTTCTCTGTCTCTCTCTGTCTCTGTATGTGTCTCTGTCTGTCTGTCTCTGTCTCTGTCTCTCTCTGCCTCTCTCTGTTTCTTCTCTCTGTCTCTCTTTGTCTCTCTGTGTCTCTCTCTGTCTCTGTCTCTCACTGTGTCTCTCCCTCTTTCTGTCTCTCTCTCTCTCTCTCTCTCTCTCTCTCTCTCTCTCCATCTCTGTCTCTGTCTCTCTTTGTTTCTCTCTCTGTCTCTGTCTCTCTCTTTCTCTCTTTCTGTCACAAACACACACACACACACACACACACACACACACACACACACACACACCTGTCCCAGCTATAGTTCTAGTTAATGATGTCTCTTACAAACTCTGATGCTTTCAATCTCAGTTTTTTCCCAAAGGCTGAAACAGAGTAGGATATCCTTTCAGGAGAGCTTAGTAACTTCTGCTATGATATCCAAAAGATACTTAATTCTCCTTTCACTTTAGCTCACTCAATCTCAGTTTCCTCAGCTGTTAAAATAGGATGTTCAGTTAATATTTTCTGAGCATCCTTTAAGTTTAAAATTTAGGAGTTTATAAAACTGAATTTGAATTCTGGCTTTCCCACCACTAGTTGTGTGTCCTTGTGCAAAGATACTTTCCTCTACCTGGGGTTCAGTCTCCTAATCTGTGAAATGAAGGGGTTCAGCTGAATGATGTCTAAAGTCCTTGCTGACTCAGGTACTCTACAGTGTTATAATTTTCCAGGACAGACAAGTAGAGTATTTGTGAAGCTTCAATAAATCCCACACCTTGCTTCAGCTCCACTCCATTCCAGTTAACAAAAAGGACAATTCTCCAGCAGGCATTAGTGTGCTACCAGTATAGCAGGCCTGGCAAGGCTGACTAGTATGAGTTGTGCCAGAGGGCACAGACCAGCTAACCACTGACCACATGTCACCACAACACTCCTGAATGCCTGAGGCAGATTAAAATGTAATTGGAAGTATTTAACAAAATAAAGAAATAGATATTGATGTAGATATAACATAAGCAATATTACATTTAAATTAAATCAATATACCATCTTCAGTGATCCTTATGTTTGGACTAAGGGCATCCATTTCAATCTAAGTTTGACAGCTGTAGGATAGATATAGAATAGAAAGGAAAGTCTGAGATTAGAAGGGAAGCAATAAACTGGGAAAATATTTTTACAGTCAAAGGTTCTGATAAAGGCCTCATTTCCAAAATATATAGAGAATTAACTCTAATTTATAAAAAATCAAGCCATTCTCCAATTGAAAAATGGTCAAAGGATATGAACAGACAATTCTCAGATGAAGAAATTGAAACTATTTCTAGTCATATGAAAAGATGCTCCAAGTCATTATTAATCAGAGAAATGCAAATTAAGACAACTCTAAGATACCACTACACACCTGTCAGATTGGCTAAGATGACAGGAAAAAATAATGATGATTGTTGGAGGGGATGCGGGAAAACTGGGACATTGATGCATTGTTGGTGGAGTTGTGAACGAATCCAACCATTTTGGAGAGTAGTTTGGAACTATGCTCAAAAAGTTATCTAACTGTGCATACCCTTTGATCCAGTAATGTTACTACTGGGCTTATATCCCAAAGAGATCATAAAGAAGGGAAAGGAACCTGTATGTGCATGAATGTTTATGGCAGCCCTCTTTGTAGTGGCTAGAAACTGGAAACTGAGTGGATGCCCATCAGTTGGAGAATGGCTGAATAAATTGTGGTATATGAATATTATGGAATATTATTGTTCTGTAAGAAATGACCAACAGGATGATTTCAGAAAGGCCTGGAGAGACTTACACGAACTGATGCTGAGTGAAATGAGCAGGACCAGGAGATCATTATATACTTCAACAACAATACTATATGATGACCAGTTCTGATGGACCTGGCCATCCTCAGCAATGAGATCAACCAAATCATTTCCAATGGAGCAGTAATGAACTGAACCAGCTACGCCCAGAGAAAGAACTCTGGGTGATGACTAAAAACCATTACATTGAATTCCCAATCCCTATATTTATGCCCACCTGCATTTTGGATTTCCTTCACAAGCTAATTGTACAATATTTCAGTCTGATTCTTTTTGTACAGCAAAATAACGGTTTGGTCATGTATACTTATTGTGTATCTAATTTATATTTTAATATATTTAACATCTACTGGTCATCCTGCCAGGAGGGGGTGGGGGGTAAGAGGTGAAAAATTGGAACAAGAGGTTTGGCAATTGTTAATGCTGTAAAGTTACTCATATATATAACCTGTAAATAAAAGGCTATTAAATAAAAAAAGAAAAGAAAAGAAAAATAAATAAATAAATGAAATAAAATAAAATAAAAAAAAGAAAGGAAAGTCTGCTGGGCTTGGAGTCAAGAAACTCCACTGTGTAATCTTAATCAAGTTACTCACCTCTTTGAGCTTCAATTTGTATAATAATAATATTTATCTAGAATTTGACGGGGGTTGGATGATCTCTGAAGTCATTTTGGGTTCTGACATTCTACTTCTAAATATTCTACATTATAATCTTCCTTCCAGTGCTACATTTTTATGTTCTAAGGTTCATTGAATGCTGTTGTTCTGTGTTCTAAGTTTAGTCATGTCAACTTGGAAATTATTTAGTACAATTTTCACATTTTACAGATGAGGAAACTGAAGCTTATAAAAGGGAAATGAGTTGCCCAAAGTCAAGCAGCAAGTCCATGGTACAGCCAGGACCAGAGCCAAGGTTTCCTGACCAACTCCCAATTCATCAATTTTTTTTTTTAGATTTTATGTTTCTCTCACACTTGCTGGTCATACAGGGATCGTGTTACAGCTTAAACCTACTAGTAATGAGCACAAGAGCTTTGAAGTACTTCAATTCTATCTTAAAGAAATTCACTCCTCCTTAGGCAGCCTAATGCTCCAACCCTCAATCTCAGTGGCTCATCATATTGGTGCCAGATTTAGAGCAGACACTCAGTTGGTTTTAATTTTTTTTTAGCTCAAAGAACTCAAGAGATCCACTACTTTAACCTCCCCTGAAACAACAAACCTTTACCACATATCCAGGGATTCTCTTCACTGTATCATATTCCTTATTACTTATCCAAAGGTAACATTGTAACTACTCTTTCTGCCACAAATTTTTGCAATGTCCTTTGGCAAAAAAAAAAAAAAAAAAAAAGTCTCAATAAATAATAGACTGATTGATTGATTCCTGCCTGGGAGAGTTCCATGTATAATGTCATTCCAAGGGAAAGGATGGATAAAAGATGGAAGGAGAGGGTGTATTGGCAAATACTCCTGATTAGATTGCTGATGACTGATGGTTGGCAGCACCGCCCTCTTATGATCCCATTGGAGCTGATCTTCCACCTTCCCTATCTGTGAGGTCCTTGTCTATGTCATCCCATAATTCCTCCAGAAAAGATCCTCCCCATGCATTGGAAGCAAACCTTTAAGTCTTTTATTTTTTGTGCATCATAATTTAGCTACCAATCCCTTACCTCCACTACAAATCCTTGATGCTGCCTTTTATACCATGTTTCAGATGCAAGTCATTATTGGCAACATGACCATAGTCAGCTGATCCAAGTCATACAATTCTCCTTTGGTTCACTTCCAATATTGGTATTTATGAGACCATGGTGTTCTATAGTTCACAAAGAGGATATTGATATCAGGAAAGTGTGTGTGTGTGTGTGTGTGTGTGTGTGTGTATGTGTATGTGTGTGTGCTCACTAAAAGTTGCTAAGACGGTCCATATTCTCTATTTATAGCCAATTCTGGTCTTAACTCACTGTCCATCTTCCTAGTTTATCCAAGATAGACAATCTGATGAAACAACTCAATGGGTTGCCCAACTAAAAGCATGCCATAGTCTGGATTGACTATAGGTATCTTTTATCCACTTTCTCCCCCAAATGGATAGTTAAATCAGTCTCTTTCATTTCAAAGTTCATTGATAGGCATTAATTCATTCAGTAAACATTCAACAAATATTTACTAAAAATACAACTTTATGTTGAGAACACTGGGTTCGAGGGCTGGGGATTTTATGTTCTAATACCCAAACAGGAAGCAAAACCACTTAAATAGACAAACACCCCAACCCTCTAATCCCAAAGGTTCTGATACTCATTCCAATATGCTAATGGACCCACATACAGGCATTTTCTCCACACTTGCAGACTGCAACCCTTTCATGTCTTTCCATCTGGTTTAATTTCTTCCCATGAATCCTTCATAAAGCATCAAGACAGTACAAGGAAATGAAAAGAAGGCAAAGAAAGGGAAAGGAAGGGAAGGGATGGGAAAGGAAGAAAATGGAAAAACATTCATTTTGTAATTATTATGTTCCAGACACAATGCAATCACTTTAAAAATATTATCTGATTTGTTCCTCATAACAACCTTGCAAGATAATGTCATTATCTCCATTTTACAGTTGAGGAAACTGAGGTAGACAGAAGTTAAGTGACTTACCCAGGATCACACAGCTAACAAGAATCTGAGGCTGAGTTTGAATCCAGGTCTTCCTCTACCATATCTACTTCCCCTACAGCCCCTTGAGTTGACAAAGCTCTTTTCACCACTCTGACCTATGACGAATTACTAGGGTGCTGACTACTACATTCTGTGTGGTTGTGTGGGGAGTGGGTGTGGGGAGGGTCTCCCCTTGGAGACCATGGCAGGACACATGATTCCCATGACTTCATCAAGCTAAGTTTTCAGTGGAAGGAAATCTTCTTCCAACGTAGATCAGTCCTCCTCTGAAATAACTAAATTTTATCTGTACCACTAAGAAATAAGAGTAATATTTCCAAAGTCACAGAGTCAGGATATATCAGACCTATATATTGTGGCATAACAGACAATAAACCTCTCCAGTCTCGCTTAGTCTGGTCCTCAGATGCCAGGCACAAGATCTATCACTAAGACCATACTCAAAGCTTTTCTAGCTTGGTAGGACCTTCCAGAGTTTTCACTCTGATGGCAAAGCCCTAAAGAATCCAGGTTCACCTCCATGTTCTTTCAATTACACCTTACTGCTTCTCCCCAAAGCATCTAAGGAAAACTTTAGTGGAGGCCAGATGGTCAATATTCTGTGAAACCAGAGGTCACACTAGATGATCTCTGAGCTCCCTTCTGCCTGAAACTTATGTTTCATATGTTCCTATGACATTATGAAATTTATGATCCTGTATGAAGCCTAACATTCCCCTCCTTTCCCTTCCTAAGACCATTAAAGCTCTGTTTGAATGTCTGAGATACTGCCCATCTCTCAATGGGGTCACTGAACAGCTGTGCCCAGTCAACCAAACTGCCTATCATTAAACTCATTTTTTTTCTCATTGTCTTCCTTTTCCTATTAAATAGATGGTTGAGTTTGTGAGAGGGTGGGAGCTAAGGCCAGATATAAAACAGTCCAGTGGTTGTAGAGCTCAAGAATACAACACACAGAGAAGATGGCGACTCTTCCAAGCTAACTAATGCCTTGAGTTTCAAAAAAAAGTCCTTCGTCAAGGGGAAAGCAGAGTGATAGAATGCAAATTTGAGCATTGGACTAGAAGACAAGAGACCGGCTTTCTGGCTTAGGCTCTGCCATGAATTCATTATGTTACCAACAAGTAAGTTACTTTTCTTTGCTGATTCTTGGTTGTTGGTGGGGTTTCAGTTGTCAGAGGTTCCAGATTCCCAGAACTTTAGAACTGGGAAGGGCTTGATGCAGGATTCCTTGCTACAGCATCCTTGGCAAATGGTCAACCAGCCTCTGCTCAAATATACCAAATAACAGGGAACTCACTACTAATAAAACTGACTTTAAACAACACACACACACACACACACACACACACACACTTATGGACAACTAAAATTTATGGAATTAGAGGATTCTGGACCTGGCAAGGATCTTAGAGATACCTAGCTCAATGCCCTCACTTTATAGAGAAGAGATTCAAGATGCAGAGAGGAAGAGTCTTAGTCAAAGACAAGGTATAATAATGAGAAACTCAAGTCTCTTAATACCCAGCCCAGGGCTCTCCCCACTGGAAAGTACCATTGCTGAGATTACTGGCTAGCTGTTGGCAAGTCAGCAAGCAAACATCTTGTTTCAGGAGAATGGAAGAAAATAAAATAAAATAAAATAGCGAGCACAGGATGGAAGTACAAAACCTCATTAAAGAGGAATCCACCACAGACGGGCTGTAAAAGCTGAACATTGTAAGCTATAAAAATTAATGGCATCAGGCAAGAGGATGCCTGGGGAAGAAGGGACTGTGACTGAGGGCAGCCAGCCATGAGGAAGGGGAATGGGGAAAAAAAAAAAAAAAAAAAAAAAAAAAAAAAAAAAAGACTTGTAGAATCATAGCATTTCTGAGTTAGAATGGCTCTGAGAACTTAGTTGGAAGAGACTTTGGAATACAGAGTCCAAGCTGGATGGGATCTTAGACTATAGAATGTTAGAACTAAGAAGGGCCTCAGGAACTATGTAAGCCAATACTCTCATTTTACAGATAAGAAAGCTGAGACAATAAAAGGAAGGACAGTTATCTATGGCCACACTCAAAACTGAGACATGTCACAATTCCATATTTCTATTTCTACAGCATTATATGGACCCATTTCTTTGCAACAGTCCATGAAGGAGCTAGAATAAACTGTCATAACTATATTTTACAGATGAGGAAACTAAGTCTCAGAGAGGGAAAGTGGCTTGCACTGTCAGCAACACAGTGAGGCTTTGTACCCAGATCTTCTGTTTCCAGGGCTCTAGTATCTCAATTTGGGTGCCCTGAGTGAGCAGTCTTGTGCCTCATAAGTTCCCCTGTGGAGAGAAAAAGGATGGTGGGATCCTAGAAAGCTGTGGAAATAGGACTCATGCACGATTAAGAAAAAAATACTTCCCTCCAAGAGACCTTTCCTGATTCCCTCAGTTATTAATATTCACACACGCTGAAATTACTTTCATATTCTGTCTTTATTTATCTGAACAAGTTTTGCTGCACATGTCACCCTGTAAAATTTAAGCTCTTGGAGGGCAAAGACTGTTGTACATCTGTATTTGTGTATCTAGCAGTTTCACAGTACCAGGCAAATATTGGGTTCTTAATACATGTTTGCTAATTAACTGATTGCTTAAAGACTGTTTATAATAATGTGCTAGCCTGTAAGTCCTTTGAACATTTGGAGAAAGGGCAGATCAATGAGAATTGGAATCAAGTAGATTTGCCTGAATTGAATGGCATGATAGGAAAAGCACTAATCATAGATTCTAGAGTTATTGTTTAGTCATTTTTTAGTCATGTCACTTTGGGACTTTCTTGGCAAAAACACTGGAGTGTTTTGCCATTTCCTTCTCTGGCTCATTTTATAGATGAGGCAACTGAGGCAAACAGAGTTAAGTGACCTTCCCAGGGTCACACAATGAGTGAGCATTTGAGGCCAGATTTGAACGCAGGGAGAGGAGTACTTTCTGAACCTCTATCTGAATCTCTATCCCCTGTGCTACCTACCTGCCCTAAATCTAAGAACCTGTATTCTAATCTTTGTTCCAACTGGCTAACTGATCTTTGGCAAGTAACTCTAATTCGATGGACCTCAGTTTACTCATCTTTGAAATAAAATGATTGAACATGATGATTCCTGAAGTGCCTATAATTCTGTACTTCTTAGTTTCTTCACTCAGATCCTTTTCTGTTGCTTTATCTTAATGAGCAGCAAAGGATTTGAATGACACTGGGACCTGAAACTGAAACTATTCAAGTACCAGTTCTGGTATGTCCTATAAAAGCAGAAAGATTTCGCGTATAGACACCAGCATATCTGTAACTAGGAAAGTATCAGAATGCCCTCTTCTAGAATCTATGTCTTCACTAGGACTGCTGGATTCAACATCCTTATCAATATATACATTTCTCCTAACATTTTAGAATTCCAAGAGTCATGATTTTATGGCTAAGATTCTATAAGTCTAAGATTCTATGCTGTCTTGATTCTATAGGCTATGATTGATTCCATGACACTCAGAATCTAAGATTCTATGATTCTTCGGGTCTACATCTCTTAGATTCCATGATTGAATGGTTCTGTGGCTTTAACATTCAAAGATTTTAAGATTCTATAACTTTCAGGCAATTCCAGAGCAGCATTGAGAAAATGCTGTTTCAGAGAACTGACAAAGTAGAGGGATTGTCAGCTCCCTTTGGGGCCATCTCGGGCTTATTTATGTAGTCCTTAGCCCACAAGGACCTGAAAGCATCTCTGCAAAAGGACAGCCAATTAATGAGAAGGGGAGGGGGAGGACCAGATCACTAGGGAAAGCCAGGTGGAGAGGAGAGATTGGGCTGGAGGAAGGGAGGGAGGGAAGAAGACACATTTCCTGGTTGATTCTCCTCATTTCTTTCCCTTTCATATTTGATTTCCGTCTCAATTTGAGTAATTATTCCCCACTCAGCGTCATTTCTTTCCTTCATTCAAATGGGGGGGAAAATATACCAGCATCCTTTTTTTTTCTTCTATTTTTTGTTCTTTTTTTCAGGATTGGCACAGCTGCTCCCTGCAGGGGGCAGAGAAGACTGGGGAAGGTGGGGCGGGGGGTGGATCATAAAAGATAGGCAAGTCTTGAAAGTTCCACCAAGTTTATTCTCCATTAGGCTTTTTCCCCACTCCCCATCCCCATTCCAATGGGTGTCCTAAGCTGACAAAGGTTCAGTTCATATCTATCCCTCTTAATCCTTTTCTAGGGACTTGCATTTTAAATGTCTCCTTGGAAACTCACCTCAGCCCTATGAGAGAGGCAGGGCATGTATGAGTTTCCAGTCCCATTAGGCAGATGACATTACTAAAGTCCAGAAAGGAAAAAGTAGCACACATAGTTCTTGACAGACCCAAGATCTGAACCCAGATGTTCTGACTACTTCTTTCCACTGCAGTGAGCTTTCCCACTCATTCGGGTGCAAGGGGAAGTTGCTCAAAGGTGTTCTTTATCAACTTGATGACTTCCTCCCACCAACTTGATGAGCTTACAAGATACTGACCTTTCCCCAAACAAGTATGACAGGGCATCCCAAGGAGATAGGCAAACACACTGGAACTTCTCTAAAAAGATCCCAGAAATTCCTCTTATTGATTCCCAGTGAGCAAGGCTGCTTGAGAGTGATTGAGAACTGTTAGAAGGACTAGAGTTTTGTCAAATAATCCACCCCATCTCCCACAATTTATAGAAAATAAGCTGTGAAACCAATTCGGAGCTGTTCATAATATGCCTTCTTTGCCTTTTCCACTTTCCTTTAGAGCAAAGCAAGGCTGGGAGGAGGGAAGAAAGAAGGAGCAGCATTTCTCTCTTTTCCCTCCACCCCCTTCCCCTTTGAGCAGCTGAAACACTTGGCAGGGGCAGGCATATTTCTGCTTACTCAGTCTGACCATGATGCTCATGAATCCCAAACTCCTCTGTGAGGAAAAGAGGTTTTTGAATTCTCAAGGCAGTTTGATCCTAGATTTTGGACTTTCAGCCAGAAATGCAAGCTTTCCTAGGCAACAACATCTGGGCAGCTTTGGAAGTCATCTCATAAACCACTCTCCCTTTGGAGAGAATTTGTGGTTAAGGGTTGACCTAAATCTGAAGGACTAACTCAGTGATTTGGAGGATGGTCAGGGGAAGAAGGGAGTCTCAGGACTTTGCTAATCCCACTCTTACTGCGTAAGTTCAGATCCACCGTAAGGGAAATGTTGTCTGGCAGCCTCCAAGGTGTATTGACCTTTCAGGGGGAATCAATCAGGCTTCTGGATTACTTTGAGTGTTTCTATGTTCTCCAAGAGGACCATGACATCAGGAGGTAATGCCATGACTTGCAAGTGGATTATATTTCAGTGAGGGAGGACTGTGCAAGGTCACTTACCTCACTTTCCCCTCCAGAGCCATCTGAGACCAGTGGCCAGATATAGATCAGGACAGCTCTAAATTAAGCTTAGATTTTTAAACTAAGATCATCAACAGGTCTCAGTTTGATTGAGGCTGTACCCATTCTGTGATTAAAGTTAAGGAGAAATTATCTGCTTATGGATTCCTATGAATCTTCGACATCTTAAGCATTTTCTTTAAGCCTTAAAATTAAGACTGTTCCACAGATATCCATATTATACACTGTTTGTAAGCTTGCAAGCACCTTAAAAAGCAGACTCTCTCTTATGCCTTTCTTTCTATCCCCAGCACCTAGAACAATAACTGGTACATAGTAGGTGCTTAATAAATGTTGAGTGACTAGATGAATGATTCTCTGGGAGCTAGTTAGTATGTAATTTCATTTGTAGAACCCTAGACTAAACCGAACTACGGGGGTAATGTATTTAGAGATTTTCCTGGGATATTTCAAGTAGGAATAATGAGCCAAGAAGAGAAAACCACTATCTTCAGCCCCAAGACTGAACCCAGTCCTTTTGAGTCTAGTCTTAGAAGGATGGGGGAGGAAGGGGAGCTGAGGGGGAGAGGAAGAGAATAAGAAACATTCATCAGCACCTACAACCCACTCAGCCTTGTCCTATCCACACTAGAAGCAAATGGACAAAGGTGGGTAATCACCAAAGCACAGCCTCTTAAGAGTAAGAATGACCCTCAGTATTCACTTAGTCCACACTGCTTCTGAACAATCATCTCCTTGACAACATCCCATTAGTTTATTACTTCCCAAAGCATCCTATCCCACTTGTGAATTGCTCTAATAGTTACTGAGTTTTTCCTTCCTTCTCTCTCCTTACCCACTGCTCCTAAATCTGACCTCTAGGGCCAAGCTGAACAAGATAAAATCCTCTAGCTCATGACAGCTGTTCAAATACGAGGGGATAATTATTCTCCCAGACACCAGATCCTCTCTTTTCTAGGCTAAATATTACCAATTGATTCAACAGTTCCTCATATGGTCTGGTCTCCAGTCCCTCAACCTCCTGGTCATCCTCTTATAAATATGAAACAGTCCACAAATGTCCTCCTAACATGTAGGAATAGGTACTAGACCTAATTTCATTTGTATAGGGAACTTCTAGTTGGGAAAGTTCTTTCTACCAATTTTTATTATCATTTATAGTCTTACATAGCTACCTGTGGCAGTTAGAGATCCAATGTGTTGACCAAGGTCACAGAGCCCATGTCAGAAGCTTCATGTGAAGCCCACTCTTCTTGGATCTGAGGATGGCTCCCAACCATGATGACTCATGTGGTCTGACCTTGACAGAGTATTGTTATCTGCCTCATTCTGGAGATTAAACTTCTCTTTGTGATGATTAAGCCTGAAACAAGGCATACTCCCTGCCCTCAGGGAGCTCTCTGTTTAATAGGGCAGAGAAGACATGGATTTATTTATCACTTTAAGGCCATAAAAGAAGCAAAGACTTAATTAAAACTGTGGAAATTCAGAAAGAAAGCACGACACTGGGGGATGGGTAGGAGAGAAGAGATCAAAGAGGCTTGGCAAGGCTTCCTGGTATTCATGCTCTATTCTTAAGCCTAGAAATGACTTGAGTTATTTTGGTTTTTCTTGCAAAGTGCTGGTGAGCACATCCTTGATGAATGTCAACTTGGATTTTTAAAGCTTCATGTAACTCTCCAGCACGCAATGCCTCTGACATTCCTAGAGGAATATCCAGTGCAATTGCTTATTACAAATGAACCCAGAATGTGGGGGAAGGGGAGGTTGGAGGAGGGGAGTCCTGCTAACAAAATTAACTTCAAGTTTGTTATTAACAGCTCACCTTTCTGGGCCTCCCATTTCCTCTTCTGTAACATGGGGATAATAATAATACCTACCTCATTTGTGAAAATTAAATGAGATAATGTACAGAGTTTTGCAAACATTTAAGCACTGAATATATGTTATTGTTAAATATTTTACATAGTAGTTTTCCAGAGAGAGTTTTATATACACTGTCTTATTTAATCCTCAAAACAACCCTGTGATGTAGATTTTATTTTTATCCTTATTTAACTCCTCCTTCTCTTCACGTTTGGCTTTCTTGCTGTTCCTAACATAGGACTCCATTTCCTGATTTTCTACATTTTCACCACTTCTCGCTTATATTTTCGTGTCTTCTTTCACACAGCTAAAATTCTACTGTCTGCAAAAAAAAATTTTTTTTCACAGATCCTTAATGCTTGTGCCTTCCCTCTTAGGTTATCTCTATTTTATCCTGTATTTAACTTGTGTATAAATAGTAGTTTTTATGTTGTCTCACCCACTGACCCATGAGTACCTTGAGAGCAAGTGCAGTTTAATGCCTTGCTTTGTATATCTAGTGCTTAGTACAATTCCTGGCACTTAGTAGGCACTTAAACCCTTGGGATTCAGAAAAGTTTAAGTAACTCACCTACTCATCAGACAGCTAGTAAATGTCAGAGATGGACTATGAATCTGGGCTTCCACTCACTTCATATCCACTGTTCCATTCACTCTGTCAATCTGGTTCTACAAGGACCCATGACCTTAGTAATATAGATCCTCCTTTCATCAGTGCAGGTGTCAATCTCTCTAACAATGATTACTTGAGCTGCTTCGCCTGAAAAATCCATCCCTCAAGAATTGCCCCTTGGGTAGAGAGCTTCTCTGTATTTGATTAGGCTAGTCAAGGAGTGACTGATAAAAAATTTATTGCCAGGCCCAACTTAAAATCTTTGTGGATGGATGGAATCTATCATGGTTTACATTGCTCTGGCTTAGCTTTCAAGAGTCCAAGTCACTTGTTTCCACACCATAATAAAATATTGTAAGTTTGATATCAAAACATTATCAACATCCTCATCATCCTTATAATGAATGATCCACCAAGCTATGACCCACAATCACTAGGAAAAAATGTTGATCTACAATCCATTAGGAATGCTATCCTAAATATACATAATCTAAAAGCAATGTAGGATAAAAAAATTTAACTTAAAAAAACCTAGTGAAGAAAATAAAAATCACGTGAAAATAAGGTAAAGTTCATATAATCCCCATCATCCTGGCTGTTTCTGAAATTGTGACAAACATGCCCAATTTATAACCCAATTTTTTTCAATTATCAAAAAAAAATGTACTATTTTATCGACTCTGCAATAGTAGAGATAGGACAGTACCTGGAATTAATGGGAATATGGAACTCCCAATTGAGGAAATCACCTCTCTCAATATAGCTTGGTACCTTTTCTGCAATTTATAGTCTTAGAGCATTACTGAGGGCATTAAGAAGTTATTTAACTTACCCAAGGACACACAGCTAAGATATATTAGAAGGCAGATACATATAGTAAAGAACAGTAGCAAGATACCAACTAGACCTGGATGAACTCCATCAAATAAAATAAGAAAATTCAGATAAAATAAAATAATAAAAATAACTGATATTTATATAGCTTTTTAAGGTTTGCAACGCACTTTGCATAGCTATTTCATTTGTTAATGCCAAAAGCTACAGTTTCTATTATCTCCATTTTCCAAAGAGGAAAACAGAAGCTTAAGTAGAGGAAAAGTGAATTGCAGAATCCCACAGAAGATAAGCATCCTTAAGTAGAACTGAACTCAAGACTTTCTGACTCTAAGACCAGTATTTTATCCATTTATTATAAGAAATAGGTATGTGTGTGTGTGTGTGTGTGTGTGTGTGTGTGTGTACATATGATTCTCTACTGATATCACATAATAATGCATCCTATATTTATTTATCTGTGTTTATACCTTATCCCTTACTAGATTGTAAGTTCCAGAATTCAAGGACTATATAAATCCTCCACCAACTAATACAAAGTTCTGTATATAGTAAACATTCAAGAAATGTTTATTAAATTTAATTCAATTGAATTGACAAGCAGAACATGAGGGAGGGGAATGAATATCAGTCTGAAGCTGTTCTGGGAAGAAAAATATGTCAACAGATGTTATAATCTTTTTCCTCCTTGAAATTTCAAAATTACAGTTAGAAATATTGAAAAAGGAAACAAGATTATGGGATCATAGATTTGGAACTGAAAGAGACTTTATAGGTTATCTTTCTTGTCCAGGCATTTCATTTTACAAATAAGGAAACTGAGCACCAAAGAGAAGGGACTTGCTCAAAATGCTACAAGAAATAATTGAAAGAATTAGGATGACATGGAGAGTCCTAGGTAAGAAGTCACAAGACCTGGACTCTATCTCTAAAGTTTTCTATGACCTAGGGCACTCATGAAGCAAATTTGGGCCTTAGTACACTTATATATAAAACAGAAGTCATTCTATCCTGAACCACTGTACCATAGTAGAATCACAGAGAATTATCAAATCACTGAGAACAGATAATATTAGAGTTAGAAAGGAGACCAATAATCATCTAATTCAGCCTTCTTTATTTTTCACACATCACATGCAGATTAACAATACAATTCACTTCCATTGTTACTGAAAGAATATTTGACCCATATAACTGGTTTCTTTCTTGGTTAGCTGGCTGAAAGTTAATTAAAGGCAAATTCATTCAGACAGATGGTTTGGGCTCCATCAAGGAGTGAAACAGTTTGTGGTGGACCCAAGTTCCTGGTCTCCCTGATCCTTTAATTCACATTCTGCTTTGTTGATCAGCTGTATAAGCAGAGAAAACAATGTTAAAGCTGGATGAGAACACAAAACATAAAATATCAGAAGTGAGAAGAATCTGAAAAGTTAGAATACAAAATATCTGAACTGGAAAGACCCTGAGAGTCATTAGTTTTAGCCTGTAATTATATTGTAGTTATTTTTTTTTTAAACTAACAAGATCTCCCATTCATGGCCTGGAAGGGGGTTAAGAGAGAAGGCAGTGAGAGGGGAAAAAATGTGTAACAAATTAACCAAGCAAAACAAATTCCCACATTGTTATATTTTAAAAACACATGTTTTATTCTATACATTTAGTCCTTCCTCTCTCTGTGTAAAGAGGTGGGTAGGGTAGCATATTTCATAGTTGACCCTCTATAATCATGATTGGTTATTGTTCTTGAGATTTTCCAAATAGTCCATTTTTAAAATGTTGTTATTTTTTTGTAGACAGTTTTCTTGGCTCTGCTCACTTTACTCTGTATCAGTTCATACAAGTCTTCCCAGGTTTTTTTTTTTTAATCATCCCCATCATAGTTTCATACAAAATAATATTTTGTCACATTCTTTGCCATAGACATCATTCAATTGATGCTAGTCCTTCATTTTACAGATAAGGAAATCAAAGCTCAGAGAGGAGAAATAGCTTGTCCAAGATTATAAAATGCTAGTAGTGGAATTGGAAATAGAAAATTAGGGCATTAGTGTCCAAAATTATGGAACATAGATATCTTAGATTTTTCTTGTACACTTATCTTGCTCCATCTTGGGTTGCATTTCCCAACTATTAAGTACCTAGAGATCTCTGCTGTACCTTTTTTTTCCCAATAGATAGATGATAGACAGATAGACAGATAGATAGATAGATAGATAGATAACAGATAATAGATAGAAATACACATAGAGATATAAATAGATCTTGTTTGATCTTGGATTGCATTGTATTTCCCAACTATTAAGTAATTGGAGATCGCTCCTTAGATCATCTTTTCCATTAAATTGATGGTTGATTAATAGAAAGATAGAAATATACATAGAGTTATAAAAAAGATTTTGTTCATGTTTGTGGCAGCCCTCTTTGTAGTGGCCAGAAACTGGAAACTGAGTGGATGCTCATCAATTGGAGAATGGCTGAATAAATTGTGGTATATGAATATTATGGAATATGATTGTTCTTAAGAAATGACCAGCAGTTTGATTTCAGAAAGGCCTGGAGAGATTTACATGAACTGATGCTGAGTGAAATGAGCAGGACCAGGAGATCATTATATACTTCAACAACAATATTATATGATGATCAATTCTGATGGATGTGGCCCACTTCAACAATGAAATGAACCAAATCAGTTCCAATAGAGCAGTAATGAATTGAACCAGCTACCCTCAGTGAAAGAACTCTGAGAGATGACTATGAACCACTACATAGAATTCCCAATCCCTCTATTTTTGTCTGCCTACATTTTTTATTTCCTTCACAGGCTAATTGTACCCTATTTCAAAGTCTGATTCTTTTTGTACAGCAAAATAACTGTATGGACATGTATACTTATATTGTATTTAATTTATACTTTAACATATTTAACATGTATTGGTCAACCTGCCATCTGGGGGAAGGAGTAGGGGGAAGGAGGGGGAAAGTTGGAACAAAAGGTTTTGCAACTGTCAGTGCTGAAAAATTACCCATGCATATATCTTGTAAATAAAAAGCTATAATAATAAAAAAGATCTTGTTCCATCTTGAATTGTGTTGTATTTCCCAACTGTTCATTGCCTAGAGATCTGTCCTAGACCCTCTTTTCTGATAGATAGGTAGAAAGATACATAGATAGATAGATAGAAAGACAGACAGACAGATAGAAAGATAAAATACACATAGAGATATAAATAGATATAAATATTCCCTGATTTGGGATCTCTTCAGCTGTCAAGGATTCAATTTTTATTTTTATACAGAGCCAAACATCTTGCCTCAATCTCTGTCCTGAGTTCTAGTCCTATATTACCAATTGCTTAATAGATATTTGTAACTGGATGCTGCATGTGTTGGAATCCTAGTGTTAACTCAATGGAATTGATACAATGCTTATTGGTTCACACCTTAGAGTGAATCCTTACAAGGTGATAAGTTGCTAATACTGATAGAAACAATGCTTGTGTTTACACCTTTAGAGAGCTCATATAAGCAAGAAGTATTTAAGTACTCATTGGAGTTCACACGTTTGGGAGATTTCAGGGTTTAGAATTACACCTCCCTTAAACCCTCCCTGGGAGGGGAGGAGTAAACCTTTGGGAGACAATATATAAGAAGCGGACTCAGTTGAGAATTCAGCTGAATTAGATTGAGAGGGTAGAGTCAAATGAGTTCAACTGAGTCAAATGAGCATTTGAATTATTACTTTTAAGTGAAATTAAGGCTGCCTCCAGAAAACCTCCCCAAGAAACTTGCTCTCAGAGAGAACCATTGTTATTTTAAAGAAGAAAAACACCACATCGCCCTGGCTGGCAGGCAAGAGGGGGGTCGGGGCAGCAGTGTCCGGCGCAGGAGCCGGGGTGCCACCATGGTCAAGAAGCAGAAAGGCTGCGTTGTGATAGACTTGGACACGGAGGACAACGGCAATGAAGAGAACCTGTATCAGGGGCTCTTGTCCCTAGCCAAACGGAAACGTAGTGACTATGAGGAGAAGGAGCAACCTGTTAGTCAGCCTGCAGCTTCTTCGGACTCTGAAACATCAGACAGTGCTGATGAGTGGACAGTTGGAGGCTCAAAAAATAAGAAAAAAGGAAAAACTGGGAAGATAGAGAAGAAGGGAACCATGAAAAAACAGACAAACAAAGCTGCTTCCTCAAGTAGCTCTGACAAAGACAGCTCATCTGAGAGTTCAGCCCCTGAAGAAGGTGAAGTATCTGACTCCGACAGTAACAGTTTCTCCTCCAGCTCAGATTCAGATTCTTCTTCTGAGGATGAGGAATTCCATGATGGATATGGAGAAGACCTCATGGGAGATAAAGAAGATAGGGCCAGTTTAGAACAAATGACAGAGAAGAAGTGGGAACAGGAACTGTTTAAATGGATAGAAAAGAGAGAGGTTCTGAAGAGAAGGTTTGAAATTAAGAAGAAATTAAAAACAGCCAAGAAGAAAGAAAAGAAAGAAAAAAAGAAAAAACAAGAAGAAGAAGAAGAGAAGAAAAAATTTACACAAATTCAAGAGTCCCAGGTCACATCCCATAATAAGGAGTGGCATTCCAAGCAGGATGGAAAACTAGACAAAAAATCTCAAGCCATGGAAGAACTGAAAGCAGAGGGAGAAAAACTGAAGAATAGAACAGCTGAGCTGATTGCCAAAAAACAACCATTAAAAACAAGCGAAGTTTACTTTGACAATGAAGAGGAAGAGGAGGAGGATAAGTCCAGTGAGAAGACAGATCATTCATCTAGGACAACATCATCTGATGAAGAGGAAGAAAAGGAAGAGGTTCCTCCAGTTTCTCTGCCTGAAAAGTTGAACCGAGTACGGTTATCTCGGCACAAGCTGGAACAGTGGTGTCACATGCCTTTCTTTGCTAAGACAGTCACAGGATGTTTTGTATGAATTGGCATTGGGGACCACAACAATAAACCTATCTATCAGGTGGCTGAAATCACTGGTGTGGTGGAAACAGCCAAGGTTTATCAGTTGGGTGGTACTAGGACAAATAAAGGATTGCAGCTGAGGTATGGCGATGACCTGCGTGTATTCCACTTGGAGTTTGTCTCAAACCAAGAGTTCACAGAAAGTGAATTTATGAAATGGAAAGAAGCGATGCTTTCTGCTGGCATGCAGCTACCTACCTTGGATGAAATCAAGAAGAAGGAAGTGTCCATTAAAGAAGCTTTGAATTATAAATTCAATGATCATATTGAAGAGATTGTAAAAGAGAAAGAGAGATTCAGAAAAGCTCCACCTAACTATGCTAAGAACAAAATGCAGCTTCTGAGGGAGAAGGCCATGGCAGAAGTTTTGGGAGACCAAGACAAGGCTAAACAAATCCAAGATCAACTGAATGAGTTGGAGGAAAGGGCAGAAGCCCTAGATCGGCAACGAACAAAGACTATTTCTGCCATCAGTTACATCAACCAACGGAATCGAGAATGGAACATTGTTGAGTCTGAGAAAGCCCTTGTGGCTGAAAGTCTCAGCATGAAAAATCAACAGATGGACCCCTTCACTAGGCGGCAGTGCAAACCAACTCTTGTCTCCAATTCCAGAGGCCCTGCTGTTCAAGCTGCCATCCTGGCTCAGCTGAATGCAAAATATGGCTCTGGGGCATTACCAGATGCTCCAAAGGAGACTAACAAGGGTCAAGGAAAGGACAAAGGCATCAGCTCTAAATCAGCCAGTGATTTCTCAGAGGACCTGTTCAAAGTGCATGATTTTGATGTGAAGATCGACTTGCAAGTTCCCAGTTCAGAATCAAAGACACTGGCCATCACCTCAAAGGCTCCCCCAGCCAAGGATGGTGCTCCAAGAAGGTCTCTGAATTTAGAAGATTATAAGAAACGACGAGGACTTATTTGAGCAAGCCCAGCCTGATGCTTCGGATCCTGCATACACCACGATGATGTTCCTCTTCTCCTCTTCTCCCTTGGTTTGCCTTCTTTGGGCTGGAGCAGCAGGGGTGCTGGGAAGAGATTCTTTAAACTGCCAGTCTCTCTTCGCCTCTCAGCTAACCGGGTCCAAGGAAAGAGATAACAAATAAAGATCTGAACTTTTATTACCTGGCTGCGTTTGGAGTAATTATTACTTTTAACTAAAACTAAGGCTGCCTCCAGAAAACCTCCCCAAAAAACCTGCTCCCTGAGAGAACCATTATTATTTTAAAGAAGAAAAACACCACAGCATGGACATCTCAAAATGAATATGTCCAAAAAAGGACTCATCACCATTTCCCAAACATCCAGCCCTCTTTATAACATCCTTCTAATAAATACACAACCCCCCTTCCAAATTCCAGTTCATGACCTTAGTATTATCCTCATCTCCTTCCTTGGTTAGGGATCAGCACTTGGTTAGGGATCAGAGAATCTGAGTTCATTCAAATCATAGTTCTGCCATTTGCTCCCCATGTGACTTGAGGAAACCTACTTTTCTCTCAAACTCAGTTTCTCCATCTCTAAAATGATTGGGTAGAATTAAATTCTACATGACAAGAAAGAAGAAGGGGAATGGAAGGGAAAGAGAGAGGAGAGGCGAGAAGAAAGGAAAGAGGAGAAGAGAAAAGAGCAGAGGAGAGGGGAGGAGAAAATAAAAAGAGAATGGAGGGAAAGTTAGGAAAATGAAGAGGAAAGGAAAAGAGTAGAGAAGAGAAAGGAGAGGAAGAAGGAAGGAAGGTCTTTTAAGTCTTTCAGATCAAAAACCTATGATTTTATCATGTCAAATCTCCTGAATCCCAACTCACGATGCTTTTTATTATACTTTATTGTATCCAGAGGTGACTCAAAAAAAACTGCTCTTCACTTAAGGAGAGTTTTATGATAACATCAGAGGGGAATTAAAAGGAAAATGTAATTAAAAGTCAACATAATGTAATATTTATTTATTAGCAATTCAGGAGGTAACTGTCACAGTGCATAGTACTGGATACTGAGTGCAAATCCTCCCTCAGATATTTACTACCTATATAACCCAGAATAAATCAGTTAACTTTTCTCCACCTCAATTTCCTCATCTGTAAATTAGGAATAAAATAGCACCTACTTTATGTAATAATCAAATGAGAATACATATATAAGGCTTTGAAAACCTCAAGGTGATATATAAACCTTAACTGCTACTTTTATGAACACCTCCATTTTACATAGCTTTGTATTCAATGCTGGAACTAAAATTTTTTAAGATTTAAGGGTCACTGAAATCTGGCTTCTACTTACCTGACTCTTCTTAACCTTTGCTAATCTCTTCTGAGACATCAGACAAATTGAATGACTCTCCCTCCCCCATTCTTGTCCAACTCCCTCCAACTTCTAACCTGGAATGAATTGCCCCTATGCCTCAAGTCAATGTCTGCTAATGTCCTTTTCTATCTTCCTTCAAACTAGATGCCATTTCCTCCACGAAGCTCTTATTGCTTTGTTTCCCTACTTACCATCCAAATAAATGAAAATTCTTCAAATTTCTCATGTTGCTTTCCTTGAACTTCTATTTTAAATTTATCTAGCTGAGGATATCTTTTTTTTTTCCCTGTAGGAACCCTATCAGCCTTAATAATTTTAAGAGAGTTGCCAGAATTCAAAGAAATTAAGTGATTTGCCCATATTCACATAGCTAGTAAGTGTCAGAAGTACAGTTTGCACTCAGGTTTTCCTGATGAAGTCCAAGCTAAACCATGACTTTAACTTTTTTTTTTCAGGGGTGGGGGAATGGAGGAAAGGAGAAATGAAGGATGATAGGTATCAAGTGTACATCCTTGATGAATGTCAATTGGATTTTTAAAGCTTTTTATCACTCTCCAGTACACTGTGCCTCAGGCACTCCTGCTGGCCTATCTTGGTGTGCTCCCAAGGAAAGGGAATAGGATGGAAAAAGGAATCCCACAAACAAGATTAACTTGAGGGATATTAATCTTAGCCTATGACTTTGGCCCTCATTTTCTTCCTGAAAACATGGAGATAACCATAGCAACTATTTCACTGAGACTCTAATTGTCAAGTTATCCATCCCAAGATCATTGTTATTGTTTCCATGTAGTATACTAGCCTGTCAGCTTGTAAATTCCTTAAAGCAGGACCTGTTATGATAGCTAGCAAGCAATTAACTTTTAAAAAACACATTACAAACATTATCTCATTTGATACTCACAACAACCCTGTAAAGTAGATGCTTTAACCATCATTCCCATTTTATGGATGAGGAAACTGAGGGTGGGATAAATTGAGTCATAGGTTACACAACTAGTAAGTGTGTGAGGTGAGATTTGTTTGTACTTATTTTTTCCTGATTACAAACAAGTCCAGTGCTCTATCCCATCTGTTTTATAATTTCCAGTGTCAAACATAAAAGATCTACAAAATCAATACTTTATACTGGGAAATGATGAGCTGAAAGCTAAATACAACAACCTTCCATTGCTTGAGTTTTTAAGTTGATAATTATTTTATAATTATCTTATAAATATCCAAATGGCCTTTGGCAAAAAAAAAAAAAAAAAAAAAAAAAGGTTCCCCATCCTAATCTAGCATATCATGACATTGAAACATTTATAGTATATAATGGGTCTGACACATAGTAGGAGCTTATAAGTGGAAATGATTTATTATTCCATGGCAAGGTTAAGAAAAGAAGGTCATTACAATTGGATAGATCAGGGCAGACTTCTTAGAAGAAATCATATTTGAGTTGGGTTTTTTTGAAACAGGTAGAAATTAAACAAAGAAGAAAGGCAGGAAGAAGGAGCAGCCATGAGCAAATGTAGTACAGTGGGAAAGCAATGAATGGCTTGTATAGTTGGAGGTGATTAATCCAATTTGGTCACAGCACAGAATATGTAAAGGGGAACTCTGAAAAATAAAGCGAAGGTGGCAAGAAGGTGTCAGAGTGTGGAGCCAATAAGCTTGAGCACACGTCTTTCCAAACCATTTTTTATTGTTATTATTATCAAACAGATCCAGGATGGCCCGAGGGAATGGAGGAATGGAGGAGGGGGAGAGGGGGTAGCAGGAGCGGGTTCATTCACTCAGGCAGATGTGACTGACTGCTGGAGACTGACCCTCCAAAACCATCCCCATTCAAACGGAATTGGAAATACTTCACCGGGCTCCCAAATTGCTAATTGCTTGGGGCAAAGCTGCCAAAAATGTACATTTCTAATTAAAAGAGAAATTAATCCTCACCCAATGACTACCTGCTATCTCCAGCCCGAGGAGCCCCAGTTTTCCGCTGCTAATTAATGTTATCGGCGATTAGTTCTATTTACATAAGCAGATATAATTCAGGCTGCTCTGCTTGGGTTGATGGGGAACTTTTCTTCTTTTTTTTTAAGTTTAAAAAAATAATAATTACCCTGATCCTGTCTCCTGTATTCTAATCACAGGTTTGCAGGGTCCCCATGACCATGTTTCCTAAGTCTGTTGAAGGTATTTCCTTTGATGAACAGGGTGCTTCTTTGAAAGGGGGGTGAGGAGAGGGAAAGTTGAAAATTGCTTTTGAGTATCTCAGAAGAAAAAGAATTTAATAGTTCTTACATGAAAGTCTTGATGGATTAGATAATTATTTACCATGCCCGGCTTTGAATGTTTTTGTTACCCAGTTAAAGAGACGATAAATGCCGCATTAAGACCCTGAAAAAGTTCCCGGTGGATTAATAAATCATATTAAGTGTGTTGGCATTCAGCAGGCCAGCTTCAAGGGATGAATATGTATGGTTATGTGGGGCACCTGAAGTTGCTTCTCCCTAGGAAAATGTGACATTTTATTGTTAGATGTATAATGCCCATGGAGGACTCTGTGTGTGTGTGTGTGTGTGTGTGTGTGTGTAAAAGAGGGACGGGGAAGAGGGAATGAAATAAATATCAAACAGGAATGGATGGAGGGAAGGGGAGAGAGGAAAGGGGGAATAGAGGAAAACAATGGGAGAAACAGAGACAGAGAGAGAGAGAGAAACAGAGAGAGACAAAGATGAAGATGAAAACAAAGATGAAAAAGGAGAAGGAGATTTACTAAGGAAACTAGAACAAAAGGGGTTAAACACTGATTGTTTGAAAAAAAAAATGTTGGAATTACTGCATCAAGCCTAGGACCCATATTTCTATTTAAGAAAAAGAGAGAGAGAGAGAGAGAGAGAGAGAGAGAGAGAAACAGAGAGAGACAAAGATGAAGATGAAAACAAAGATGAAAAAGGAGAAGGAGATTTACTAAGGAAACTAGAACAAAAGGGATTAAACACTGATTGTTTGAAAAAAAAAATGTTGGAATTACTGCATCAAGCCTAGGACCCATATTTCTATTTAAGAAAAAGAGAGAGAGAGAGAGAGAGAGAGAGAGAGAGAGAGAGAGAGAGAGAGAGGAGACATTTACAAAAAAAAAGGTTTGCAGAAACAATAGGTTTATTTATATAGAATGGAATCCAGAGAGGTAGATCTCCCATTAGGACTATGATCTGGGATCTTGCCATCTTGCCATCTACCAAGGCAGATATGCAGATCATAAAACATCTATAAATAACCCTCTTAGAGAGTTATCTCAGGCTCAGAGTTTCTAAACTATTTGCCCAGGTTCACATCATAGACAAGTGTCAAAGGGAAAATTTGAAATCATGTCTTCCTGATGCCATCTGGCACTATAGCCCCTATACCACACTGCCTCCCTTAGGGGAATCATGGGATCCCAAACTGAGGAATTGGAAGGGACAAATGAATATAATACATAGAATATTGCCATTTAATAGGACCACAAGACAGATATTAGACTATAAAACATTATTATTGTCAGAGCCAAGAGAGACTTCTATAGACCTTTCCCTTTTAAATGTAGTCTAGTCAAGTACTCTGATTTGAAGGATTTGGAAATTGAGGTCCTAAGAGATACACAGTTAGTAGGTATCAGAGCCAGGACTTAATTTCAGTCCACTTTCCCACCCACCCCTTAATATTTGCCTCCCTGAAGGCAGAAAGCTGTGATGAGGAGACTGAAGGCAAGTTTAGAAATTCAAAATCAGGGTTATGCATGGGAACCACCTGGACCTGGAAAATAAGCAGCAAAATTCTGAGCATTGCATCTGAAGTTGGAAGATCTATATGTAAATTGTGACTCTTCTATTATCTGGGTGACCTTGAGCAAATTTATTCAAGTTTTTTTATCTGTTAGATGACATTGTCCCACTAACATCAAAGTTCTTAAACTTTTTCGCTTCAGGACCCAATTATATTTTTTTAAGTTATTGAGGAATGCCCCCTAAATGCATGCTTTTATTTATGTGAATTACATCTATTGATATTTTATCATTTTAGAAATTAAAAAATTATTATTATGAAAAGTTTTGTCTTATGGATCTCCTGAAAGGTTTGCCCTGGAAATATACTTTGAAAATCACTAGACTAGATGTTGTCGTGGGTCTCTTCCAAATCTTAATTCTATGTAATCTATTAAGGCACCTCCCTGGTACAGTAGCATGACAATTGGGCCAAGAGTCAAGATCTGAGTTTAAGTCCTGCCTTAGACACTCCCCAGCTTTGTGATCATGGGCAAATGAGTTAATCTCTATTGGCTTCATTTTCCTCATCTGTTAAATGGGGATGATAACAGTACCCACCTCCCAAGGTTATTCTATCAAATGAGATATTATGTGTAAAGTGCTTTTTTAACCTTAAAGTGCTATATTAATTCATCATAGTTGTTGTTGTTATTGCTGTTATATAATATCAGCAGTAATAATTGAAGCAAAAAGTGAGAACCCAAGAAATGCATGAAAGCTGGAGGTCCAGGTAAATCAAGCATCAGACAAGAGTGGGGGAGAACACAAGAAATGGATAACTAACTAGCGCAGATTGTGAGGAACCAAGCAAGCAGAATGAGCAGTAGACATGAGACAACAAAAACAAATAAACATAGAAATGAAAGCAAATTCTGCTTAATCCAGATCCATACACCTAAAAATTCAACCAGGTGAATCAAAATGTGAGTGGGAGTTGAGAGAGAATATTAATAATAATAACTTCCATTTTGTAGCACTAAAAGTTTATAAAATGCTTTCCTTAAGAGGACCCAATAAGGCAGGTACTGAAAATGTTATCAATTCCAGGGGATATTAATTATTAGAGCTATTGTTCAGCTCTTTGTCACCATGTGGACCTCAGCATACCAGATCCTTCTATGTTCTACTGTTTCCTGAAGTCTGTTCAAGTTCATGTTCAATACTTCCATTAGAACCATAACCATAGACAAGTGACTAGACCAGGTTGATGAGATCAGAAGGCACTAGCTTTGAATGGTGTTGACTACCCTTGTCCTTCAGTATCTTAGAAAACCTAGAGCTTGGTACTTGGTCACCACAAAAAATGAGTTAAAATAAGAAGCTTCTCTGTGTATTTCTGGTGTAAGCTTCTCTCAAAATCTCCCTTCCCATCCCCAACTAAGAGTGCACTTTATGTCACTTGATCTGAACAGTACATGGACATCATAGTGCCTTCCCAATGAAACAAACCTTGACTTATACTGTTTTCATCTTGTTTCTACATATTTATTTACATGGATCTCCTCTGTTAGAATGTGCTTGTTGAGAGAAGGGAGTATTTGATTTTGTATTCTCAAGCTTAGAACGGTGTCTGGCATATAGCAGACTCTTAATAAATGCTAACTGACTGGCATTTGATACAAGAGTAAAAAAAAACCCTATTAGGATTCAGATAATATTTACATCTGAAACTAGAACTAGTAATAGCAAGTATAGAAGTTGCCTAGAAACTGATTTTGGCTCCTAAAGAAAAGTAACCCATCATCCAATAGTAAAATGTACTGTTTTGGGGGAAAGCAAGTTTGATGATCCTTAGTAGAGTATATCAGAGAAAAGATTCTTATTCTTGTGAGTGATATTACACAGTACCCACTTGATAGTTGGGGAACCTGAAAATCAGGGAGATGAAGACACTTGCCCAGGTCATATGGTTGGTTTACAGCAGAACCAGAATTCTGACCTGCATCTTCTAGTGACAAAACCAAGGCTCTTTCTTCTATATCAGTTGGTCTCCAGGACTGTGGCTTGATGTCATTGCTACTATAATCAGTCAATTAGATAGTAAAGAGTCCCAACTCACCCTCCTTGAGATAGCCATTCATCCAGTTAGTTTTCTGAGCAACCACATTTATCACCTCTCAATATTGCCCCACTTTGCCCCTCTTCTCTGCATTACAAGCTCCTGCGCTTACTTTTGTGAGTTTGGCACTTGTCCTTTGGAGTCAATTTTAACCTACTTGTTACTTGGGCAACTGTGAAGCTGCCATTGGAAAAATTGCCACCCAGGTATACTCACACTTTATCCCCACAGATTACATCATGGATGAATCGGGTGTTCATTGAAGCAAAGATATCTATGCTCCAGAATAATGACCAGTGAATAAGAGATTGCCTTCTCATCATCATTTGTGGAGGGCAAGAGTAGAAGGAGACACAAATGATCTGCAGATATAGATGATTGTGGTCTTCATTACCCACTTCTTTATGTTATTCTACTCACCCATCTTTGAAATTTCCTTATTACTTTTTAAATTATCACTATCCTTTTAGTCACCTGACTTCAAAACCTAAGTGTCATCTTTGGCAACTCTTTCTTCCTTCAGTCAGTTACCAAATCTTGCTGTTTCTATCCCACATCTTTTAAATCCATCTCCTTTTTTCTATTCCCATAGCCACCATTCTATTCGGACCCTCATGGGCTCTTGTCTGGATTACTGTGATAGCTACCTAATTAGTCTCTCTTGCCCAAGTCTCTCCCCTCTCCAATTTATCTTCCTTTCAGCTGCCAAAGTGATTTTCCCAGAGTATGAGTCACACTATGTCACTCCCCTACTCAACAAACTTCAAGAGTTTCCTGTGGACTTTAGTATGACATCTTTATCTCATCCTTTTTCATTTCTTTTTTGTTTAAGGTTTGTGATATACATAAGTAGCAGGTTAGTAGTTGTTTCAGTCATGTCCAATTCTTCATGAACTCATTTGGGGTTTTCTTGGCAGAGATACTGGAATGGTTGTCATTTCCTTCTCCAGTTAATTTTATAGAAGAGGAAACTAAGACGAACAGGATTAGATAATTTTTTCCAGCATCACATAGCTATCTGAGGACAGATTTGAACTCACAAAAATGAGTTTTCCTGACATCAAACATGGCACTGTGTCTTCTGTGCCACCTAGCTGCCCCAGGATAGTAGTGAATGTATATAATTTATAAATAAGTGAATGTATACGAGTTTGGGATCATATTTTCAAAAATATTGTACTGATGGTAGTGAAAAGTCTTGGTAAGTTATACAACACTATACTTAAGTTAAACTGGGCTGAAATGGACTGGGGATGCAGACAAGAGCAATCCCTGGAGTTTCCATCTCAACAGAAGGATCCTGGAGTGAAAAGTCATTTTAAAAAGAAAGAAACTCAAAGAAAAGATACATTTGCAAAGGAAGAAGCTACCTTTACAAGGGAAGGAATCAATTAATCAATCACAGTCTATTTGTTAAGTACCTGCTATATGCTAGGTACTCTGCTAGTTGTTGGCGATAGAAAGACAAAAATGAGTCAATTGCAGTTCTCAAGGCATTTTCTTCAGGAACCCAGGAAGAAATTACATTTAGAAAAGATGAAACTCAAGGGGGAAAAATAACAATATATACAGGAACTCAGAGAAGAAAATGCATTTTAAAAGCAAGAAAATATATTTAAAATCACTGATTTAGGGCTGAAAAGGATTTCAGAGATTATCTAGTCCAATTCTCACAATTTACAGATAAAGAAATGGAGGCCCAAAAAGCTTACATAATTAACCAAATTAATGAAGATAGTAAATGAAAGAGCTGAGACTAGACACAGGTTCTCTGGCTAAATCCACTTTTCCCAGAAAGGAAAAAATATATAAATGGAGAATCCATATCCAATCCAATGAGCAGTTACTCATTCTGTATTCCAAGTTTTCTTTGCAGTCATGAGGTCTAAAAATTATTCATGTTAAAAAAAATCATTCATGCTTTGTCCTAATGACCCCAAGTTCCATTCCCTGAAATGCTCTCAGAAATAACTGAAATTTTATCCTACTTGAGTATTCAAGTCCCATCTCCTTCATGAACACTCCCTTTACTAAACCATCTTTCTTTTCTAGTTATTAAATCAATTATCACTTCATGCAACACAACCTAGCCTTCAGTAGACATACATTCTTGCAGGATTGGTTTTCATTTTATTCAACATGGAAAGAGCAATGAACCCGAAATCAGAAAGACCCGTTATCAAATCTAGCATCCTTTACTAGTTATATGACCCTGAGTAAGTCACTTAGACTTGCCCAGTACAGAATGAGAAATTATTCATTGGGTAAATGATTAGAATCAGAGGACTTGTATAGTTTCCTCAATTATATAAGGGAAAATATATCCCCTCAATTATGGGGATAATAACAGCATCTACCTTCAAGGATGATTGTGAGGGTAAAATGAGATGATATTTATAAAGTACTTTTGAAACTTTAAAAGCATTACATAAATTCAGCTTTTATCATCTTATCATCATCATTATCTCACATCCCTCTGAAATATGAAGTCCTCCATAGCAGGGACCATATTTAACAAAATCATAGAATTAAGTGACCTCAGAGATCACCTTGCCCTACTCATACCTAAAATAGGAATCTACTCAAGAGAACTTCAGTGTGATAGCTGATCACCCAGACTTTGCTTGAACACCTTCAGCAATGTGAAGCTATTATCTTTCAAGGCAATCCATTCCATTTTTAGACAGCTATGATTGTTAGGAAATTATTCTTTATAGTGAGTGGAAATTGTTTTCCTTCTAACTTTGGCCCCATTGCACCTGATTCTTCCCTCTGTGGACAAGCAGAAAAAGACTATTCCTCCTTTCCTATGACAATTCTTAAATACCTGAAGACCATGATCGTGTCCCCCAAGGCTTGGTTTCACCAGGATAAATGGCTTCAATTTCTTGAACTGATATTTGTATGGCCCTGCCTCTAGTCAATAACTAAATCAATTGGTAAAGCAAGTATTTATTAAATACTTAAAAACACTAGTCACTGTGTCAGGTCCTGAAGATAAAAAAAGAAAAGGAAATGATCCCTGCCTTCAAGGTTTATATAACCTAGCCAGGATAATAATTTGTATGCATAAGGATATGTAGAAAATGAACATAAGATAATTTTGGGTGGAGACAGCAGAAAGGATTATGAAAGGTTATATGTAGAAAGTAGCATTGGGTCTGATCCTTGAAGAAAACTATGGATTCAAGAAAAAAGGAGGATAGAATGGATTCCAAGAAGGAGAGACAATGAAGAAGGGAAATTGAAGACTATGTTTGGCTAGACCAAAGGGAGTCAAAAATACATAAAGGAATAATGTATAATAAAGATGGATAAATAGGTGGAGCTAGTTTGTGAAGGATCACTGGAGTTGATTAAGTAGAGGAATGATACAGTCTGATCTACATTTTAGGAAAATCATTTTTGTCAGTGATTTGGATGTTTTGGAATGAATGACGTTGGGGGAGGGAGGGTCAGTAAGCGGACTTTTGGAATAATCCAGGCAAAAGGTGATAGAAGCCTGATCTAGGGTGGTGGTTGTGGGAGTAAAAGAAAGACTGTAGCTAAAAGAGATGAGGAGGTAGAAATGACAAGACACTTATGTATGAAATAACTGAGAGGAAGGAATTGAGAATGATCCTAAATGTGTAAACCTAGATGACTGGAAGCATGATTATCCCCTCAACAGAGACAGAGAAATTTGAAAAAATTAGTTAGTTTGGAGAAAAGCCAGTGAATTCTGTTTTAGATACTGAGTTTGACATGCCTATAAGACAGAAAGTTTGAAGTGTCCAAGAGGTAGCTTATAAGTGGAACTCAATAGAGAAACTAGGGATGAATACAGAGATTTTAGGGTCATCAGCAGAGAATCCTCTTACCATCCTAGCCAACTCTCTCTGGAAATGTTCTTATTTGTTAATATCCGTCTTTGAAATATGGCACATATTTCAATTATGGACATATTTGAAAGCAGGACACAATTTCACATCTGTGTGAAGGGCAAAGCAGAGTGGTGTTTTCGTTCCCCCACCTGGCTGCAAAATTGTGTCCGGTCTGCTCTCTCTTGACCCAATTCAAAGGTGTCAATGAGAAAATACAAATGAAAATGGGCAATGAGAAACCAGTATGAAAAATAGGATACTGGATTCTACTCTTGGGTTTATCACTTATTAGTTATATGACTTTGGGCAGTGACAGCCCCTCCCTAAGCCTCAGTTTTCTCCTCTGTAAAATGAAGGGGGTAAATTGCCTGATTTCTGAGGTCTCTTATGTTGGCAACCCCAAGGCTCTGTCCTAAGTCCCCTTCTCATTTTGTGTCATGTTATTTTGCTTGATCTTATCAGCAACCATGGGCACAATTATCATATCTAAGGAAATGATTCTCATTACATCCAGCTCTGGTTTCTCTCTTGAACTATAATCATATGTTTCCAACTACCTCTGAAACATCTCCAATTATATGACCCATGGACATCTTACTTCAATATATCCAACAGAGATCTCATTATCTTTTCCCTCAAACTCTCCTTACTTCTGAACGTTCTTATTACTATGGAGGACCCCACTATCATCCTAGTCAGAGTGGTCTCTGGTGTTATCTTCATCTCATTTTCACTTACCCCACATGTTCAATCCGTTGCCAAATTTTGTTGCTGAATCTTGCCATGTCCACCTTTATCTCTCTTACATCCACTCTCTTCTTTCCACTTACACAGCCACAACCCTCACTCTGGCCCTCCAAATCAACTCTCCTGGAATACTGAAATATCCTTTCTTCAAGTCTCTCCCTACTACAATCCACCCTCTACTCACTTGCCAAAGTCATTCTTCTAAAGAGTAGGTTTGATTGATCATGTCACTCCCCAGTCAATGTAATTCCATATTACTCTCAAGAATGATATCAAGTATTCTGTTTGACATTTCAAGTTCTTCATAATCTGGCCCCTTCCAACCTTTCCAGTTTTTTTCCTTCTAGAAACTCTATGTAACAGCAATTGTGGTCTATTTGCTATTTTTTGCACATATGTATTCTATATCCCACCTCCATACTTTTGCATGGCCATCCTTCGGAATTCTCTACTCTTTCACCTCCATCTCTTAGTATTCTTGACTTTCTTTTTTTATTGAAGCTTTTTATTTTCAAAACATATGCATAGATAATTTTCAACATCCACTCTTGCAAAACTTTGTGTTCCAAATTGTTTCCCTCTTTCCTTCCCTCCCCAAAAATGTGCAATTCTTCTTTACATATCTCCATAATTATCATGCTGTGCAAGAAAAATCAGGTCATAAAGGGAAAAAAATGAGGGAGAATTTCTTAACTTTCTTAAAGCTTAACTTAAAGTATACATTCTATAGGAAGTTTTTTTTCTAATCATTAACGTCTTATTTATTGGAGTTGTTCAATCTTTGCAATCCCATTTGTGGTTTCCGTAGCAAAGATACTGGGGTAGCTTTCTATTTCCTTCTTCAGCATCATTTGCAGATAAGGAAATTGAGGCAAAGTTAAGTGACTTGTCCAGGATCACACAGCTAGTGTCTGAGGTCACAGGAAGATAAATTTTCTTGACTATAGTCCCAGCACTGTATGCATTTTTATAGTGCCACCTAATGGCCTTTTTCAAATTGCCTTCCATCCATTCTGTATGTTCCAGGTCATTTAACCCCTGTACTGTTCCAGGTCATTTAACCCCTTTATAATGTATGGTCCTCAAGAGCAGGGACCCTTTATATCAACAGCACTTAGCACAGTGCCTGGCCCATAGTAACATTTGCTAAAGGCGCATTGGCTATCTGCCTGATGTTCTAGGTTCTAAGATCCCAGCTTTTTTTTTTTTTTTTTTTTTTTTTAATATTCTGTTTTCTAAAGCCCTCTTTTGCACCTACAATTCTAAACTTCCCTCTGATTCTTTCTCCTCACTAAGGTTAAATCATGGTCAAGTTTTTTGTCCCAAACTAAAAGGAGGTTACTGGGGTTTTTCCTTTCCTTTCCTTTTTTTTTTTTTTTTGTTCTTTTACTAATTATAAAGACAGGAAAGAATGCCCTTTTTACATTTCTTCCCTACAAGAGAATAACCTTCAAATGAAATTAAAAAGGAAAAAAAATTATTCTGTCACTCACCCCTCCTAATCCGCTCACAATAATAAAAGAACAAAAAAAAAAAAAAGCCTCCTCATAATTATGCAGATGAAAGTTCTTGTCAATGGTTTCTGAAGACTTCAGCTCCTCTATTAGTGAGATTTGCCTGCTTCTCTGCCCACAGCTGGACTGACCAGGGGGGCTTCCTGGCTAGCTGTTTTCCCAGAGAGAAAATTGTCTCCCAGATGCTTGATAAGAAATCTTTAGCTTCTTGTTCTAGACTGACACCATAACTCTGCCTCCCAGATACTTCCTTCTGCATCTTGGCTACAGCCAAAAACGATACAAGCTCAGAAAGAAAGGAATAAGCATGTATATAGCACCTATTATGTGCCATCCTTTGGGCTAAGCACTTTAAATTATTACTTCATTTGATCCATACAACAACCCTGTGAGATAGGAGCTATTATTATCCCTGTTTTACAGATGAGGAAATAAGGTAATTTTGCCCAGAGTGCCACAGTTTAAAAAATGTCTGAGGTCAAATTTGAAAGGCTAAATGGGACCTTCCTCACCACAATGCTTTAGAACTTACCTAATCTTGCCCTGGATTGTTTGAAGCACATAATCAAGTTGTTATGTTAGTTACATCCAAGTCACCAGTTTAATGTATGTAATGGTCATTGACCCTGATATTAAAAAAAAAAAAAAAAGTCTCTTCTTAAAGTCTATTTGAGCCTACCTGTTCAAATATTGAGCAGATTCACTTTTGACCCTTAGTCACCAACTTAGTCATCGGATAAATAACCGATTTATGTTGTGGGTCAAAATGCTGCCCAAAAAGTGTAGGTGACCCAGTCCAGCCCATTCTCCTCCCTGCCCAGTGTGGATATAGCTCAAAGGAAAAAGGTCATCCAAGACAGGAGTTCTTAATCTTTTTTGTATCATGGACTTCTTTGGCATCCTCTTCAGAATCATGTTTTCAAATGCTTAAAAGAAAATACATCAAGAATACAAAGGAAACCAATTATACTGATTCTGGACATTGGATGAACATTAACCCTGATTAGAGACATAGCCTTATCTCTGGTTATAGACTCACTTCTGACCTGCTGTGAAGTCCTATCCTGAGCCCTGACCCTAGTAACAGAATGATTTATACTCCCGGTATCAACCTAAGCCCTAAACTTGTTCAGAAACTTTCTACTCTGTTCTTAGTCCAAAAATCTACCCTGTTGGCAGAGCACATTTTTACCCTATCAATTGTTCAGACATTCAGTCATATCCAATTCTCCATGTCCCCTTGAGGTTATCTTGGTAAAGATACTGGGGTCGTCTGCCATTTTCTTCTTCAGTGGATTAAAACAAACAGAGATTAAGTGATTTGCCGGGGTGACACAACTAGTAAGTATCTGAGTCTATATTTGAATTCAAGTTTTCCTAATTTCAGGCTCGGAACTCTATCCATTGAGCCATCTAGTTGTTTCACCGATTTATGTTGTGGGTCAAAATGCTGCCCAAAAAGTGTAGATGGCCCAGTCCAGCCCATTCTCCTCCCTGCCCAGTGTGGATACAGCTAAAAGGAAAAAGGTCATCCAAGACAGGAGTTCTTAATCTTTTTTGTATCATGGACTTCTTTGGCAGCCTCTTCAGAATCATGTTTTCAAATGCTTAAAAGAAAATACATCAGAATACAAAGGAAACCAATTATACTGAGATAGTTATCAAAACAGAAAAAAAGAATTTTCACAGAGCTCCTAAAATCAATCCTCAACCCCACTAGTGGCTAAGAACCCCTGAGCTTGGATGAATATAGCCATATTTCTTGTCATAATGGTGACCTTCCCAGGGTACCTAGCTCAAGACTATCTCCCTCCCCTAGCATCAAGCACCTTCTGTTCCCCTATTGGAAGGATTCTTCCCTGACATCATTGCAATCCCCCATACATGACAAAGTAGGATGCTCAGGCTCTGGAGGCGGACTGGGCTTGGTTATTAGGACCCCTACAGCACACTGGATGGTGGGGAGAAGGACTAGCTCATGGCTCCCACTCTTTCTAAAACCCTCCCTGCTCCTAGGCTGGTCACTTCAGAGAAGTGAGGGTCAGCCATAGGAAACTTCCTTTCCAACTTGCCAGGAGACAATTATGTAACCTTGGCTGGGAAGTGCCCCGAGATCTGGATGGGTGTGATATAAATAATAATCTACCAATAATAAACACTGACACATCATTCTGGGTAACAGTGTAATGACTGCGGGTATTAGCACAATTGTTGTCTTTATTGTTGTAATCTGTCACTTTCACTCGGCTGCTGTAATGAAAGGAACGAATTAATGAAAACATTATGCTAATTATATATTTTAAATGTCATGTTTATTAGTTTTACCCAAAGACAGGCTGCAGTAATAAGCACTATTAACTCTTTAACAGGCATTTACATTTTCCAAAAGTTCTGCTGATTCAGCACTGAATATATAGGGTAATCCCAGACTGTTAATCTGATAGGTCTAAAATGTTTCAGCTGAGAGGGAATTTAGGATATTTAACATAAAATGTTAGAACAAGAAAGGATCACAGAACCTAGAATCAAAAACATCAAAATGAGAAAGGACCTTCAAACACAGAAGTAATGTAGTCTAATAGCACAATCAGGAAGCCTGGTTCCTAAATCTGGTTTTGACATTTACCAATTCTCCATGATCCTGAGAAAATCATTTAATCTGCAGTATTCCCTCTGGGCTCCTTCTCCCAATCCCAAATTGCACAGAAAAATGGCTGATTATCTAACTCCTCAGAGTTCTAGAGATAACTCTATGTTTTACTGAAATTTCTAATATTGTCACTCATAAATCCCTATTAGTAGAGGTGCCCATTATCAATCTCCATTATCTTTTAGTAAAAGGATTTAATGAGAAAGTATATCAAAAACAGTAGTTACAAAAACTTTTAACCTCTGTTTCGTCATCTATAAAATGGAGACTAAAATACTTAGAATCATAGGGCTGGAAGGGACTTCAGAGGATAGCCCTCTTATTCTACAGATAAGAAAATGGGTAACACAATTTGTAAGTATCTGAGGTAGGATTTGAATCTGGGTCCTCTTGGTTCTGAGTCTGAACACTCCATTTATTATATCATGGTGTGTCTAGTTACTCTACAAAATTTTTGTGAGGACAGTATTTTGTAAACCTATATATGAATCTGTTATTATTGTTAATAACAAAGAATTCCAGAGATGGAAAGGATTTCAAAGGAAAGAACATGGAAAAGCAAAAAGGTACAAAGTTTAAGAAGCCCTGATGTAAAGACAATTCCTGATTGGTTTGTGTGATAGCTTTAGATGAACTCTCTGGGGCTACTTTCAATTCACATACTCAACACACATACTCACACATATTCAATTCACATAAGTCTATGAGTCTATAAGCAACTCATACTTATACATAATTTTAAGGTTAAAAAAAATTTCCTCACAGGCATTCTGTGAAGAAGGGGGATAATGAGTTATTATATTCCAATAGTCCAATGGAGCCAAGATCCCAATTGACTTCCAAGGATGGAGCCAAGATGGCAGAGCAAAACCAGGAAGATCCTTGAGTTCTCCCAATTTCCCTCGAAAACTACACGAAACCAAGCTTTTGAACAGTCTGATGGAATAAAACCACCCTCCAGCTCAAGATAGATTAGAAAAACTTCAAGAAAGGTCAGTCTCACTGGGGTAAAAAGGGAAGTTCAACTCAACTCAGACAGAGTCTGAGAAAGCCAGTGAAAAGGTCTTAATCACATCAGATCAGCATTTGAGACCCTTGGTCCTGGCACAGTAGTGGAGCAGATCTGAAGAACAGCCTCCAGTCCTAGCTCTGAAGGCAAATAGTTAGAAACCAGGCTGTTTCCTAAAAAGAGCAGGTGAAGCTACCTCCTACAAACACAAAGGAACCCCTGTGTTCAAAGTTGTGCTCAGAGTTACACAGAAAGCTTGAGACAGCACCCCCAGGAGCAGAGCTCAAAAATAAAAGTAAAAAAAGAGGAAAAGCCAAAAGAAAAGGAAAGAAAACGAGCAAGAAACAGAAAAGAAATTTGACCATAGAAAGCTACCATGGTGACAGGGAAGATCAAAACACCAACTCAGATGAGAACAAAATGTCCACAGAGGAAATCCCAGAGTGATATGAATTGGTCTCAAGGCCAAAGAGGCTTCTTGGAAGTGCTCATAAAAGACTTTAAAAAGCAAATGAGAAATAGAAGAAAAAATGAGAAAAGAAATGAGAGGTATTCAAGAGAGAGTCAACAACTTGGAAAAGAAAATAAATTCCTTAAAAAATACATTTAGCAAATGCAAAAATAATACTGATAATAATAATCTCCTGAAGAAAACAATACCTTGAAAGTAAAATTAATCAAAAGGAAAAAGAAATATAAAAACTAACTGAAGAAAATCATACTTTAAAAACTAGAACAGAACAAATGGAAGCTAATGACTCTTTCAGACATCAAGAATCAGTCAAACAAATTAAAAAGACTGAAAAAATGGAAGAAAATGTAACACTGCAAAAACAGCCAACCTGAAAACAGATCTAGGAGAGGTGATTTAAAGATCATTGGTCTAACTGAAGGCCATGACACCCCTCCCAAAAAAGACTGGATACCATTCTTCAAGAGATCATAAATGAAAACTGCCCTGAATACTAGAAACAGAGGGGGAAATAGTCATTGAAAAAAAATCCATCAAATATCTCCAGAAAGAGATCCCACAATGAAAACCCCAAAGAAAAACTCCAGATCTAACTCCTTGAGATTATGATCTCAAGGAAAAAATACTGCAAATTGCCAAACAAAAGCAATTCAAGTATCAAAGAGCAACAGTCAGGATTACCTAAGATCTAGCAGTGACTGCAATAAAGGATCTGGAGAACCTACAACATTTTGTTCTAGAAGAACCTGAGGTTACATCCAAAAATTAACGACTCAGCTAGACTAAGCATCGTCTTTCAGGAAAGGAGATAGATCTTCAATGAAATAAGAAACTTTCAATTATTTCTATTGAAAAAAAAAAGAGAACGAAACAGAAAATTTGATCTGCAAACACATGACTCAAGAGAAGGTAAATAATTATTTAAAGATTAAACTATTAGCATCCCTAAATGGAAAAATTATATCTGTAACTCTTGAGAACTGTTTGTGTTATTGGGACAGTTAGAGGGAAGCATCACATGGTCGGAGGATATGGTTGTGAATGGACTCTGATGTGATGATATCAGAGAAAAAGACAATAATGGGTGGGAAAAGAACTCTTTTGGGAGAAGGGGAAAGGGGAGATATAATGGGACAAATCAGTTCATGTGAAGAGGCACAAAAGACCTATTACATTAGAAGGAAAGAAGGGAGGAAGATGAGCATTGTCTGAAGCTTGATCTCATCAGTTTGGGCTCAAAGAGGGAATAACTTAATCATTCAACTGGATATAGAAATTTATCTTACCCAGTGAAGAAGCAGGAGGAGAAAGAGGAAAGAAAAGGGAGGGGCTGCATAGAAGGGAGGGCAGAAACAACTAGGAAAAAGAGATAAGAAAAAGGGAAGGGGCAATAGAAGATAAGGCAGGCAGTAGGTGGGGTGGATTAAAAACAAAACATCTCTGAAGAAATTTGGATTTTGAAGAATGGATGGAATTTAAAGAACAAAAGTATACATAGGGGAGAAAATAGAATGGAGGGAAATATAGAGCTGGTAATATTAACTGTGAATGTGAATGAGATGAATTCTCTCATAAAATGGAAGTGAATAGCAGAATGGATTATAAAACAGAATCCTACAACATGTATATAGAGACATATTTGACAAAGCGAGACACATACAGAGTAAAGGAAAAAGGCTGGAGGAGAATTATGCTTCAACTGAAGTAAAAAAGCAGGGTTAGCAATTCTGATCTCAGATAAAGCAAAAATAAAAATAAATCTAAATAAAAGAGATAAGAAAAAAAAGGATAAGAAAGGAAGTATATCTTGATAAAGGGTAGCATATATACTATATAAACTATACTAAATATATGTGCACCAAGTGGTAGGGCAGCCATATTCTTAGAGAAGATTTTTAACTAGTTAAAGGAAGAAATAGACAGCAAAACTATATTATGGGGGATCTCAACCTTTCTCTCTCAGAATCAAATGAATCTAACCACAAAATAAGCAAGTATAGAGATTAATTGAATCCCAGAAAACCTAGATATCTGGAGACATCTGGAGAAAACTGAATAGAAACAAAAAGAAATACACCTTTTTCTCAGCAGTCATGGCACCTACAGAAAAATTGACCATGTATTAGGGCAAAACCCACGATCCAATGCAAAAAAGGCAGACATAGTAAGTTCTTCCTTTTCAGACCATGATATAATAAAAATTATATTCCTAAAGGGACATAAATGGACTGAAAACCAATTGGAAATTAAATAATGTAATTCTAAAGAAGAGTGGGTCAAACAACAAATCACAGAAATAATCCTAACCCTAACATCTGACCCTGAAAGAGCATGGCTGATAATGAAACTGTTAAAGAACTTTAAAACCAGCAGGAATCCTTGGACTCCCTAACACATAATAAGACTATTGCAGGACTTCAAAACTTGCAGGAATTATTGTATTCCTGGCACATGAAGTAAAGGACAATAGATTCCTTTTGGACTATTCCTAGGCCTTATAGACATGTATAATTCCTCATGCTGATTCATATTATTCATTACATCACTACTATCCTGTTATATTGCTATGTGCTTATGTAATTATGTGTAATACCTCCCATGTTGATAGTTTAAAGAGTGAGCCCCTTCAAAACCTCACTAATCTGATTTCATTTCCCATTTCCTTTGGTGTTTTCATCTCCCTTCCTAAGACATCAGGGAGGTCTGATCACCTCCTTTTATGGTGTTTTCACCCCTTTTTTGAGCAGTCAAGGAAGGTATGATTACCTCCTTTTTGAGGGGTTCTCACTTCCTTGAGAAGTCAGGGAGGTCATGACCACCTATGTTCTAAAAACAAAAGAAAGAGGGAGATGTTATGTGCCAAAACTCTGAACTTGAAAGAAAGGATTCTTACAAGGTACTAAGTCAGTGGAATTGATAGAGACAATAGTTATCTAATTTAGCATGGTTCAGTATGATTGATTTAATCCTACAAGGAGATGGTATGGGACAGAACTTGAAACAAGGTACTAAGTGGAAGTGGGGAGACAATGGTTAAACCTAGTTTAGCATTGATTTAATGCTACAACAAATAATGGTTTCCTAGTGATATAATGATTGGTGTATACTCAGTGTGGGGCATATAAACTAGAAGCTCTCAGGGCCAGAAAGGACAAGTGCACTAGAAGCTCTCAGAGACTGAAAAAGATTCATTCCATCATCCACCTCTGTGGTGGCTGGAGGCTGAAGCACAAACCTTTGTAGAATTTGAAGAGATTCAGAGGCCAGAGAAGGAGACAAGAGTTCAAGCTCTCAGAACCAAAGAGAGAGATAGGCTTCCAAGAAAGCTAGCCGAAGCCTCAGGAAAAGAGACAAGACTTTGAAAGAGACAATTAAAGATTTGGACTTTAACCCCTGGTTACTCGTGTGGTGATTACTGAACTGAAAGGAAGGCTGCTCCCAGAGACCCCAAGAAAACCTCAATGGAGAACATTACATTTTAGAGAGAATATTGCAAAAGTCAGCCTCAGATACTTCCTAGTAGTGTGACTTACCTAGCAAGTCACTTTAATTTTATTGACCTCAGTTTCCTCATCTATAAAATGAATTAGAGAAGGAAATAGCAAGGCACTCCAGTAACTTTCCCAAAGAAAACCAAATTCAGTCACAAAGAGTTAGCCATGACTGAACAAGAGCAAACACCTGTTCATTTGCCTTTCTATTACCTTTTGGGAAATATATGGAAACTGTGTTGTTCCATACACCTTAGGCATGTATCACAAAACGAGTATCTATAATCAAGTGAGATAATATATGTAGAGTACTTTGTCAACTTTAGAGCGCTACATAAATGATAGCTATCATTAGTTACTATTGGTCCTAAAAGATGGGTTTTTGTTTCAAGAAAGTCTGTTCTCATTCTCCTTATCAATTCTAGGGCCACAACATTGTCAGTTGGTATTGTCTATCAAAATTACATACTGATGAACAAACTCTATATATTACCCAACCAATTGCATTTCATATTCTGGACATTAGGTATTTTTCATCTACTTGCACTTTTCTAGGATAGTGACTGTGGATCTCATTTAGGAGGTTCTTCAATATCCTGGGACTTAATGCAATGATTTAAGTAAAGGCAAGTGGAGGACTTTACCATATATAGGTGATCTAGACTTTATCTAACACAATGTTGAACATCTTTGAAGAATGTCTTTGGTTTATGCTTTTTAAAATAATAATCAGAGAATCATGAAACAAAAATATATCTATTATTATACCTCCTAAGAAAACTTGTACATTTTTGACATATGCACAGGAGACATGAATGATGGTAAAAATGTGGTATTCTATGGATATTACTTTCAAAAGCCTAACTTTTCCCTTCTAATATTCTCATCAAAGATGCCCTCAATACATATGTAGCTATCCTAACTATTTTCAATAGATGAGAAAGCAAGCATATGTCAGTAGTTACTGACATTTTCTCATTTTTATTTTAATAAAAAAATTAAATCCAAGGTCTTATCCCAGTCTTTTATATTTCCCATACCTTTATGTGCCTTGAAAACTGATGGCTAATTGCCTTCAAAATTGTATATATACATACACACACACATACACACACACACAAATATATATATATATATATATATGTGTGTATATTTGTATATTTGCATACACTCCTCTGCATACACTCTTACTATTCCCACTGATTTTTGTCTTTGTTTTCTATGAAACAATTTCCATTTCTACAAAAAGCACATCAAAGATTGTGATATTGATGTTCAAATGTGATTGTTCTATTGTGTTTGATGATGAAAAGAATATTATAAAATTTTTCATAGATCTTTTCCATTTTTTATGAATGTTGCCCTCTTTCCATTTTTATTCCTAAATGTCCTTTATATGACTCTGCCTAATTATATCAAGATTTCCTTATACTTGCTTTTTTTTCTTCTGCTTCTTGTTTTATTCATTATTATTGCTCATAATCTTCAGCCATCTTTCTATTTAAGAGGTTACAAATGGATTTATATTGTAAGCCCACTCTGCTCTTGGTTGCCACAAAATCTTGCTTGTCAAAGTGAGTAAGTATTTGCTAACTTAAGGTAGCTTTTAAGTTCATTTGGATTCTTTCTTATAGCATCTGATTTACAACAGTTGAATTTCTTTATGAAAATGCTATCATGCTGTCAATTTCTATTTCTCCAGTTATTTCTCAATCTTTGGTATTAATAACTTTTTAAAATAGGTCAGATTAAACTTTTCTGCATCATATGCTATATCTTTTGTTCATTTGTGTTCTTTCTTCCAGAACTGCATTAATTTTTACCTTTGTTCTAACAAGTCACTGGTCTAATTGTATACAACAGTTGATTCAGGAATAACTCTCACATCAGTCAAAAGTCATTTCTCATATGTAAAGATGAAATGATTTCATTTTTGTAATGGTATTTGATGTTTGTCATGTTCAGGACCTCCCAATTCAAGTATTATTATTGTTACATTAAGCGATTTTTTATAGGTAACAAAGACTGTTAAAATTAAAGCCTCAGACCCAGATTTCCTGATTCTAAATCAGGAAGCACTGTCCTTATAATAAGTTCAGTGAATTCATTCAACCAAACTTTGTGGCCCAACAGAAGAAGAAGAGCTCCTAAAAACTAAAGAACAGAATAGCCCACAAGACTTTGATCTTCTTGCCAGGCCATCATTAGCATTAAACCCAGATTATAGTTCTAACCAAATCATAAATACAGCTCCTAATTCTCTGGAGCTTTAAAGCTTACAAAGACTTTTCCCCAGTGCTGCCCAGTGAGATAATGCTAGTATCTTTCCATTTTACAAAAGAAGAAAGTGAGTCAGAAGGTGAAGGTTGAGTGAAATAAAACAGTCACACAAGTAATAAGTGTTAGAGCCAGAGTTGGGAGTAGAGTTTCACTGATATCACATTCTAGACTTTTCATTTCCTAATTTTACCCATCATTCTCTTCCTTTAACATCCTACTAAGGAGTCTCTGAGTTAGCCTGAGGCTTTAAGGTTCATCAATTTGTGGTCCTAGTGAAGAGGGTTGCTCCTCAAAGAAAGGAAGAAGCCCCTTAATGATGAACTAGAAATGAGCTTCCTAAATAAATAAGTAAGGTTATTTATGTTTTGTGTTTAAATGTCCTAGAAGGACCTAATGAGCCATGCAAAAGAAAGATGAAGAGTTGTGAATTTGCATTCATATTAGTATTATTAATATTATTAATAATGATAATCAGTTTCATTTTTATTGCCTCTAAAAAGTTTACAAAATGCTTATTTTCTCACAATGGTGAGCAAAGAGGGCAAGGCAAGTATTATTAGTCCCATTTTACAAATGAGAAAACTAAGGCTCTAAGAAATGAATTGATTTGTTCAAAATCACACAGTTTTAATCACTGGGACTAATCCTTTCTTTTGTGGACCCAGTTCTTTTGGTATTTATATGTCCTAGAACAAGTAGTTTTTTTTTTTCACTCCATGGCACAGATTGCTAAATTTCATGATGGAAACCTTCCTAGTTACTCTTATGCTTTTTCAAATGTTAATATTCAATTAGTTAAATGTATTTTAAGTGATTATTATGTGCCAGGAACTGTGATATACCAAATAGTCAAGGAGATGTTCCACAAGGATCAGACCTCTTTACAAGAGACCTCTTGAGAACAGTTTCTGCCCCCAAAACAGTGTATATTTGTTCATATAAAAACAATGCTGCTATACCTAATACACTTCCCCAATTCCCATTCTACATAAATTCTATATAAATTTGTATTGACCTTCTTGGATTTAAGTCCTAACTAAAACCAAACCTTCTATAAGAATTTTTCCCTAACCCCTCTTAATTCTAGTACCTTTACTTTTTAAAATTAGTCTTATTTATCACATAAATAGATTGATTTGTATATATTTGCTTGCATGTTGTCCCCCCCCCCCCCCCCCAGTTAAACTGTAAGCTCCTTGAGGAAAGATACAGCTTTTTGTCTTTTTTTATATCCCCAGTGTTTAACACAGTACTTGGCACATAGTAGGTACTTTATAGTGATTGGTTGATTGATGTCCTAGATGAAGCTTTTCTCAGTCAATATCAGCCATTATATACTTTGTTTATATATATTTATCCAGGTACATTTTTTATCCCTCAAATAGAATGTAAGTTCCATGTGGGCAGGAGTTCTATGCCTTAGTATGTCCAGTGCCAAGCAGAATTTTCTACATTTAGCAGGTTTTTAATATTAGTTGCTAAATTATATTGAATTGAATTAATTTATCTAATCAGTCAGTCTAGATAAGTGTGCTAATAGTCAAGGGCCAAGGGAAATCCTGGACAACAAACTTACACCAAGAGCTTTTTTACCAAAGTCTTCTGGAGATAATGCCCTGAGCTTCTACTATTTCAAGAGGAAAGACTAATGGAAAGATTTCAGGAAAAGAGAAGTAAACACTGAAGTGTGTTCCATTGGAACTGGGAGGAGAGGTATTGGACTAAACTAGAGCCCATGGAACAAGTACTCACACTATTCTGTGCTTTCCATAATCCTGAACCATCATTTACTTCCATTCCCAAAGTCACAGACAAATATATTTTAGAACAGACAAGAGTCTTAGAAGTTATTGCATTCAACTCCCTTACTCTGTGAGCCCTGGACCCCAGATCTCTGACTCTGGAGATCTTTATCCTTTCTAGCCCACAACAACACTATTTCCTGGTACTTATGTTTCTCATATATGTATTCTCATATACATATATGAGAAACATAAGTACCAGGAATTATATTTATATATTTCCCTTAGTTTTTGGTTTTTCTTCATTTTAAAAATGAGGAAAGTGAAGTTCAAGAAGATGATATGATTTGCTCCAGGTCACAAAGTTAATTCAACTTAATAAAGGTTTAAATAGTTGCTTCTACATGCCAGGCACTGAGCTAGGTGTGAGAATCAAGAAATAAAAAATGAAACAGTTTACAGCAGAGCCAGAAATTAAAGTCATGTTCAAATCCAAAATCCAAATAACTCCAAATCCAGTGTTCTTCCCATGTTTCTCACTCTCCCCTCCCAAAAGATCATGGGATTAGGGTGTCTGGTCTCTTCCTTCATACTCTACACCTCCAGGCTACTCAGTGATAAGATTTCATTGGGTTGAACTTGCAGTTCCCTTCCCCCTTTCCCTTTGCAAAGGCCAATCTATGATTTTTTTTTTTTGAGTCGTCATGGGAACCGCTTTATCAAAAGCCCACATGCACAGGATAGAAACTGATGGCTAGAAGGTCAAAGACAACCAGGGAAAGCAAAAAAGGACTAGATTAAAAATTGAAGAAATAGTGAAGGGAAAACTGCTTTTAAAAAGACTGAAACAATGCAGAGAGATAGAAAGGAAGTGCAGAGGAGTAAAGATGACTGGATAAATGAAGAGGAAAAGGTGAGTGGGAAGCATGGATGAATGGATTGATTAAAAGAAGTGTAGGGTAGCTAGAGAGGAGGTGGTGGTAGTGGTTGGTTGTCCTTCCTTCTCAAAAAGGACCATGATATCAACAAAGTAATGCCATGACATGCAAGTGAGTTGGATTTAAAAGAGAGTGGGCTGTGCAAAATCATTAGCCTTACTTTCTCCTCCAGAGAGGTCCAGTGGTAAGATATAGATCAGGATGACTGAAGATGGCCTTCAGAAAGCTAGATAGAGTAAGATTAGTGGATGGATAGATGGGGATGTAAAGATGGAGGGCTCATGGCTACATGGGAAAGAAAATTGAATTGATGAATTCATTGTGGAAAGGATAGATAAAAATCTCTTGAACAAATGTTAACTCCCAACAATAGCCTTGACAGCCACACTAGAAAACTGCATTGTGATACAGGAGTAGGCACAACAAAGTAAGAAGCAAGAGAGCTGGGATCTTATCCCACTCTACCATTGACTTGTTGTGTGACCTTGGAAAAATAACTTGTATCTCTGGGACTCAGTTTCCTTTTTTGTAAAACAGAAGCAAAGCAACAAGAGAGAGAGAAAGAAAGAGACAGAGAGACAGAGAGAGAGAGAGACAGAGAGAGAGAGTGTGTGTGTGTGTTAGACTAGATGGCGTTTTAAGGTCCCTTAGATTTTATAATTATGTGATTCTTCTATTCTGTGATTCATCTCTAAGATTCTATGATTCTGTCTTTCTATGATCCTCCTTAGGCCTCTTTGAGGCTGACTGAGAGCAGAACAGAGATACTCACAGCCAGCATTCTAATGAGGTATTCAAGCCGGAAGTCATTTAGGCATATACACTGGATTGAATGCACTCCAACTTGTACAAAATTAACTGCTATCAGGGCAGAGGAAAGAGAAAGAAAGACAGTTCCTGAGTGTCATATGAGGAAAGGTTTTTTCCACCAAAAATCAACACTGAGTTACATTCTTAAGGACACCCAGAAACTTCAGAAATTAGAGGAGTCTTTGTTCTCCATCCAAACCTGCTTCCTCCTTTTTTTCTCTTTTGTCTTTCTGATGCTTCTCCTCTTCTTACTGAGAACCTGTCCCCAAGTATGAAGAACATACACATATGAAACACTACCCATCTCCACACTCCCAAGTCCCACAGTACACCCACCCATGTCTTTGGGGTTTTCAGAAAAATAAGCAAAATGGATCATAGAGTTATAGAATATCAAAGCTAAGGGAAACTGAGACATCTCTTTAAGGGAAATAGAAAAAGAATGGAACTGGAAATTTAGACCTGGGTTTGAGTTTTAATACCTCATTTATCCCTGGTACTTTAGAAAAATCAGGACCCTAGACCTTACCCAGAGTTCCCCAGATTCCCAGGGCTTTTAACTTTGGTAAGGAGTTTCTTTCACAAAGAAGTCATTCATTGGAGCCAAAGAGAGACATGGAAGGAATACTGTGAGATGTACTAGTCACTCCAAGTTTTTCACACCAAACTGTGGGATACTGGGCAGCACTCCTGCAAGAAAAAATGAAGGAAGGCAAGAAGACCAGCACAAGACCAGCAAATGCAATTGGTGAGATGTCTGAAAGCCAGTCCTTAGTATTTGCTTTCCACTAGGTTTCCTGGGAGAGCAACCAAAGAAGCCATCCTCTATTTATCTGTCCAAATGCTTTTCTTCCTATTTACCCTTTGACCATTTAGGAGAAGACAGAGGAAGAAGTAACAAGATTTGGTTGCTTGGTTGGTTGCCTATCTTTCAGAGCCTACAAATAGAAGTCTGATACCTTGTTACTTTAAATTCTCATTTGGTCTCTTATGCTATTTTAAATTGCTATTAAAGTATACAGACACAAAATAATTGTGCCCAATCATGAAATTTGAGGATTGAGAGAAAGGAAACCAACAAAAAAAAAAAAAAAAAAGGAAAGATTTTCCTTGGCTCAGACTGAGTTTGGGGTTGAGCTAATTAGAGGAAACAAATTGTTGTAATAATAGCAACGGCTGTGATAACCATACCCCATACCGGGGGGCGGAGCCAAGATGGCGGAGAAGACACACGCGTCTTTCTAAGCTCTTCTCTTACCCTCTTTATCAATAATATATCAAGCCTCAAAAATAGTCTTGACTGCTACAATTCGTAAAGATAAGAAGTAGAACAACTCACCAGCCGAAAAAAATCTGCAGTCTCACCAAAAAGGTCGGTTCGGGGCCAGGGGGAGATCGCGCAGACTGGGAGAAAGTGGTTCCGAGGAGAGTCTCAAACCGAGGGTGAAGGCACAGATCTCAGCACAAGCGCAGCCCCAACCCGCAGTAAGGGCTTTTCCTTGGGGCAGTTGTGATCCTACACGGCAGGAGGACGCAGCCGGTTAGCCTCAATCTGCGCGGGGGGAGCTCGGCTTGGCCATAGAGCTTTTTTTCCAGGGCCGATTTGCATCAGGCAGAGACTCTGGGCAGAGTTTGTGGCTGTCTGCGTTCTGCGAGTCAGCTGCTAATACTCACAGTCCCACAAGAGGCTCCGGCCTGGGCGTGACACTTTCACCACTTAGTCTCTGTCGAGGGCAATCGATAATCCACTCAGCCCTACTAAGCAGTTTGATAGCTCAGCCAGTGCTGAATCCACCTCCTGTTGGGGGAAGGGAAAACTCTCACACAGAGCACTCCCATACCTTGGAGCCGGAAATCGGTTTACATCTCTCCCTATTCTGCAGAGGAAGCTGGACCCCTTGCCTAGGAGACCTACCCTAAAGGCTTTAAAACATGAATAAAAAGATGAAAAGAACAATCGACAGCTTCTATGCAGAAAAAGAGCAGGTCACAAACCTGAAGAGACCTCAAACAGCAAAATGCATCAGACTGTCCTCCTTTACAGAATGCTCTCATAGAAGAGGCCATTAAAAGTCTCAAAAGAGTTAGAAGATAAATGGGAAAGGAAAGAAGCCTTTACAAGAGAGCAACAACTTCCTGAAATACGAATTGGAAAAAATAAAGAATTCACTACAAAGTAGGATTTGTGATTTGGAAAAGACAAAGAACTCGCAAGAAAGTAGGATCCATGAATTGGAAAAGACAAAGAACACACAAGAAAGTAGGATCTGTGAATTGGAAAAAGAAAATAATTCACTAAAAAAAAAAATTAGTGAAATGGAAAAAAATTCCATAGACCAAAACAATACATTCAAAAACTCAATTGGACATATACAGAAAGAAGTAAAAAAAGCTATTGAAGAAAATAATTCTTTAAAATTAGAACTGAACAAATTGAAACTAATGATTCATTGAGACAGCAAGAATCAGTCAAGCAAAAAAAAAATGACAAACTGGAAAAAACCACGAATTATCTACTTGCAAAAACGACAGACTTGGAAAATAGATCTAGGAGAGATAATCTGAGGATTATTGGACTTTCTGAAAACTATGATGAAAAAAAGAGCCTAGATACTATTTTACAAGAAATCATCAAAGAGAACTGCCCAGATGTAATAGAATCAGAAGGTAAAATAGGCATTGAAAAATTCATCGAACACCTTCTGAAAGAAACCCTAAAATAAAAACCCCAAGGAATATTGTGGCAAAATTTCAGAACTATAAGATTAAGGAAAAAATTTTACAAGCAGCCAAAAAAACATTTAAATACCGAGGTGCCACAATAAGGATCACCCAAGATCTGGCTGCCTCTACATTAAAGGAAAGAAGGGCCTGGAATATGATATTCCGAAAGGCACAAGAACTTGAGATGCAGCCAAGAATAAACTACCCAGCTAAGCTGAGCATTTTCTTCCAGGGAAGAAGATGGACATTTAATGAAACAAATGAATTCCATTTGTTTCTGAAGAAAAACCAGAACTAAACAAAAATTTGATCTCCAAGAATAGAACCTCAAGAGATGCAGAAAAGGTAAAAATAACTCTTGAGAATTGTATTTCTGTTGTGGATATACAAAAGAATACATGTATAATTTGATTGTACTGATATAACATAAAAAGGGAAGTAGATATGGAAAAGGGATGATGGCAGAATAAGGTGGGAAGAAGGGATAAAAGAGGGAACCACATCCCACAAAGAGGCTAAGGAAACTTATCATATCTGAGGAATTTAGAGAGGGGAGGAACATTGTGTGAATCTTACTCTCATCAGAGTTGGCTCAAAGAAAAATAATTGACATTTGTTTTAGAGAAATTCTCTCTCGCCTCATTAAAAACGGGGGAGAGGAAAAGGGAAAAGAAAAAGAGTAATAAGGAAGGAAGGGGGAAAGACTCAAAGGGGGGGCGGGAGGGAATATAAAGAGGACAAGTATCGTGATACAAGAGGGGTACATAAGTTTAAAAGGGGAAAGAGGGTTGGGGAGGCAAGAATAAGTAAAGCACAATATGGGTTTATTAGGATGGCAGGAAATACAGATTTAGTAATTCTAACCGTAAATGTAAATGGGATGAACTCCCCCATAAAGAGGAGGCAGAGAACAGACTGGATCAAAAGTCAGAACCCTACAATATGTTGTTTACAAGAAACACATTTAAAGCAGGGATGCATATAGGTAAAAGTAAAAGGCTGGAGCAAAATCTATTATGCTTCAGGTGAAGTCAAAAGAGGGGTAGCCATCCTTATCTCAGATCAAGCAAAAGTAAAAATTGATCTAATTAAAGAGATAAGGAAGGTAACTACATCCTGCTAAAGGGTAGCATAAACAACGAAGCAATATCAATATTAAACATATATGCACCAAGTGGTATGGCACTCAACTTCCTAAAGGAGAAGTTAAGAGAGATTGCAAGAAGAAATAGACAACAAAACTGTAATAGTAGGAGATCTCAACCTTGCACTCTCAGAATTAGACAAATCAAACCACAAAACAAATAAGAAAGAAATTAAAGAAGTAAATAGAATATTAGAAAAATTAGGTATGTTGGATCTTTGGAGAAAATTGACCATATATTAGGACATAAAGACCTCAAAATTAAATGCAAGAAAGCAGAAATAGTAAATGCTTTCTTTTCAGATCATGATGCAATAAAAACTACATTCAACAAAAAGTTAGGGGAAATAGACCAAAAGTAATTGGAAACTAAACAATCTCATCTTAAAGAATGATTGGTGAAGCAGCAAATTATAGATACAATTAATAATTTCACTCAAGATAATGACAATGATGAGACATCATACCAAAATTTGTGGGATGCAGCAAAGCGGTAATAAGAGGAATTTTATATCCTTAGAGGCTTACTTGAATAAAACAGAGAAAGAAAAGATTAATGAATTGGGCTTGCAACTAAAAAACTAAAAAAAGACCAAATTAAAAACCCCCAATCAAATACTAAATTGGAAATTCTAAAATTAAAAGGAGAAATTAAAAATATTGAAAGTAAAAAAACTATTGAACTAATTAATAAAACTAAGAGATGGTTCTATGAAAAAAGCCAATAAAAAAAGATAAGCCTTTGGTAAATCTGATTGAAAAAGGAGGGAGGAAAATGAAATTAGTAGTCTTAAAAATGAAAAGGAGAACTTTCCACCAATGAAGAGGAAATTAGAGAAATAATAAGGAGTTATTTTGCTCAACTTTATGCCAATAAATTTGATAACCTAAGTGAAATGGATGACTACCTCCAAAAATACAGACTTCCCAGACTAACAGAGGAAGAAGTAAATTGCTTGAATAGTCCCATTTCAGAAAAAGAAATAGAACAGGCAATTAAACAACTCCCTAAGAAAAAATCCCAGGACCAGATGGATTTACATGTGAATTTTACCAAACATTTAAAGAACAATTGGCCCCAATGCTATATAAATTATTTGATAAAATAGGGAATGAAGGAGTCCTACCAAATTCCTTCTATGACACAGACATGGTACTGATACCTAAACCAGGTAGGCTGAAAACAGAGAAAGAAAATTATAGACCAATCTCCTAATGAATATTGATGCTAAAATCTTAAATAAGATATTAGCAAAAAGACTACAGAAAATCATCTCCAAGATAATACACTATGATCAAGTAGGATTTATACCAGGAATGCAGGGCTGGTTCAATATTAGGAAAACTATCAATATAATTGGCCATGTCAATAACCAAATTAACAAAACCATATGATCATCTCAATAGATGCAGAAAAAGCATTTGATAAAATCCAACATCCATTCCTATTAAAAACACTTGAGAGTATAGGAATAAATGGACTTTTCCTTAAAATAATCAGCAGCATCTATTTAAAACCATCAGTAAGCATCATATGTAATGGAGACAAACTGCAACCATCCCAATAAGATCTGGAGTGAAACAAGGTTGCCCACTATCACCGTTACTATTTAATATTGTATTAGAAACGCTAGCTATAGTAATAAGAGCTGAGAAAGAGATTAAAGGAATAAGAATAGGCAATGAGGAAGCCAAATTATCACTCTTTGCCGATGACATGATGAAGTATACTTAGAGAACCCCAGAGATTCTGCTAAAAGTTATTAGAAATAATCCACAACTTTAGCAAAGTTGCTGGTTATAAAATAAACCCACATAAATCATCAGCATTCTTATATATCACTAACAAAATCCAACAGTCAGAGTTACAAAGAAATTCCATTTAAAGTAACTACTGATAATATAAAATATTTAGGAATCTATCTGCCAAGGGAAAATCAGAAACTTTATGAGCAAAATTACAGACCACTTTTCACACAAATTAAGTCTGATCTAACCAATTGGAAAAATATTAAATGCTCTTGGATAGGGCGAGCAAATATAATAAAGATGACAATATTACCTAAACTAATCTATTTATTTAGCGCTATACCAATCAGAGTCCCAAAAAACTATTTTAATGACCTAGAAAAAATAACAACAAAGTTCATATGGAAAAACAAAAGGTCAAGAATTTCAAGGGATTAATGAAAAAAAAATCAAATGATGGTGGCTTAGCTGTACCAGATCTAAAACTATACTATAGAGCAGCAGTTACCAAAACTATTTGGATTGGCTTAAGGAATAGATTAGTTGATCAGTGTGAATAGATTAGGTTCAAGGGATAAAAACAGTCAACAAATATAGCAACCTAGTCTTTGGAAAACCCAAAGATCCAGCTTTTGGGATAAGAACTTACTGTTTGATAAAAATTGCTGGGAAAATTGGAAACTAATATGGCAGAAACTAGGCATTGATCCATACTTAACGCCGTATACCAAGATAAGGTCAAAATGGGTTCATGACATAGGCATAAAGAATGAAATTATTAATAAATTGGAGGAACATAGGATAGTTTACCTCTCAGACCTGTGGAAGGGGCAGGTTTTTATGACCAAAGCAGAACTAGAGATCATTACTGATCACAAAATAGAAAATTTCGATTATACCAAACTGAAAAGTTTTTGTACAAACAAAACTAATGCAGACAAGATTAGAAGGGAAGCAATAAACTGGGAAAATATTTTTACAGTCAAAGGTTCTGATAAAGGCCTCATTTCCAAAATATAGAGAATTAACTCTAATTTATAAAAATCAAGCCATTCTCCAATTGAAAAATGGTCAAAGGATATGAACAGACAATTCTCAGATGAAGAAATTGAAACTATTTCTAGTCATATGAAAAGATGCTCCAAGTCATTATTAATCAGAGAAATGCAAATTAAGACAACTCTAAGATACCACTACACACCTGTCAGATTGGCTAAGATGACAGGAAAAATAATGATGATTGTTGGAGGGGATGTGGGAAAACTGGGACATTGATTCATTGTTGGTGGAGTTGTGAACGAATCCAACCATTTTGGAGAGTAGTTTGGAACTATGCTCAAAAAGTTATCAAACTGTGCATACCCTTTGATCCAGCAGTGTTACTACTGGGATTATATCCCAAAGAGATTATAAAGAAGGGAAAGGGACCTGTATGTGCACGAATGTTTGTGGCAGCCCTTTTTGTAGTGGCTAGAAACTGGAAACTGAATGGATGTCCATCAGTTGGAGAATGGCTGAATAAATTGTGGTATATGAAAATTATGGAATATTACTGTTCTGTAAGAAATGACCAACAGGATGATTTCAGAAAGGCCTGGAGAGACTTACACGAACTGATGCTGAGTGAAATGAGCAGGACCAGGAGATCATTATATACTTCAACAACAATACTAGATGATGACTAGTCCTGATGGATCAGGCCATCCTCAGCAACAAGATCAACCAAATCATTTCTAATGGAGCAGTAATGAACTGAACTAACTATACCCAGAAAAGAACTCTGGGAGATGACTAAAAACCATCACATTGAATTCAGTCCCTATATTTATGCACACCTGCGTCTTTGATTTCCTTCACAAGCTAATTGTACAATAATTCAGAGTCTGATTCTTTTTGTACAGCAAAATAATGTTTTGGTCATGTATACTTATTGTGTATCTAAGTTATATTTTAATATATTTAACATCTACTGGTCATCCTGCCATTTGGGGGAGGGGGTGGGGGTAAGAGGTGAAAGATTGGAACAAGAGGTTTGGCAATTGTTAATGCTGTAAAGTTACCCATGTATATATCCTGTAAATTAAAGGCTATTAAATAAAAAAAAAAAAAAAAAAAAAACCATACCCCATACCACTGAGAACACAAAGAGAGATTATTGAGGTATTAAGATAGTAACAGTGAGAGATGAAAATTGGTGTGTTTGTTCAGGTAAACATATATTGCATATAGTACCCAGTCAAACTCCCCCTACCTGCAATAATAATAGTTGTAGGAAGAAAAAATAATGAGAATTATTAGCCCCATTTTGCAGAGAAAGAAAGTGAGGTCCAGCAGGAGTGATATGCTCAATATCACAGAGCAAGTCAATCACCAGAGCCAGGACAAGAAACTCTTATAAGTCCCAATCTAAGAGTTTTTGTTCACTGCTCCTTCTCTATTTTGCCCACACTTCTTACATTATTATCACGATCCAAATCAAGTTATATTAAGAAACACTATAGTTCAAATAAGCCTAACTCCCATTTTTACAAAGCTTGAAACACATTTCTTATAGAAACCACATAAAGCAAGTAATGCAAATATTACTATAATCATTTCACAGATAGGGAAGTTTAGCCTCAGGCACTGTTAAGTGAATCAGTCATTAGAATTGAGACTAAAAACTATATCTCTTGATTGTGGAACCTACCATTCTTTCCAGTAAACCATAATGACAGATTCAAAAGCAAAAGACAGGAAACTAGAATTCTGAAACCAATATTCTATTGGTCTCCTAGCAAGTGACTTAACTTGCATAATCAGGTGAGTCAATAAATATTTTCTTAGCACCCACAGGATATACAGAATAATACTTATATAGTACTAAGCATCTAGGTGGTAGAATGAATAGAACATAGAATTGAACAATTAGGAAGACCTTAGTTCAAATCTAGCCTCAAACAATAACTATCTGTGTGACTTTGGACAAATCACTTTCCTGTGTTTCAGTTTCCTCATCTGTAAAATGTGAATAATAAAAATAACTATCTCTCAGTATTGTTATGAGGGTCAATTCACTTATTATGTAAAATGCTTTGTAAGCCTGGAGTCAGAAAGATTTAAGTTAAAATCCAACCTCAGACATTTACTAACTGTGTGACCCTGGGCAAGTCACTTAACTCATTTTATTTCACTTTATCTATAAAATGAATTAGGAAAGGAAATGACAAACCATTACAATACCTCTGCCAAGAAAACCCTAAATGGGATCAGAAAGAGTCAAACATGACTGAAAAATGACTGAACAACAATACTTACTGTTATTTTTGTTGCTACTATGCTAGAATCATAGAATCATAAGATTTAGAGTTGAAAGAGAATTTAGAGATAATAATAGCTAATATTCACTATGCTGAATTCTTACAAATATTATCTCATTTGATCCTTACAACAACTCTGGAAGGTAAGTGCTTTTATTATCCTCATTTTACAGATGAGAAGACTAAGGCATTGAGATGTACACTCATTGCTCCTTGTTCTTCCTTCTGAGGCAAATAAATAAGTTTAAACCCTCTTCCATATGACAGTATTTCAAGTATGGGAAGATAAGGAAGTCTTACCTTCTCCATCGTAAATATATCCAGTTCTTCTATGCCCAAAAGGCTATCAAAATGTGCATATCCTTTGATCCAGCAATGTTTCTACTAGGCTTATATCCCAAAAATATTTTAAAGGAGGGAAAGGGACCCATATGTGGAAAAATATTTGTGGCAGCCCTTTTTATAGTGGGTAGAAACTGGAAACTGAGTGGATGTCCATCACTTGGAGAATGGCTGAATAAGTTATGGTATATGAATGTTATGGAATATTATTGTTCTGTAAAAAATAACCAGCAGGATGATTTCAGAAAGGTCTGGAGAGATTTAACATGCACTGATGCTAAGTGAAATGAGCAGAACTAGGAGATCATTGTATGTGATAACAAAATGATTATATGATGATCAATTCTGATGGAAATGGCTCTTTTCAACAATGAGATGATTCGGGCCAGTTCAATGATCTTGTGATGAACAGAGCCATTTACACCCAGAGAAAGAACTGTGGGAAATGAGAGTGTATTACAACATAGCATTTTCACTCTTTTTGTTGTTGGTTTACTTGCATTTTATTTTCTTTTTCATTTTATTTTATTTTCTGATCTGATTTTTCTTGTGCAGCAAGATAATTGTATAAATATGTATGCATATATTGGATTTAACATATTTTTTACTGTTTAACATATATTGGATTGCTTGTCATCTGGGGGAGGTGTAGGGGAAGGGAGAGAAATTGGAGCACAAGGTTTTGCAAGGGTCAGTGTTGAAAATTTGTCCGTTCATATGTTTTGAAAATAAAAAGCTTTAATAAAAATTTTAAATATATCCAGTTATTTAAAATACTTTCAATATTCAATGATGTCCAAGATTTTCATCACCCAAATATGTAACTTCTGCACACTCTCTAGCTTGTTAATGTCCTTCCTAAGACATTGGACTTAGAATTGAATATTAGACTGCAGATGTGGACCAACTAGAGCAGAAGACAGTGGAGCTATTCCCTTTAATTGTGAATACTATATACCACTTTTACTGTAGCCTAAGATAGCATTAGTGTTTTTTGGCTCTTGATATGACCACTAATGTTGATTCACATTGAGCTATTAAGTCCTTAGCTTCACCCTGCCCCAATTTTTTTTTCCAAACAATCTGCTCTCCAGTCACATTCATTCATCATCTGCTACTACTGAAATAATTTTTTAGTCCATTTGAATTTCATCTTATTCGAGTGTAAGTTTTTTGCCAATAGGAATTGTTTCCTTCTTTATATACCTTGTACCTAGCAGTCAGATAGTCAATAAGCATTGAAGTGCCTGTAATGTGCCAATCACTGTTCTAAGTACTGAGAATAAGTCAAAAGGCAGTTCCCACCCTCAAGGAGCTGCTAATCTGATGAGGAAGGTAACATACAAACAACTATATGTGATTAATCTATATGCAAAATAAATTGGAGATCACCACAAGAGGAAAGGTACTAATATTAAGAGAAAGATCATGAAAGACAATATAAATACTGAGGTTTTAATTTCAATTTGAAGGAAGTCAAAGAATCCAGAATGCTAAGATGAAAGAGAACATTCTAGGCATACGGGATAGCCAGGAAAAATGCTCAGAGTTGGAAAGAAAAAGTATCTTATGAGAGGAACAGCAAGGTATATGATAGACATTTAAGCAATGTTTGTTAAGTTATTTCAGTACAGTTCTTTAACTTGTCGAAATCTTTTTACCTTGGTTCAAATTTGAGCTCTGTTTCATACTTTGGATTTTAAGCAGGTAATCTCATCAGTAAGATAAGGCTTAGCTTGGCTATTTCTATATTCACTTGGAGTTCTAATATTTTGTGATTCCATTACTCCAATGGAAAATATTTGGTTTGAAGTCAAAAGACCGGGTCTTGAATTCTAGTTTTGTCACTTAATAATAATAGCTCTTATTACTTCATTTTAAAGTTTACAAAGTACTTTCTTTAAAACTACCTTGGGATATAGATAATGAAATTATTATCCATTTAAATTTTTCAATTGGGGAAACTGAGATTCATAAAGTTTAAATGGCTTACACAAGGTCATTCAGCTAGCCTATAGTAGGTCTATAGTATGGTATAGTTAGCAAGAAGAAGATCTGGAATCAAGGAACATAGATTTCAACTCTAGCTCTGTCTCTATCTGGGTGACTTAAATTAATCAGATGACCTCTTAAATCCTTTGTCAACTCTACAATCCTATGAATTCAGTTATGTGAATTATATGTTGCTACATACATTAGCAAGTATTGCCTTGAAACAATGGAGCTACAGGAAGTAGTTCATGACACTGTGTTATTAAATAGTTATGGAAGAAGCATTTTGTTGAGGAAATAAGAAAATCTCAGGAATCTGTGATCCCTTGAGCAAGTCAATTCTCATCCAGACTTTAGATTCCTTATCTCTAAAATAGATGACCTCTAGTAGATAGCTAGTAAGGTTGAAAGGTCCTTTCTCTAAATTTCTAAATTCTAAATCTATACTCCATTCTTGGAACTTCTTCTCCCTTCTCCTTGTCTCTATCCCTCTTTCTTCCCTTTTCCCTTCCTTTCTTCTCTTCACTCACTCTATTTTCATTTCCCTACTGCTCACCAACATGTCCAGAGGTCCTCAATCTCCTTCCACTTATCCCTTTCCATATCCTTTTCAGCCATCATAAAATATCTCATCTTTACTTCACTACCAAGGCCTTAAAGAGAATATTCTGTACTCTTGCCTCCATCTCTTCACTACCCACTCACTTCTCAACCCCTATGCAATCTGGCTTCTGACTTGACCATCCTACTCAAAATGTTCTCTACAAAATTACCAGTGATATCTTACGTCCCAAAACTGATGGCCTTTTCTCAGACCATATTCTTCTTGAACACTGCTAAATTAAACATTATTGACTACCTTCTTCTCCTACATACTTTCTCCTACATACATTAACCTCTTTTTAGGTTTCTCTCTCCTGGTTATTCTACTTTTAGTCAGCCAATAAACATTTATTAAGTTCTTACTCTAGCTTTATGGTAAGCACTGGGGATACAAATAAGAAAAAAGAAAATTAGTCCCATCCCTCAAGGAGTTTGCAATCAAATGGAGGAAGATAATACATAAAAGGGAGGAGGAGAGGTACCAAGTGCAGCATGATGAAGAAGCCAAAGAATTCCACAATGAATGTTACAAAGTAGAAAATGAAGAGCTCTGTTTCATCAACCTTTCTCTGTCTCCATTGATCATTTATCATCTTCCTATCTACTATTGTGTAACTCCTTATGTACTACTAGGTATGTTGGGTGCTGGGGATACAAGAAAAAAACAAAAATGGGTCTGGTCTGTCTTCAAGAAGCTTACATCCTAGTAAGGATAGAACATGTTTACATATAAGTAAACACAAAATCTATGAACATTAACAACAGGAGGGAAAAGTCTTTTTTCTCCACACTCTCACATGATGACCTCATTTTCGGTAACTTTTATGTAAGTGATTGACAAATCTACATACCTATTCCAAATCTCTCTCCTGAGCAGTTCCCTACATCTCTAATTTTTTGTTGGCCACTCCCTTCCAGATGTCTTTTTTGGAAACTCAACATGTCCTAAACTGAATTCACCATCTCTTGACAAACTTGCCCGGGTGCACACAGCCCTGTTTCTGTTGGTGACACCATTATTCCTTTAGTCACTCAAGTTCAAAACATCAAAGTCATCCTTCATATCATATCAATAGCCAAGGTCTATACCTTCTGAATTTGGCAGGTCATTTCCTTCCTTTCTGTGTTTGTTCAGGCCATTCCCTGTACCAAGCATGCACCCCCTCCTTATTTTTACCTTCTGGAATCTTTATCCTCCTTCAAATATTATATGAGATGTCACATCCTCTGTAAAACTTTCTATGATATCCTCAATTGAATTTTTTTCTCTTTCTCCAAATTTTTCTAGATCACTTTGACTCTTTGCTCTCATCACTTCCTACCAGAGAGAAAAAGAGAAGTAACTTTGTCGACAGTTCAAAGACAGTTCTGTCTTTCATTTGCTTTTTTCTGCTCTGATGTTCAATGGCAGAACTTTCCCTTCTCTACCCTCATCCTCACTGTAAGCCATAAAGAAGATGTGGCCAATAGAGATTTTTGCCAAAGGGTGGATTCATGGAATCATAACTCCGAAACTAGAAAGGGACTTAGAACTCATGTAGGCCAATCCACTTTACAGTTGGGGAAAGTAAGGCTCAAAGAAGAGAACTGTCTTACCCAAAATAACTAAGAAGCACTGAGGCAGTAAGCATTGGAAGTGGGATTTAATCCAGGTCCTCATTCTCCAGAACTAATGTTTCTGGGTTTTAGTTTGTTTGATAGTTTTTAACCATGTAGTTTTGATTCCCTGTTCTTCATTTTGCAGATGAAAAAAAACTAAAGATCAAGGGGATTAAAGAGCTTAGCCAAGGTCACACAGTGGTAGAGCAGAGACATGAGCCCAGATAGTTTGCCTTTCAGTCCAGACTTCTTTCTCTACAGAGCCATGCTGCCTCCCACTGTCTTTTCTGGAGAAGCATCGCGCAGGAATCAAATTAGTTTCACCTCCTCCAATTCTCTCTCCTTTCAAAGCCCTACCAGGCAGCAGGAGAAGATGTAATTAACAATCAGGTTTGTTAACATGAACACTCCGGACGTAATATTTAAAACATCGGAGCCGATTTAATTCGATACCAACGTGCGTTTCCTCGTTAAGCAAGAAATTTTTTTTTTCTGGCAGCAACACTGCAAATAGCTCTTATGAAAATGTTCAAAACACCATCTGGTCCTTAGCCAAAGTTCTGCAAACTCTCGCCTCCCACCTCCTCCCCACTCCTGAGAAGGTGCTAGTGACTCACTGCTTCTCAGGGGATCGGAAATTCCCGGGGAGGTGGTGTGGCAGGATCGGATTTCCCAGGCTGTGCCCCGATTCCCTTGGGAAGGATTCCCCAGCAGTGCCAAGAAGCAGAGGGAATGTGGCTACAGGTGAGGGACTGTAGGACTTAGCCATTACATAGAGTAATAGGCTTTCCAGGAGTGTCCATATAGGTCATCACCAGAACAAGGACCAGCCCATATTGGAGTGACCATATTGGAGAAAGAGATATATAAGTATGTCATATTTTAAACCATAAGCTAATTGCAGACAGGAAATGAAGCAATTATGGAATGAAAACATGAAATGCCATTGGACTGGAAATCAATGGAGTTGCATCTAAATTTTACTCCTGATGGTTCCATCTACATGACCTTAGACAAACCACTTCACCTGTATGAAGCTCCATTTCCTCAGTTAGAAATAAGAATTCCTCAATAGCCTATCATCCTAACCTCTAAACATACATGGACAGTATTCAATCCTAGAAGCCAGCTGAAAAACAGAATTGTTTTGCCCAACTTGCCTATTCCCACCCTGGTCCACCTTAGACTATAGCTTGTGCCAAGGCTTCCACAGACAGTGTAACAGTTCCCAACTTCTCTACAAACACTCAAGGTAACAATGCAAATATTAAATGCACAACAGCCTTTATTCTACCCCACAGAAAAATGAAGAAAACACAAAGGACTCATAGGAACCCATAAACAAAAGTAGAAAATACACAGAGGATTCACAATAGCCCATAAACAATCAATACAATTCTTCTCCCTCTCTGATGAGTTCTAATTTCCAACATGGTCCTAAAATCCTCCATACTGAGTAATGCCTCACATTTGATACTCTATTGATGAACATTTCAGCATTTCCCTCTATAGGACTGTGCCGGGAAAGGAAGAAGAAAGAGGAGTTGTAGAAGAATGTTGATCACTTAAACCTTACAAAATATCTTGGGGTTGAAAGGCTATATTTCTTTCTTAAGGAGTATGCCTTAAACCGAAATCACTCCTACTTTCATTGATTGGCCAAAAAGGCCAAAGCCTACTTGGTCATAGTTGGGGTCTTGGTTGGCTCAGAATGAATGTAAATAGAAATTTTCTGTTTTGCCCAGAAATCCAAGGGATTTCTCCTAGAAAGAATTTTTTATTTACTAGATAAAAGAGGTCATCCTCTGAATCCTTTCTTACTTAATCTTAATCACTGATTATATGTTGCCTCAGTCACACCTACCTGTTAGACTTTAGTTTGAAAGGCCAAGGTCTCCCACTGCATCCAGGACCCATCTCCAATCATCTAGATCTTTCTCTTGCCACTGAATCCAAATGACTCTGGAAGAGAAAATGAGGCTGGTGACTTTGCACAACCCTCCTTCATTTCAATCCAATTCACTTGTATATCATGGCATCACCTCCCTGATACAATGGTCCTCTTCCAGAAATAAGGCCAAATAACAACAGAAACCCATAGAGACATCCAACTTATGGTACTCATGGCTCAGAGGGTTTAGACTCCTCCAGAAGGGAAATGAAATTGTGGCTGCTAGCCCAACAGCTCCACTTCCCTTTGTGCTGGTACTATCTGAATAACTCACTGTAATCTCAGAGTGCAAAGTCCAGGTCCATCTCATGGCTTTTTGCTCCTTCTAATTCTTTTTCCCATTTTCTAGAGCAAAGTACAAGATCCTCTTCTCTCAATAAGAGACAAAAAGCTCAAAATATTTTCCTCTTTAGGTAGAATTCAAGATTTCTGAATTTTCTAGAGGGATCATTCTAGGAGCTGTCTCCTCAATGTTGAGGGAACACATGTTTGTCTGTCTCTGTCATATGCCCCTGCAGGAACACAATACATACAACTGCTGCCCCAGATGCTGTCTTCTTTTGATCCAGGAAAGCCTATTTGGAGGTCTTTGTTCTCTGACCTGGGAGCAGAAAAGAGAAAAACACAAAAAGGGGTCTGAAATGAGGGGTACAGAAGTTTTCCTCTTGAGGCATATGGATAAGCACTTGCAAATCATCAAGAAATCTTGCTAAAAGGAAGTTATTAAAGCTTCTTGGCTAGAAATGGAAGGAAAACAGAGCCCACTTCTCAGAATATCATCAGCATCACCATCATCATCATTGCTAATATTTATATGGGTAGTTTAAAACTTACAATGTACTTTAAAGACATTATCTCATTGGAGCATTATAATAAGGCAGGAGATAGATGACGTTATTATCACCATTTTACATACGAAAAAATCAATACTAAGGGATTTTAAGTGACTTGTCCAGAGTCACACAACTGTTGTTTGCCTTTCATTTTCAAAGAGAACTAATGAAATCTAGATATCTTGACTTGCAAATGAATTGGATTTAAGTGAGGCATAATTGCACACAGTTATCAGCCTCAATCTCTCTTCCAAAGTCAGTGAAGTACAGTGGCAAGATAAAAATCAAGATGACTATCAGTGGCTGGGATGCTATGAATGATCCCGTCTTTGATGCCTGACCAAGCTATAAGATTTCTACTGCTGCAGTTACCTTTAAGGGCTTTTGGAATAAACTTTTCTCATCTGCCCCTTCCTCCAGGGGAAGTCTTCATTTGGAGTAAACATTTCACTAATTCACCAAAGGATTTGAGGACCACTCATTACCCTCCACCAAGTCCAGTCCAAATGGCTTACCAGGGGTCTGGCCACTGCATATGCTACTGCTTCTTAGAGCCACAGGTAAGAGTTGGGTGACAGGTAAACAACCTGTGTTTGCCTGTCACCAAAGTTAAATGAGCAACTTTGAAAAGAGGTTGACAAGCCATGCTAGTCCTTCATGAACATTCTATATAAATACTTGATAAGTAATGTGATCTCAGTCTTCTTGATTCTAAGTCCAGAGCCCTGTTCACTAATTCCACCAAATATATAAAGGGAAAAGAAAGTCAAAAGCATTCTATTAGCTTTTTTGTATAGGTCAGCACAAAGCAACAGTTCCTCCAATAGAAAGTCATCCTCTTAATGGTCCAACATGAAGACTGTATCTTAGAAATAGCCCTCATCACCAAAATTGTCCCTCTAAGAAGTATCCAAGGGTATCTCTGAACCATTCAATTCTTCCTTAAGGCAACCAAATCGCTGGGATTTAAGCAACAGATGTTTTTAACCCTCTCAACAAGATGGCACTAGATATATACACACCCTCCACAAGAGGATGTTTTCTTTCTTTTTTTTTTCTTTTAATTTTGTTTATTCACTTATTTTTATTATGGATTTAACAAGCACTGAACAAAATGGACATTACATTTATATATGTATTAGAACAGAAAAGGATTGAACATAATAAAACTACATACCTCTATAATGTACAATTCACTTTTCTTTTTATGTGTGCAGTAAATGCAACTGATAGCTTTCGAAGCTATCCTGCTTCTCTGTCCTTCTTTCTAGCCATCTATTTTCTGCATTTTCTTTTTCAAAAAGATGCCTTTTCTTTTAAGAGATGCTTTCAGAAGCCCCAAAGACTCTTTACCCAGCAAATTCATCAAGATGATCAGAGAATTCCTTTGGTCAACTTCCTACATATAAAATGAAGATACTATCATTAGCTACAATTCATGTTTTTTTTTTCCAGAGGGATAACAGTTTTCTGTTCACCTTAAACTGCTATTAAACTGAATTGGGGTCTCTTATTTGAGAGAGACAATGTGTTATGGTAGAAAAGAATGCTGGGTCAAGAACCAGAGGATCTGATTTCAAATCCTCCTTCTCTTGTTTACTTTAAGCAAACTTCAGTTTTCTCCTCTACAAAATGAGGGATTTGGATTAGGCTATTGCCTTCAAGGTTAATTCTAGCTCTAAATCTATTATTCTATTATTATCTAAACATGTCCCCCATCCCTCCCCTAGAGTCCAGAACATGACTTTGAACCTCTTAGATATTTAACATTTTTATTTCCTTAATGATAATAATAATAATATATCAATATTCAAGCTTCTGTTTACCTCAATATGGCTAACATTGCTATTATTTACAAGTGGTGCAGGTTGCTTAGCTCCAGACCCCTCCTCCACTGAATGGAGAGGAGATGGTTAGAGATAGACATTTGGGCCAATCAGGGACTATATAAGTAGAAGATCTCATACCAAAATAATTCTTATCTAAACTATTCACTATTGGTATATGTCAAGTTAAGGGAAGTTTGCCTACTCTAAATCAATACATCTGTAAGAAACTCCAAATCCTTGGTATAACATATATGTATAAAAACTACATAGACCCTAAGAATAGCAGACTATTCTATGAACAGAGCAACATCTGGATAGGGCCCATTCCCCAGGAGCCTATTTGTGGCTTAATTTTCCTAAACTATAGCTGGAAATGGGGAGTTAGATGGCACAATGGATAGAGTACCAAGCCTAAAGTCCAAAAGACATCTCCCTGTGTTTGAATCTGATCTCAGTACATTTACTAGCTATATGACCTTGGGCTAGTCAATTAACCTTTGTCAAGAAAACCTAAATGGAATCACAAAGAGTTGGACATGATTGTACACGTAAACAACACCACAGATAGAAATACATATGAAGTGGTAACAAAGCAGAATCAACATGTTTTATGAGGTAAATGCTATCTTTATCCTCATTTTATAGATAAGTAAATTGAGATTAAATGACTTTCTCATGATGGTACTAAGTAAATATCAGAGAGATGATGTGAACCCATCTTCCTTTCAGTTCCAACTATACTTTACTGACTGCTAATAATTTTACACTATTGAGAAACCTTATAAATTAGATTAACTCAGTGTTGAGTTTTCTTCTTGCTTCTCAAAATCCTGAGTCTGATGTGCAATAAGACACTCTCTCATCTCACACAGGGCTCAATAACTACATCTCTCTGAAGTTGGCATTCTTGAATTGCTATAAGTAGAAAACAAAAATAATCATAATAATACAATCCCTGATGATCAGTTTTCCAGGCTGGTCCCTCAAAGCAAAACAGACAAAGCAATTTGCCTCTGGGGCCCCTCAATGGAGGTTAATTTAATGAACCTGCCAAAGGCTATCCTCTTCTTTTATGACCTTTGAGAGCCAGGGATCATCTCCATACCACCATCTTAGTGATGAAATCATGAAAACTATTTGTTTTCGTGTATATAGTGCTCTCCAGTTCACAAAATGCCCCAATGGCATTCTCATACTTCATCTCCTAGAGAACTCAATGACGTAGAGGGAAGCAGGGACTATTACCTGTATTTTATAGATGAGAAAAAGAAAATGCAAAGATTTGTTGATGTTGTATTGCCAAATAGCTAACAAGTGGCAGAACAAGAATAGAATCAGATTTCTGGCTTCAAATCCAAAGTTTTGGTTACCATATCTAAATGGTTTCAATAGTAGCATAATAGAGCAATGACTAGACTGGAGGGGAAGCAGCAAGGAAGCTGGCAAGAAGCTACCAGGTGGCTGGCATTAATAGGATTTAACAGGAGAAGTCTAGATAAGGAGATAGAGCAGAGAGCCAGGGGAGTCCAGCCGGCAATGGGCTAGGTAGGCAAGTGTCCATCATGGGAATGGCTCAAAGCTGGGATTCAGGGACAGGATTCCAAGGAAATGTCTTAGTCCACCTTGGATACTGAACAAGAAAATATAACAGAGACTCAGGTTTGGAGGGATAGGACTAGGTATACTAAAGAATCTCAATGGGTACTTGCTGCTTGGCTGAGCAGGAAATCCTAAAACTCTAAATAATGTAAGTCATTAATATGTTTTGTATGAATTCTTATAATTAATGTCTTATTGCTTGCCTTTACAATGAGTGAGGGAGAAACTAGAAGGAAGGACAAAATTTGGAACTCAATATTTTAAAACATTAAATATATATATATATATATATATATATATATATATATATATATATTTGAATAATAATCCTTATTCCTGTCACAGAATCATGAGATTTAAAGCTAGAAGAGCGTTTAAGAGATCATTAAGCTTACACATCTTTTTCATCATCATCCTCAAAGTCACATCAGTAATAAGTTGTAAAACTGGGAGTGAAACATAATTCTACTAACTTTGTATCCAATATTCTTTCTACTAAAGGACCTTGGAAGTCATAGAATCATAAATTTGAGATGGAAAGGGCCTCCAGAGAGTATCTTATCTGATCTTTTAAGGATGAAGAAACTGAGTCTTTAAGAGATTTAAAAAGACTCATTACCTTCTATCTATCTTGCTTTTGGGCAGCTGATTGATACCATAGTGCATAGCATGTTGGGCCAAGGGTCAGGAAGATTTTGAGTTCAACTCTAGCCTCAAACACTTCCTACCTGTGTGGTCCTGGCAAGTAACTTGATCCTGTTTGCCTCAATTTCCCTACCTGTAAAATGAACTGGAGAAGGAAATGGCAAACCATTCTAGTATCCTTGTAGATAAAATACTGAATGGTATCACAAAGAATCAGACATAATTTAACAACAGTAACAACCTCTCTGTTACAGCATCCTAAGGACCACAAGATCTTATCTGATTTGCCAGCAAAACCTCTATATGTATCATCTCTCCCTGTAATATATAATGTGACCTCCTGGAAATCAGGGACCATCTTGTTTTTCTTTTGTACACAAAATGTTTAGTACGTAAGAAGCCCCCCAAAATGGTTTATATCATTCATTCATTAAATGGCTTGCTCTTGGTCACACAGTTAGTAAACAGTAAAAAACAGATGAGGGCTCAGAGCTTTTAAATAAACAAAGCTGGTGCTCTTTGTCACTGTACTGATTTCCCCCAAAACCCTTTTATAACATGAAGAAATTATGCTTTGGGTCAAATCCAGTGATTTCTGAGATTGTTTCCAGCCCTGAGATGCCATGTTTCTAAGATCTCTTCTACCTCCTGCCTACCTCCTCTGTCTCCCAGGATTTGGTGCAGTAAGAGAGAGGAGCCCCCACCCTGGAGTCTGTCTGCAGAGGAATGCTGGGAAGGGTAACCCCTTCGCAGGGGGAATCTGCTGAAGCAGCAGGGCCCGTCTGTGCTGGTGAGCTGTGATGCAGGAAGAAGCCTTCCCTGGGTGACTCCCGCTGAGGGGACCCTGGGAATCTGTCTGGAGAAAGGGGTTACATACATGCATGTGCTTTTTTTACAGTCTCTCTTAGCTCCTGCTCCGGGGGCGGGTGATGTTGCCAGGATACTCGATGAAATCACAATTCCCACACAGCTCAGATTTTGACACGAGTCCTCCCACGCTTTGAGGAATTCATGAGATGCTCAGCTAAAATCAGATCCCAAATACAGCCAGCTTCCAGGCTCCCAAGGGAGCAGGCCCCAGTCACCTAATTGCTTTTCATCGATCCTTTTCCACACATCTCATCCCTTCCCTTCTTCACCTTCTCTCCTTGGCTCTGTAAAAGAAATAATTAGATCATAAATATGGAATGTATAAGGATTTCTAATCTAAGCTCCTCATTTTACAGGGAAGAAAATAAAGACCCAGAAACTTGGGTCATTTGCCCAAGGTCACACAGAAACAGAATTCAAACCCACACCCTCGGACTCCAAATCCAAGTCTTTTCATCGTGCTCACATTAGTGCAATAAGAAAAATGTTCAACCAGGAGGCAAGAGACTGGAGTCCATGTCCTATCTCTTGTCAATCACTTAAACACTGTTAAGTGAAAGTTAGATCAGTTGGCTTCTGCACTCAATGATTCTTTCTCTCTGAGCAATCTGGGCCCAGACCCTTCTCTGCTCCTTAAGAAAATGCTCAAAGTTCACAGACAATTGAAGCTATCTATTCTGTTACACTCAGGTCACCAGAATTGAGTCCCATCCTGCTAATTCTCTGAGAGGCTCAAGTGAAAAAGCTTGCCCCAAGCTCTGGAGTCTTGCTTATCTATGTAAGGATTAGAAGCATTAAGAAGGTATCAATTACCACTGTAATAAAACATCTGAATCTTGCATCCTTTCCCTCCATCCCATCCCCTTTCTTTTTTCCAAATACTCCCTAGATGCTAAGTGATCATCTTCCAGAAGTTACTCACAAAAGAAAAGAGATTATACCAAATCTGGATCAACTCATGATTCCTGGGCTCCCTTGTTGATGCTGTCTCCCCAGCAGCCATTCATCATGATGGCAAGGCCTCCACCTCTATCATCTCCTCCTCTGATTGGGATCTACCTTGGACTTCATGGAACCTAAGCCTTCTAACCTAATCTTTAACTATTTTTCCATAGGCCCAAGCTGGCCCTCATAGGATTTGTAATTGGTTAGGACTTTTAAGAGCAACTAACCCAAGTTCCTCATTATATAGATAAGGAAAATGGGGTCCACAAAGGAAGGCTATCTTCCCAAATTCACTAGCAGTATTAACAGCTTGGGATGCTGAAGTGTTTAGAGGGAAGTAAGTATACTTCATGGATCCTTCCCTATCTCTAATCATATGGGGTTACAAGAGATACAAATTATTTATAATTATATGACAATATTGAGGAGGAGAAAAAAATAACCTTGGGACTGGTAAATGCTGATTGGTGGTTTAGGACACCAGTCAGAAAGCTGTGAGCAGGATGGTATAGAAAGAGTCAACAGTGACAGACTGTTCTGGGTGTGCATCCAAGCAAAATTTAAAAAATAAATTCGTTTAAGATTAGAGAGGTAGAGTTAGGGTGGGTGGAGTCAGGGAGCCAGGAAAATTCATTTTTGACTTAGCTTAAGATCAGAGGCAGTGGCCTGAGAATGAGTGTGATATAGAGATTGGGAGCTAGGGGACGACTCTGGATGACCTGGTCACTAGCACCAACTGGTCTCCAGAAAAGCTCAGCATAACAGTGTGAGACTGATTTATTTAGGTAATTTTTCAGGCATGTCTGATTCTTTGTTTCCCCACGTGGGATTTTCTTGGCAAAGATGCTGAAGTAGTTTGTCATTTCTTTCTCCAGCTCATTTTTCACATGAGGAAACTGAGATAAATAGGATTAAGTGACTTGCCCAGGATCACACAGCTAGAGGCCAGATTTGAATTAAAAAACAATTGAGTCTTTCTGACTTTAGGACAGGTACCTTATCCACTGTCGCACTTTCTTGCCTGAGCTATTATGAAAGTGTATATGCTGAGCTATCCAATGCTTTTAAGTCCCTGTGTTTCAAGCAGAGATTAGTCTGGTCAGAGGGGCATGAAGAATGGTGGGAAAAGATAGATAATAACCTTCATATAGAAATGCCACTTAACCAAGAGTTTACAGTCACTACTGTACCAGCTTCTCTTCCCCAAATAGAGGTGAAGAGGAAAGAAGTCATATTAATAATTTAACTCCTAATTGACACTAATAGGCACGATCATGATCCCATTCAATGAAAAGAATTCCAAGTTGAGTGGTCCCATGCTTGGCCTGATGATTATGTACTTGTACCCTGTTGGATGGAAGTGTCAAATAAATACCAAGCTCTCTATGCTTCAGGCAGAAAAAAACTCTGATCTTTCAGCTCTACTTCTCTTTGCCAAATCACTATCTATCAATTATGGATTGTTGTGATTTTGCCAAAGCAGAATCAGTCTGTCAACAACCATTTATTAATTTCTTGTGCCAGGCATGGTACTAAGTTCTGGGGAGACAAAGAAAGACAAACCACAGTTCCCTCTTTAACAGAGCTTACAGTCTAATGGAGGAAGAGAAAATGTGAAAAAAAAAAAAACTAGGTACTTACAGATATATAAAGCGAAATGGAAAGTCATCAGAGAAGGAAAGAACTCACCACTGGTTGGAGTTGGGGGATAGGACTGAGAAATGTCTTTGGAAAAGGGGGGGATATTTGAATCCATTCTTAAAAGAATCCAGAGAAACTAAGAGGCAACAGTGAGAAGGGAAACAGAATCCTAAACATGGAGGACAGCCAGTGAAAATGTACGGAAATGGGAGGTGGAGAAGCAGCAGGAGTAGTAGGCCAGTGCCAATGTAGGAGAGAATGCATGAATGGAAGGAAGATGAAAGAAACTGGAAAAGTAAAGAGAAGCCAGGTTGAGAAGAACTTTAAAAGCTAAATAGAGGATTGCAAATTTATTTGATCATGAAGATCACTGGATATTATTTAGTATGTGGCCTGATAGGAGCAGAGCCCTGCTTTAGGAAATCACTTTGGCAGCTGGGTAGAGAATAGATTAATGCAAAGAGATGAAATAGAAGGGCATTGCAGGAGTGTAGATGAGAGGTGAAGAGAGTTTGCTCTGGGGTAATGACAATACAAATGGAGAGAAAGGATTAAGAAATATGGTAAAGATGGACACCCCAAGATTTGGCAATGTGAGGATAATCAGAGTGGGGACTTGAGAATATCAAGGTTATAAGCTTCATTGACTAGGAAGATATTGGTACCTTCAATAGTAATAGGGAAGAGGTGGGGTGGATAAACATTTATATCTATGCACCTACTATGTGCCAGATTTTTTTTCTATTTAATAACTTTTTATTTACAGGATATATGCATGGGTAACTTTACAGCATTAACAATTGCCAAACCTCTTGTTCCAATTTTTCACCTCTTACTCCCCACCCCCTCCCCCAGATGGCAGGATGACCAGTAGATGTTAAATATACTAATATATAAATTAGATACACAATAAGTATACATGACCAAACTGTTATTTTTCTGTACAAAAAGAATCAGACTCTGAAATATTGTATAAATAGCCTGTGAAGGAAATCAAAAATGCAGGTGGGCATGAATATAGGGATTGGGAATTCAATGTAATGGTTTTTAGTCATCACCCAGAGTTCTTTCTCTGGGTGTAGCTGGTTCAGTTCATTACTGCTCCATTGGAAATGATTTGATTGATCTCCTTGCTGAGGATGGCCAGGTCCATCAGAACTGGTCATCATATAGTATTGTTGTTGAAGTATATAATGATCTTCTGGTCCTGCTCGTTTCACTCAGCATCAGTTCGTGTAAGTCTCTCCAGGCCTTTCTGAAATCATCCTGTTGGTCATTTCTTACAGAACAATAATATTCCATAATATTCATATACCACAATTTATTCAGCCATTCTCCAACTGATGGGCATCCACTCAATTTCCAGTTTCTAGCCACTACAAAGAGGGCTGCCTATGTGCCAGATTTTACAAATATGGTCTCAGTTGATCTTTATAACAATCCTGAAAGGTAACTTCTGTTATTATCCTCATTTTACAGTTGAGGAAACTGAGGCAAACAGAGATTAAATTATTTGTCCAGGATCATACAGCTAATTACATATCTGAGGCTATATTTGGATTCAATTCTAAATACTTGCACTACATTGATGCTTCTAGAAAAGACAGGTGGGAGGGAGTAGAGAGAAGGAGAGGAAAGATGGACAGACTGACAGAGACAAAGAGGGAGAAAGAGCAAAAGAAAGAGGCGGGGAGAGACAGAAAGACAGAGACAGAGAAAGAGAGACAGAGAGATACTTTACATAGAATCAATTTTGAAACTATAAACAATACATATTGAAACATCTTTCAAATATCTTTGTACCTGATAATCTTTCTTAGTCTTTAGACAGGTACATCAGAAACTCTATATGGAGGAGTTTTGTGAAGGGGGAAGAAAAAAATTTGAGCCTCTTTAGAGGCAACTAAGTGGCACAGTACTGGGTTTGGAATTAAGAAGATGAGTTCAAATCCAGCCTCAGATACTTAGTAACTGTAAGACCTTAGTCAAATCACTGTGTCTAGCTATCTCAATTTCTCCCAACTGTAAAAGAGATGATAATAACGATACCTATCTCTCAGCATTGTAGTAAAGATGATATGAGATATTTGTAAAAAAAAATACTTAACACAGTTATTGACACATAGTAGGATGCTTATTATTTCACAAACTTACAAAAGAGTACAGATAATTCTATATTATATAGAGTTCAAATCCAGCCTCAGATACTTAACACTTATTAGCTGTGTGATTTTGTTCAAGCCACTTATCTTTAATTGACTCACAAAAAAAGAAACAAAAATATGTTATAATTATATTTATTTTCTATTATTATGTTTTTCTATTATTAACCCCACCTCATCCCTCCTTTTCTTGTTCCCCATCTAGGGCAAAAGCGCCCCTGCTCCATAAAACAAGGGAAAATAAAAAGTGTTATAATATCAATACCAATATTGCCTATCATCCATAAAGAATAATCTACTTCAAAAATTCAAAAGGAAGATTTATTCATCAAATTCTCCTTTATCTATTTCTCTTCTCCTCACTTCTTAGTGGAACATGGACTCAAAAAATATCTATTGATACTGAGAAGGGAAAGAAACAAGCATTTATCAAATGCCTACTACATTCCAGACATCATGCTAAGCATTTTACAAATACTGATTCATTTGATTCCCAAAACATCTCAGGGAGGTAGGTGTTATTATCATCCCCATTTTATAGTTGAAGAAACTGAAAGAGACAGACTGTAAATGATAGAGTCACACAGCTAGTTGAATGTCAAAGATGAGATTTGAAATCAGGTCTTTCTGAGCTCCCCAGTCTAGGTGCCTTATCCACTGTGCCAGCTAGGCCTTAGAACACAAAATGTTAGAACTCAAAGGAAGCTAAGGACATAGGCCCACATGATATGCACTAGCATAAAGGCTTTATGGAGAACTGGTGGAAAGAATTAAGATAAGTAGTCCAAAAAAGAAAGGACTGAATAGCTGTCCTAGCTATCAGACAGGCTGCTGTGAAGAAGAATTAAAAATAACAATAGCTAACATTTATAAACTGCCTACTATGTGCCAGACACTTAACAAATATTATCTTATTTGATTCTCACAATAACATGGATGCTATTATGATCTCCATTTTATAGTTAAGGAAGCTGAGACAAAAGTGCAGTAACTTTCTCAGGATCACACAGTTAGTAAGTATCTGAGACTAATTCTTCCTGATTCCACTCTGCCCACTTCCCTCACCTTGCTTCTTGGTCTCAGAGGACAGCATTTATTGTTGTTCATATTTCCTTCTTAAAAAGGACCAATGACATCATGAGGGTGAGATATGGGCAAAATTGTAAGAGTAGGAAAGGAGAAGTTGCAAAGATGCAGAAATAATTAGAACAAATAATTAGAGCTGTCCCAGTAAATGGAATGGGCTGCCTTGGGGGAGGGAAGAAGCAAATTCTCCAACACTGGAGATTTTCAAGTAGAGATCAAATGATTGCTTGTCAAAGATGTGGCTTTTGGTATTCTTATTCCCATGCTAGATGGTCTGTAGAGTCCCATATAGTTTGAAGTTCTATGGTTATATGATTCTATAGAGATAATGGGTCCTGATGACCATTTTAGGGAGATCTGTAAGGGAATCCTTTGTTTAGATAATACTCTTTGGACTAGGTATCTTGTGATCATAGCTTTACAAGTTAAGCAAGGGAAGAAGTAATCACACAACTCTGAATCCAAGTTTGGAGGCAAAGGTACATGAACTTGCTATTATCTGTTCAAAAGAATCTATGCTAATCTTGGCTTACCTCTCAGACCCAATCCCCTTATCGTTTGACTCTCTGTAATTCTCTTCAATTCTCCTGTTTTGTATAGATAGAGAACAAGTTGAATGAATACAATTCTGTCATTCCCTGGAAAACAATAGCAGATAGAGGAATCACATATGAAATACTTCCTATGTGCCATGCTATATACAACCTCTGGCAGAAGTTGTCTTTATCCTCAAAAAGGGGAGCAAAGGAACAAGGAAAAAGCTAGGTGAATGAGCAAGAAGAAGTGGGAAGGAAAACTAGCACCTGGCAAAGCAACCTATGGGGAGATGAAGCAGAGTAAACCCAAAATGAAGTGAGCAACATGTCAAGGACTTCTGTGAATGTGGCAATCCCAGGCAGGGACTCACCAATCAGTGAAGAAGCTAATGAGTAAATGATCCAAATTCCCCTTCCAAAGTCAACATCTCAATCTTAGATTAGTGATGGATGAGATAGCTGACATGATAGAAAAAGTATTTATTTTTCTCAACACTGAGAGGGACTTTAGGGATCACTTGGAGTAGTTCCTGTCTCCTACTTGGTAGCTCAGTAGAGTTCTGAGCCTGGAGTCAGAAAAACCTGCGCTCAAAAGTAGCCTCGGATCTTTTCTAACAACTTTCTTTTTGGTGATGCAATTGAGGCTAAATGCCTTGTTTAGGGTCACACTGATAATTAAGTGTCTAAGGCTGGATTTGAACAAAGCTCCTCCTGACTTGAAGGTCAGTGCTCTATCCATTGCACCGTCTAACTGCCTCAAGTCACGTAATTTCTGTCTGCATTAGTTTCTGCAGCTGTAGATGATAATAATAATGTATACTTCCCAGGATTATTGTGAGGATCAAACATGAGATCATATTTGTAACACCTTTAATACAGTACCTAGTACACAGTAGATTCTATAGAAATGCTTCTATTCTTCATAAATGAGGAAATTGAAACCCAGAGGAGAAAAATCCTTTGTAATATCATGCTTGACTAAATAGAATTGAGACTAGAACCCAAATCCAAGATTCTTTCTCCTATATCACAAATTGTATAACATCCCACCTCAGGGGGGGAAATAGTTTTCCATCATCAAAACCTTGTAGATTTTGGTTCAAAGAAGAGTGCTATTTTTCTGTTCATTTGTATCTTTTGCAATTAAGATTTCACTTCAAATTATAGGATTTTAAAATAGAGGGGACTTTTAGAGATAATTTAATCTAAGCCCCACATCTAGCAGAAGAGGAAAAGAAAACGCAGGGGAAAAGGAGTGAATTGCCCAAGAGCAGAGTGCCAATGTGTCTTATTGACGTTGAGGGCACAGTGCTTTGCAAATAGTAAAAGCTTGTGGAAAGAAGGAACCTTGTGTCAGAGTCAAGGTTTGAACTCGAAGCCTCTGATTCTAAATTCTGGCCTCTTTTGGAGCATACCAGCCTGCAGCAAAAATATGAAATAAAAGAAGAATTAGTCTTTTCCTTGTCTTTATTCCCAGGAATAAATAGTTCTGGAGATTAACAGTCCCCCCTAGTGATTAGCTGTGATTAATGTAAAAACCCATTTCAGAAGTGGACGATGTTCAGTTCACAAGAGGCCTGGATGCAAGAGCATTTTTAGTTATTTGGAATGAATGTGCTTCTCATGGAAGAGGATCTCATTGTTGACTAGGTGCTTTTTCTGCCTGGAAATTGGTTTCTAACAGTCAGTAATGCCTTCACTCAGCGGGTGGGTGCTAATCTCTGGTTGGATGAATATGGAAGTTGACTAGAGAGGCCTGCTGGTTATAAATGTCCCAGATCCCACCTGACCTCAGTGTTTGGAGGTGGGGGGGAAGCTCTCTTCAATCATGCTGTTCCTCCGGGTAGAAATTTCTCAGTACTAATGGAGGCAGCAGTAGGGAGTTTTAAAGAGAGCACAAGATTAAGGATGCGTAAGCTTGGCATCAAGTCTCAGAGCTTACATTAACTCACTCTTTAATCTGAAGCAGGTTACTTCCAGATCTCTGAGACTCAGTTCCTTCCTCTGTCAAGTAAGGTGATCTCTAAATTCCTATGCAGATCTCACATTCTAAATTCTAAAAGCCTTCCCAATTCTGACAATGCTCTAATATCCCTTCCAGAGCTGACATTCTGTGTTTAAGGGCCTTCCTAAATCTGACAGTCTGTACTGTATGTTCTAAAGTGCCTTCTTGCTATTCTTTGTTCTAAGCTCCTCTCCAAAACAGATATTCCATGGTTTTATCTCCTAAGTCTTCTCCCACTTCTGACATTCTATATTCTAACAATCTGTGCTCTGTGGTCTTTTCAGAGGCAGCTAGGTGCCTGAAAGACCTGAGTCTGAAAGACTTGAGTTCAAATCTATCCTCAGACACTAGCTGTGTGATCCTGGGCTTTAATGTTTGCCTCAGTTTCCTCAATAATAAAGTGTTTTTTTTAAAGACCTAACTTGAAGAATTGTTGAGAAGATCAAATGAGAATAATGTTTTAACATGAGTAGCACAGCACCTGGTATACTATAGGTTTTGATTCCCTTTCTTTCCTCTTCTCCTTCCCTTCCTTTTCAATCTCTGATATTTATGTTCTCTGTTCTACAGTTCCCTTCTAACAGGTATTTTCTTCTCCTAAAAAATAAAAAGGCTTGATTATTTTTATTTTAAAATTTAAAAGGTATTGAATGTTTTATGGTGGGTGTGAAGGCAGCATCAGTGAGTGATGCTAAACTCCCATGTCCCTAACTTTTAAAATGAACTTTTTCGACAGCTGTGCAAGTAATATAAAAACTAGTATTTCTATTTGCAAATTTCTGTTTATTCCTGTTCATGCACCTTTGCCAGCTCCCTCCTCATCCTATTCCTTGTGAGTGTTGGAAATGGGCTCTACTTCTTAACTATCTTTACCCTCTGGGTCTGTTATTAGTCAATTCCTTTCTCAATGATTAAGTGGGTTTGGGTTTCTGGTAGGGCATGTAAACACACAAGAGAACACTGGTTCCTATCTTGCTCAGGGACTCAGTAAATTTTCCCTGCCTTGGAAGAGAGAGATTGAGATGAATGGTTTTTCCAAGGTATAGCCCAGCCGTGACTATAGATTTGTGGTAGAAAAAGGTAGAATGACTCCATTCTGAGTCTTGGTCCAAGTTCATCAGTCATGGTCTATATAGCACCAACTCCCTCCCATCGATCAATGACTCCATTTCCTTCAGGATCAAATATAAAATTTTCTTTTAAAGTTTCTATAATCAAGCCCCCTCCTAACTTTCCAGTCTTCTTGTTTCTAATTTTTCTCCTCATTGCTGGATTTGAACCTAGGGCTTCCTGGCTTACAAGCCAATTCTCCATCTATTATACCTAGACTGCCTCACATTACTACTACTAAAACAAAATGATAATGATACTTTTTAAATGTTTTGTTTTTTATATAGCATGTTGCTAGAAACTTTTCAGTGAAGTAGTCAGAATACACACAATATTTATTGATTTAAGTTCATCGTCTTATGTGAGCTCAGTTAGTGTTGCCCCAAAACAATTACAATAGCACCTTCAAAGATCACTGATCACAGATCTCCATAACAGATACAATAATCATGAAAGTTTAGCGTGTTGTCAGAATTACCAAAATGTGACACAGATGTGATATGAGTACATGCTGTTAAGAAAAATGCTTCCAGTAGACTTGTTTGATGCAAAGTTGCCACAAACCTTCAATTTGTTAAAAAAAAAAAAAAAACCCACAAATCCACAATATCTGCAAAGTGTAATAAGGCAAAGCACAATAAAATAAGGTATGCCTATAATGTGATTTTGTAATATGGGGAAAGGTTGTTTGATTTATTCAACCCAGTCATCTCACTACACTTACATTAATTGATAAAATGCCCTGGTAACTTCACAATGTGAAAACAATCTATTTCAAAGGCTTTTGTTTCAATCAATCATAGGTTTTAGACTAAGTATAAAAACGATAAGCTGAGGAAACCAGTCCACATTTTAGGACTCACCTATAAATTATCAAGTTAATTTAGACCAAAGTCATTTGAAGAGTTGAAGTTACTCCTGTAACACCCTGAAAAGGAACCAAGTTGGTTCTTTTGCTTTTGCCTATATTTTCTTTTCTTTTCTCTCTTTTATCTAGGGGAACTGCTTGGCAGGTTTAAAGGGTCTTCAGGATGCTAGATGTCCCATCTTCCCATTCAATTCCTAGCAGCATCCCTTGATCAGCTGATGGAAGTTTATGCACTAGGAGTCAAGAACAAACTGAAAGTAGATTGATAGGTCATCAAAGAAGCAACAAAGCAACTGTATCACCCATAAAGAAAACTTATCTAGCACTTCAGGAGTCATGGAAAAGGACTTCCTACCACCACTAAGTTTGCTACCTATGTCCATAAGCTGAAGCCCATTTCACCCTAGATCTCATATGTACTTGTGAATGAATTTATCAAAGACTTTTGGTGAGTTGTTTTGCACTGTGTCCTTACCATACCACCTTAATAAATACTCCCTTTCTTTTTTTTTATATAGCTTTTTATTTTTCAAAACACATACATAGCTAATTTTAAACATTCACCTTTGCAAAACCTTGTGCTACAAATTTTTTTTCTCTCTCCCTTCCCCCCTCCCCTAGATGGCAAGTAATCCAATATATGTTAAATATATGCAATTCATCCATATATATTTCCAAATTTATCATGTTGCACAAGAAAAAACAAACCAAAAAGGGAAAAAATGAGAAAAAACAAAAAGCAAGCAAACAATAACAAAAAACTGAAAATACTATGTTGTGAATGAGTATGAAAATTCAGTCCCACAGTTCTCTCTCTGGGGGGCAGATGACTCTCTACATCACAAAACCATTGGAAATGTTCTGAATCATCTCACTGTTGAAAAAAGCCACGTCTATCAGAATTAATCATCATATAATCTTGTTGTTGCTGTGTACAATGTTCTCTTGGTTCTACTAACTTCACTTAGCATCAATTCATGTAAGTCTCTCTGAAATCATCCTCTTGATCATTTCTTATAAAACAATAATATCCCATTACATTCATATGCAGATCTCTACACATAACTTATTCAGCCATTCTCCAACTGAGGGGCATTCACTCAGTTTTTAGTTCCTTGCCACTATGAAAAGAGCTGCCACAAACATTTTTGCACATGTGGGCCCTTTTCCTTTTTTATGATTTCATTGGGATACAGGCGCAGTAGAGATACTGCTGGGTCAAAGGATAGGCACAAATACTTCCTTTCTAAAAACTAATTAAGATGATTACAATGATTCTCAACTGAAGATCTTACTAATGAGAGCTTGAGTGAATGCCATTAGAGAATCCTCTCCAAATATTCCAAGAAATGTGTAAAATATTTAGAGAGAGGTATGGTCTTGTTCTGGGACTTGAGACTTGTCTATTAGAGTGAAAGCTGCAATAAAGCTCCTCGGAGCTTGTGTGGGCTATATTATGTAGGATATATTGTATAGATGTCATTCTGTAGGATAAATTATAGAGAGAATCACATATTTTGAGTTGCAAGGGGCATTAAAGATTATGTAATCCAAACCACCCTCCATTAATGGAGGAGAGAAACTGGGGCCCATGGAGCTGAAGTTATTTATCCAAGATGACATAGCTAGCAAATAAAAGAACAACAATTTGACTCCAGACATTTCAACTCCAAATTCTGTGTTTTTCCAATTAAATCATATTTTGTTTAATTCCTATAGAGCCTGGTAAAGCACCATTTACAAAAAAAGTTTAAAAAAAGGCTAACTAATCAGTGTTGGAGAACCTTGAAATCTTCCCAGGTGATCAATGTCTTACCAATAGCCTGTAAATGAGCTAGACCAAGATACTACATTCAGGGAGATGGGCCAAATGTTGCCCAGATCAATGAAACTAGAAAAATAGGGGCCAAGCAGAGAAGAATGTGCCAAACAGGTGATGAGATTAAAGACCAGAGCCTGGTGGATGGATATCCCTCTGTCACAGTCTGACCTTTCTATGTATTTGAGCCCCATGAAAGTCATTGAAATATAAATATTCCAAAACTTTGGACAATTGGGTAGTATCAACTTCTTAATGGCCTATGGATTTCTTCAGTATTGGAATCTCTGATTAGCCAGTTTACCCATTCATCTCCAACATCAGATCTGAAGGGGTCTTGAAGGAGTTTTATTTCAAGGTGGGTTTTTGGAAGAGAAAGAAGAAAAAGAGGAAGAGGAGGAAAAAACATTTATATGACACTTTTAAGGTTGCTAAGTGCTATATATTGGTCATCTCATTGTCACAACAACTCTATGATGTAGGTATTATTGTTATCCCAATTCACAGATGAGGAAAATGAGACAGGCAATGATTAAATAACTTGCCAAGTATTATATAGGTATTAAATATATCAAGCAAGATTTGGATTCAGGTCTTCCCAACTCTCAGTCTAATCTCTACGTAAATTCCCTGTTGCCTCTTTTTGACATCCTTGTAAAAAATGAAAAGGTAGACTGAATAAACTATTTAGTTCCTTATGGCTCACAATCCAGGGAAGCTAGGTGGCTCGGTGCATAGAATGCCAGACCTGAAGTCAGAAATTCTCATCTTCCTCAGTTCAAATCTAGCCTCAGACACTTACTAGCTATGTGACCCTGGGCAAGTCACTTTCCTGTTTGCCTAAGTTTCATCTGTAAAATAAACTGGAGAAGGAAATGTCAAACTTCTCAGTATCTCTGACAAGAAAATCCCAAATGGGGCCATAAAGAGTCACACATAACTGAAAAATCACAACAAAAAGCTCACAATTCTGTGATCCTACTTGCTACAGAGAAATGAATTCTTACTTTGCTTGAGGAAACACTTCCCAATATTTAGAGCTACCCTTCAAATAGAATGGTCTATACAATAAAATAGTGAGTTTCTTCTTGTTGAAACTGTTCAAACAGGAAAGTCCTGAGTTTCCTTCTAACTCTGAAATTCCAAGCTCTCTGAAAGCAAGGACTGTCTTTTATAAATTCCATATCAACTAGGCCCATGCTAAACTCACAAAATCTTAGGACTGCAGAATCAAAGACATTCAAAAGTCTAAAAAATATGTTTAAGCTTTTTATGCACAAGAATCAATACTGCCAAAATAAGAAGAAAAGTTATTGATTGAAAAAAAAAACCTTTGCATCAGACATCTCTGATAAAAGTCTGAAATTCAAAATCCATAAAGAATTGACCCAAATATATTACTGAGTCATTTCCCAGTGGATCTGTGGTCAAAGCATATGAATAGGCAGTTAAAAAAGAAAAAAAGATAAAAACTGTCAACAATTACATGAAAAAAAGTTCTACATACTAAAAAAAAATAAGAAAAATATAAATTAAAACAACACTAGTGTTTTCACCTCATACCTATCAAACTGACAAAGATCATAGAAGGTAGAAATAGTAATTTCTGTGTGGGTGGTGAGAAGACAGGGACACCTGTCATTATACAATGAAGCATTGGTGGTGGAATTTGGAAAAGATTCAACTCTTTGGGAGACAATTTGCATATATAAGACAAAAGTCATAAAAATACTTTTATCCTTTGATCCAAAATCCCTGTATTCTCCAATAAGCTTCTTACTAGTCATACTGCCATCACACCCTTGATCCAGACACCCTGAAAAACATAACCCTTTCACTTCTGGACCTCTCTTTCTGGGGCACCTGCTAACCTGAGTCTATATGCTACCTGTATCTTGAGCTGCTCCAACTATGCTCTACTCTATAACCTAGCCAGCTTCTAGTCAGCTTCCTGACTGCTGATACTGAGCTAAAATAGCAGAACAAAAAAAAAAAATAACATACATAATAATGACAATGATGAAAATCAATCAATATAGTTATTTAACACCTACCATGCACTAGGCTCTGTATTAATCACATACTGTTATCCTACCAAGTGGTATACAATTAACAGACAAAAGATAGTTCCTCAATGAGTTTACAATCTAATAAAAGAGAGAACATCAAAACAAATAGATACAAACAAACTGAATATTTAGTTTTTTTTTTTATTTACTGAAGTTTTTTTTTCAAAACATATGCAAGGATAATTTTTTTTAACATTGATCCTTGAAAAACCTTGTGTTCCAATTTTCCCCTTCTTCCCTTCATTCCCTCCCCTAGATGGCATGTAATCCAATATATGTTAAACATGGTAAAAAAAAAAATAATGTGTTAAATTCAATATAGGCATACATATTTATGCAATTATCTTGCTGCACAAGAAAAATCAAATCAAACGTAAAAAAATGAGAAAAAATAAAATTCAAGCAAATTATAACAAAAAGAGTGAAAATGCTATGTTGTGATCCACCCTCAATTCCCACAGTCCTCCCTCTGGATGTTGATGACTCTCATCATCACAAGATCATTGGAACAGGCCTGAATCATCTCATTGTTGGAAAAAACCAGGTCCATCAGAATTGATCATCACATAATCCTGTTTTGCCATTTTACATAGTTTTTATAAATAGAATAAATAGAAAATAAATTAAAGAAGAATTGAGAGGTTGGGAAAGGCTTCCTGTAAAAAGTAGAAGAAAAAGAACATAGTAGTAAATGAATAGAATTCAAGTTGAATGTAAATGCTTGTCCAAACATACTTCCTAACTTTCTATTAAGAAATGTTCATCCAGGGGCAGCTAGGTGGTACAGTAGAGTACCAGCCCTGAAGTCAGGAGGACCTGAGTTCAAATCTGACCTCAGGCACTTAACAGTTCCTAGCTGTGTGACCCTAGGCAAGTCACTTAACCCCAATTGCCTTAGCAAAAAAAAAAAAAAAAAAAAAAAAAAAAAAATTCATCCAAATGTTTCATGTGCTATTAATCCTAATCATTGTCATGGAAAATGTTGCTTAACAATTTTTTAAGGGGAGAGTACAGGTGAGGATGGCTGATGTTTACTGGTGAGTAGTTGTGTCTTAACAAAATATATTTTTAAAAAAATCAATACAAAAGTTTTCATTTCCAAGAAAATTAAGAAAATATAATAAACTAAAAGTCACTATAGTGGCTATAGAAAAGCCTTACAATTTCAGGTTAGTTAAATGTATTATATTTCTATTTATGCTTTACAATCATTTTTTCTTTCTTCTTCATATTTTAACTTTTTATATCAAAATAAATTTTAAAGCTAATAACAAAATACATTCTAAAGCATAATAATTTAAGGAAGAAGGAAGCATTAGCAATTGAAGGAATCAGAGAAGGCTTCATGGTGAAGGTGATATCTGAGTAAAGCCTTGAAAGAAGTGGAGGATTCTGAGAGGTAAAGGAGAGAGTATAGTCCCAGTAGGATGAGGGGAGGGCAAGAAAGAAGAAGTATTACAAAACAAAAGCTACTTTTCTTTCATTGTAGCAGGCAAGATTGTTCCAATTTTTTATTAGGCAAGTAGGAGGACACATTTGTTTAGGAATTAGCCTATACCCCTTACAGGGGGAAAGAATAAGCTTTTATATAGCACCTACTATGTGCTAAGCACTTAACAAATATTCTCATTTAATTAAAGTATATACATCAAGGAACAAGTTTTAGGATATCTGTTAGGTCTAGATTTTTCTACATGCATATCTTGTAATAAAAAAGTGAAAATGCATATAGTTCTGAAAATAATGGCATAAACATCAGTGTTATTTAGATATTGCTTACATTGGGCTGACTTCAGCAACAGAACATCTTCCTGGATATAGCAACAGGTGAATAACAGTTGAGGTAAAAGAGAGGACATTAGAGAAGAGCTCAAATACACACTTCTTTATGTCAAGCCTTATGAAAAGAACTGTTTAAAATAGTTACCTAAGCTAAGCTGGCCTCTACACTGGCTTGTAAAAATTCATGAAAGTAGAATGTGGACATCTGAATTCAAGTTTTGTGTAAATACATAGTATATGAAGAGTCTTAATGAGCATGTAACCTGTGAATCAGATCTGAAGTTGTAAATGTTTACATGGTCTGGGTTCAGTCTTGGAGGGAATTCTCACAAATCCCTATCTTTGGCTCATGCCCCATAGAGGATTCAGATTCATTTGGCTCCTTTTATATTGGCTAGAATGCCATTTTCTGAACTGAACCAGCACAATGCTCTACATACATGCTTAATTCATAAATGTGAACTGAATCGAATTGTTCTTTGTACATTTTGTCTCCCGAGACAAGAGAACCCCTTTAGTACAGAACTTAATTTTTTTTCCTCCCATCTTCCCTAGAGTGAGATGAGGTCACATCCACACCTCTATCCACATCCCCACACAGGAATGGGAATGAGAGACAGTACACCATGGTGGAGAGAGTCTTTAAGAAGGCATCTAGGTTCAAATTCCATCTGCTATGGTTACAACCACATCACTTATCCACATTGAATCTTGGTTTCCTTACCTATAAAATGGGGATATAAGTCCCTACCTCCCAAAGATTTTATGAACATCAAATGATATTGTATTTATAAAACATTGTGCAACCTTAAACTATTCAAATAATGTCATTTGCTATTATTCCTTACCAGTAAAAGGTTTGTTGGATTTGTGGGAATATGGGAGAATTGGCAGGGAGAAGGGAGGAAGTCTGAAGATCAGAAAGCCAAATAAGACATTTCTTTTCCTTGCCTACCTTGTGTCTCTGGAGCCCCAAGATGTGGATCTCATGACTGTCCAATCCCCTATCCTCCCAACAATGCTCAGATCTGCAGCCCCCTTTCTAGAGGTTCCCACAAAAGAAAACAAATGCCTAGTATCAGTTCATCTTAATTTAATTAGTAATTAGTAATTAAGGACCCAGAAAGTTTTCAGACTTAGCAACATCGGTCTTTTTGGGTCTGAAACTCTTTCTTTGGTTTTTTTCTAGTTCCTGGCTGTCCCACATGGCAACATCAAAAAGCCACAGAATGTCAGGGATACAAGAGGCCTGAGAATATAGAAAGCAGGTGAAGAAGGGTCCTAAAACTCCATCTCTTATTTTAGTTCTCTCATTGTCATTTAGTCATTTCAATCGTGACCCCATTTGGAATTTTTTTTTTTGACAGATATGCTGAAGAGGTTTAATATTTCCTCTTCCAGGTCATTTTACAAATGAGGAAACTGAGGCAGAGTTAAGTGACTTGTCCACAGTCACACAGCTAATGAGCATCTGAGGTTGGATTTGAAGTTGAGTTTTCCTGACTCCAGGTCTAGGATTCTTTCCCCTGTGCCACCTGGAATTCTGAAAGCATTGCATACAAATAATCTTCTGAGATATAAATATAACTATTCATTTCATACATAGGAACAAATAAGTTTAGTGACTTGCCTAGCTAGTCAGGTTAGTTAGACCTAAAACCCAAGTTTTCTGACTCCCCACTTCCCCGTTTATTTCACTAAATCATCTGCTTCCCAAAAAGTTATAAAATACCAATTACTAGGAAGCAATGTGGTCCTAGCGTTCCTGAGAGGAGGGCATTGAAATCCTTTCACTCTGCATTAATTCATGAGCCTCATGAGGTTCTTCTTCTGTACCTGCTTCAGCAAAAAGACTAAGGGAAAAAACCTGAGCCAAAAAGCAGAGACGTTGACATTACAAGGTAAAGGGATAAAGATACTTTTTAAATATCACAGGTGGTAGTTACCATATAACAGCAGCAATAGAAATACCCAAAAGGTCATGGGAAATAAAATCCAAGAAGGAAACCAGTCATTAAATGAAGGACTACAATTACTAATACACAAAGAACAATTAGCAAGCAAACTGACCTAAAGTTTCTAATGCAAAAAGATAAATTTAAGCCCATAAATAATGAGAATTAGTAGTAAGAGGCCAACAAATAAAATATGACTTAGAAGGATACATCTTTTTTAAAAAAGAAACACGATAGACAAAAGGAAGGGAGAATTGCCTTCTAAGATTATAACCATAAGAAGAAATTCCAAAATCAAAATGGGGAATCATGGTAAAGGACATCTGGGGGAAGATTATTGAAGGCGAAAACAGTAGCAATATTACCAATATAGCATATTACCCAGAAGGAAAGAAGAAACAGGTAAATCTAGTAAGGAAATCATAAACCTGAGACAGAGACATGGGGGACTAATACTAGAAAAGAAATAACAATCCTAACACAGAAATGTAATATAGGGGAGCTAATATTAGGGGTCTTCAGTTATCTGCATGTATGTTAGAGCTCTCTCTATTAAAATGAAAGAAATGAATAACTTCTGCACTAGAATGAGTTCCACAACTGTGACAGCAGAGATACTACAACCATCCCTGCAAGACTTCATTGAGGAACTACGACCTGAAACTTTCTACTCATCTGCCTTTATGGGCTATATTTTTCTTTGGTTATCATAGCTGGGGTCATTAACCATGATTAGTAATCTTATTTTCCTAGTCTTAGTGACACCAAATCCCTGGCTACATAAGAGTAAATCACTTCCTTCCAAAACCTGCTGGCTGTTATCTCATTTTCATCTACTTCAACTAGTTTTTCAGTGGCTTTCTCCAAATCTAACTATCCTTTCCATTGTGCCCTCTGGAACTCATGTTTCATAATAAACAAACTTCCATTCATTCTAGATCTCCTTCTCTTGTGGTTTTTCCATTTTTGAGCACTATAAAGACATGATTCTCCTCAGATGACATTTTATCTCTGGATTGGTTGTACCTCTACAAGCTATCAGAAGGAAAGTTAGAATATTTGTCATTTCCCATTGCCATTTCTAGATCACTTTACCACCATTATTTAGTAGTCTCTTCTCTGAAGTTCAATCCCTTCACATTTACTCTCCAAACCAAATTCTGCTGGCCATTATCTACTGTTCCACAAGACATTCTACTTCCTTTCTCAATGAAGTCAATGTCTGACTTAGTCTTCCTCTCCAACCCAACTCGTATATCAGCATATTCATATATGGTGAAATGTTATCTGAATTGATAACTTTCCAGTTCTTCCAATCTATTCAATTCACATAGTCTTCTTCACCTTACCTCAACCTTCTACAGGAATGGCAACTCCCTTAATATTGCCATCAAGCACAATTATTCCATTTCCATGCTCATGAATTCAGACATTCCTTTATCCAATCATTATCTTCAACCATTTTATTGTCTTTCCTGAACTTTACTATGCCTAAACCTATTGTTCACCTTCATTATATCTCCAGTCTCTCCATCCCCTCAGTACTTTCTCAAGTGAATAAAATTTCTTCTGATTATACTGTCCTGCCTTCTCAATCTCACCCTTGTAATTAGCTAACCCAACTCTACATTTCCCCCTTGTCCTTAAACTCTGACCTTGGATTAATTTTGCTTTCACTTGCCTCCACATCTACACACATACTTCTGAAAAGGAAGCAAATCTCTGTTGATTGGAACTACTACAAATATATGTGATCTAATCTCAACTAGGGCCTTAACTACAACAAGGCAAACCTACTCCTTCCTAATTATACTCACCTACTCACCTTAGCTTCCATTCCAAACCTTTTTCTTTTTTCTCAAGTCTCCCACATCACCCTTTCTCTTCCTTATCTCAACTGAGGTTTTCCATATTCTACTGAAGAAAACCAAAACTATTCCTAAGACCTTCCTCCAACTTCTCCAAACCCTGTGATATTATTTTCAGCTATCTTCTTTGATAGCAAACTGGTCCTTCTCACCAAGGCTAAGTTCTCTATATGCATTCTTTATCAAAACCCCTCATTTGTGAAGCTTCTGAAGCTTCAGTCTCTTCCTATCTACTAGCTCCCCCCTCACTTCCTATAAAAATATCTGTCTCTCCATCCTTTAAAAAAACTATTTAAACCTTAGCATTTATCATTACCTCTAGTTATTTTGTTTCTCTTTTTCCTTCTCTCAAGCAAATTTGAAAAAACCTATCTACACTCATTGCCTCCATTAATCCTCTCCTCTTATCTAAATCTCCTGTCTATCTAAATCTGTCTGGCTTCCAACCTCATCGTTCAACTGAAACTGCTCTCTACAAAACTACCAGTGATGTTTTATTTGTCAAGTGTAACTACCAATGATGTCTTATTTGTCAAATCTACTAGCCTTTTTCTCAATCTTCATACTCCTTAAATTCTGTGATATTTATCACTAAATTCTCTTTTCCTCTAGGATACTCTTTCCCTCCTGACTTTTTATACTGTGCTTTTGGTTCTCCTTCTGTCTTTCTGATTATTTTTTCCAGAATATACTTTGTTGTATTATCATCCAGATCATTCTCTAACAACTTATAGGCTTAAGATCTCTCCTGGATTATCTTCTTTTTTGTTTCTTCACTGTCATTCAATGATGCCATCAGCTCCAATGAATTTTATCATCTCTAAACAGGTAATTCCTAGGTCTGTATATTTAGTTCTAACATTTCTCCCAAAATTCTACAATGTATCAACAACTGTATTGGAAATTTCTAAGAGAAATTCACATGGGCATCTTAATACACACACACACACACACACACACACACACACACAATAATTTATCATCTTATTTTCAGAACCCAAATTAAATAGTTGTAAATCACCTTTTTAAAAAACTAAAATGAGAGTAAAATGTATAAAGTGCTTTGTACAATGCCTGACATATGGTAGGTGTTTAAAATAAATGTTTTTTCCCTCCCTTCTTCCAAACCTCCCTATAAGGACCACCATGCTTCCTATCACTCAAGATTATAACTTTGGTATCATATTCATCTCCTCAGTCTCAATTTGCCCTATACATCTTAATAGTTGCCAAATCTTATTACTTCTACTTTTAAATCTTTTAAATTGTTCTTTCCTCTCAATTCACATAGTCATCAAACTAGTTCATTTATTTCCTGATCTATTGAAATAGCCTATTGATTAATCTTCCTATTTCAAGTCTTCTCCATTTCTATTTCATCTTCCACATAGATGCTAAAGGGATTTTCCCTAACGCAGAATCTAACTATATCACTTCTTTATTCAATAAACTCCAGGTGATCCCTACTACTTCTGGAGCCAAGTATAATCTGCCAAATTGAACTTCTTGCTTTTCATTACACACAATGTTTCGTCTTCTATATCTGAAGCTTTGTAGTAAATATCTCTCAAGTCTAGAATGTATTTTCTCTCCCCTCTTTTTCTTGATTCTCTGGTTTCCTTCAAGACTCAAATCACCTTAGACAAGGGTTCTTTCTTATATTCCCTTTCCCCTCATCAGCTATGAGTGTCTCATTCACTCAAAGTAACCTGTTTGTATATATTGTACTTATGTGTGTGGATGCAAGTATGCATGCTTGCCTATGTCTTCCTGCCAAAATATGACCTCTGTGAGGACAGGAAAAATATCCATTCTGTCTTTGTGCCTCTAACACATTGGAAAATACACAGCATATGGTAAGCATCTAATGTATTATTGATTGATGTGACATTCATTGATTAAATAGATATTTTTTAAACTTGGTAATCTTATCCTTAAAAAAGGAGAAGAAGCAACAAAAGAAATTTGATTCTGGATCTAATTTTCACCAATAAATAAAATTTGGAAATCTGGGAGAAAGTAAGCACTCTATCACTGAGTTTTTGAAGGAACAAGAAAAAAAAACCAAGAATAGTTTGACCTGCATCCTAGATTTCAGTGAATAGATTTCAGAGGGTTCAGAGAAAGAAGGGAAAGGAGCCATCAATCAAAATTCTATCAAGTGGGATGGGAAACTCTCAAGAATGAAAGATGGAGGGAAACATTTTGAAGAGGAGAAAAATGTGGTTGCATAGACAACTCACTTGAAAAGTTGATTTTAGAGAACTTGTGCTCCTTGGCACAGAAACATTTTGTGGGATTTTATCACTAGCTGCTAGAATTGTTAGTATAACTCTGCGTGCACCAAATCATTTTCTGATTCAGCCAACCCTGTACAATACATTGAATGATCAAAAAGAGTACAAAGTGTTATGGGGTCAGAGGAGAGAGACATCACTTAAAACTGGGAGAATCAAAGAAAGGTTTTTTTTTTTTTAATGATTCATCCTTTTAAACTGGATAAGACACATCAACTGGTAGCAATTAGGAAGGTAGGCATTCCAGACATGGAACATAACATTCTACCACTGTGTTATACTTGGCCAACTCACATTTCCCACTCATAGTTCAAGTCTCCCCAACAGCAAAAGTAAGAGCTTGAGCTAGATGACCCCTAAGAGCTCTTTCAGCTTGGAAATTTTAAACTTCTACAATTCTATTGGATTTCACCTGGGAAAGGATCCAAGTCTACCAGCCATGCTCTTGAGGTCTTTATTAAAGAATCCAATTCTAGCTCTCTACCCTTCCCCCTAGTCTTCATTTTTATTCCAGCCCCAAAAGCTTTTTCTTTTCTTTGTCCCTGAATGAGCTCTTGCTTAAAGGGGAGGGAAATAAAGTAGAACCATACAGCAACTCAATTAATTCTTCATCCACCATTCTAATAAAATCAATTTGGAGCATAGACATGCAACGATGCTGACATCATAACACGGTAATTAGAAACAACTTTCATCTTACCGTTTCTTTTGAAGATTGTAATAGCAATTAATTAAACATGCAACACTGCTCTGAACTTTCCCAATGTTCATTTGGGAAATTGGATAAGACATTGGAGATAAGGAAAAGGGGGTAAAGAAAAGAAGGAAGAAAAATAAAAAGAAGAAGAGTTTGACTTCCAATTTAGATTCCCTGCAGAAATTGGTCATGGACCATATTCTTTGGCAAGTTCTGGGGCATCTCTGGGACATGACTATATTTTTAAGATATGAGGACAATTTTCCAAAGTCTTTGTACCCTACAGTGAGATCACTTTAACTACTGGTGTTCTGGGATTTGATGATGTCCATCCATTGAAAAGAAATGATTGTCAAAAAAAGGAAAGATGACAAGAACTAGCTTCCTCATTCCTGCCCCATTCCACAGTCAGGGCCCACAGAGCAGAACCAGTATGGTTGAATGAAAAGTACATTGATTCTGAAGTCAAAGGACTCCACCACCAATACTAATTAACTTTGTGACTTTCAGCAAGTCATTTAGTATTCCTCGTCTGTCAAATGAAGATATTGGATGAAATGGTTTCTGTGGTGCCTCAAAGATCTAGACTGATTCACTTATTGGCTCCTATTCTTAGAAACAGATTAGAGGGCTTTGCAAGTGGCCACCAAGATTTTGTCTTTTAAGTTTCCCCGAACTCCCAAACTGAAGTCCTGAGACCCATAACCTTCTTAACTGCTGACCCTTCTCAAAACTGTTCAAAAACTCAATGATCCTGATTTTTGATTATTCATCCCTCCTTCTGCTGCCATCACAATGCTCTTTCCTAGCACCTACTTATTTCCTTCCCTTCTAAAACCATCTAACTAGAAGCAAAATGGGACAAGACCAAGCCACACTGAAACAATAATACAATACTTCTAATATCCAATTCTATATCAATTTGATTTCTATCAGGAATATATTTTGTCAGCTTGTTTTGTAGCCAATAAATTCAATTTGCTTAATTTTACCAAACAAGTTAAGTACATAGTATGTGTAAAATACTAAATGAGGTGCTGGGGACACATTGGCAGAAATGAAAAGTTGTCTCTGTCATTAAGGACCCTGTATTCTCCTGAGAGACATAACATGTAAATAGATAAGTACATAACAAGATAATTTAAGGAATCAGAAAAGACTCAGAGTCCTGACAGCTCAGAGCATCAGGCAGAAGTAGTTTGTGAGATAGGTTATGAAAATTGGCTCTTCTGGAAATGGGTGGGAAGTAGGGACCTTCAGCTGCTATGTGGTCAGTGTATAGCATACTGGGTCTGGGTCAGGGAGATCTGAATTAAAATCCAGACACAGACACTGACTAGCTCTGTGACCCTGGGCTAGTCACTAATCTATTTGCCTCTGTTTCCTTATCTGTAAAATAAGGATAATGATAGTACCTACCTCCAGAGGTTGTTGTGAGGTTAATAAAATACCAATTATAAAGCACTTAACATAGTGCCTGGAACATAGTAAGCATATATAAATGTTAGCTGTTATTATTATGCATGGGAATATAGGGACTGATCCTTAGGTGGCTCATTGTGTTGATGAGATACAGTAGCCCCAAATATTGCTACTTTCACCCTCTCCATCAAGCCTGGAAGAATCACTACACCTTTAGGAGGAACAAAGGCAACATTTGATGAGAACCTAAAGAATTCTTTTCCTCTGGGATAACTACCATGAAATTTGTCGACACTTTATATTCACTTATCTGCAGTATGTGTTTCACAGTTTGTTACTTGACAAATAAGAAAGTACAAAGAAGAGCCCAAGGGTAAGAGATATATGATCAAAAATCAAGATAGACAACAGCAAAGGAAAAATGAATGAAACACCCTGTTTGTGCCACTGGTGATCTCAGGAAATCAGGAAAAATCAAGGCAGCCCACCTCAGTATCCTGGGTAAACTTCTGTCACTAAATTTAGTGGAGGATAAGTATAAGCATTAGCGTCAACTAGATGGCTCAGTGGATAGAACACTAGACATCGAGTCAGGAAAAAACGAGTTCAAATTTAGCCTCAAGAAACTCACTAGATATGTGATCCCTAAGCAGATCATTTAACCTCCATTTGCCTTAATTCACTGGAGAAGAAAATAGCAAATCACTTCAGTATATTTGCCAAGAAAACCCCATGGACTATGTCACCCATGGGGTCACAAAGAGGTAGTTAAACCCAACCAAATGACAACTGAAAAAAGAGTTGAGCACAGTAATCAGTGTGAAGGAGCAGTTATCTGCATTGGGTATAGGACTATCTACCTCAGAAAATACACATTCATTTGAGGATTTGAGAATTTTTCATTAAAAAATGGAATGTAAATTCTTTTGAAAAAGACTGTTTCCTTTTATCTTCGTATTACCAGAACTTAACACAGGAACTGCTATACAATAGATGCTTAATTAATTATTAATTAATTAATATTTTCTGTATTCTATTTTACTAATTACATATTTCTTATATTATTATAAAATTATATATTATCATTTATTCATTAATGCTTGCTTTTTTTTTCATTTAAAATCATTCCTGGGGCAATTGACCCAAAATGTCCCTTCAGTGGTTGGGTAGGGTGAGGATGGGGAAGAGCAAGATAAAGCCCATGTGAGCAAAGCAGAGACGTCAGCACAAGACCATAAGGTTCAGGAAAGGCAGGTGGAGTTGCAATAAACTCCCTCTATCCTATCATCATGAGCCTTTCTCTTTTAATTAATGTTCTTACCAACATTGTTGAGTTCTGTTGTTAAGTTGTGAAGGACTCCAGATGTTATCAGTTCCATCTAAATCCAATATTTAATCCAAATAAAATCCTTTATTTGTGGTACCCTGGAAAAATGACACAATGACCCTACTCTCAGCAACCCCCAATTGGTTGAGTCCTTCCACCCAAAATACCTAATATAACTGCTTTGTTTTTATTAATTTTATATTTACATATATAGATATAAATACACTTAATTGTCTTTCCCCCTTAGAATGTAAACTCTTTAATAGTAATAATAAAATAGCTGGTACTTATATAGTGTTGTAAAGTTTGCAAAGTGTTTTATAAACATGGTTTCATTTCATCCTCACAACAACCCTGGGGAGTAGGTTCTCTTGTTATCCCCAGTTTACAGATTAGAATAACTTGTGTCAAATAGTGGTAAGTGACTTGTCCAGAGTCACAAAGCTAGTATCTGATGCTGTATTTGAACTCAGATCTCCCCAACTCTAGGTTTAGTTCTGTATTCATTGTACCAGTTCATTGCCTGACAGGGTAGTCTGGGGGGAGGGGAGCTGTTGTATTTGTATCTTACAGCCTAGGATAGTGTCTGGAACTTCATAAATATTTGATTTATTGACTGATCAGAACTCTGGGCATATATAACCAGATAAGTTCAGGTAAGTGAGTGGACATGTCCACTTGGACTAATTCTTCATGAATGAGAGGTGGCAAATCCTCAAAAATAATCCATCAGGGAAGTATAATCCATGCCAAGTGCAAACTTATGGTCCAGAAGAAGCTGATATCTTCTGCCAAGGTTCCCAGCTTTTATTGGAGGCAGCTAAGTTGTTAGATGGCATTCTCAAATTGGAAAAGTATATCCAGAGGCTTCTTGGACTCCTAAAATTACTCTTCAACCTTAGCAAAGAACTTATTTTCTGTGAGATATAAGGTAGCCTGGTGGGCAGCTGATTTTGCTAGATTATATGCCATAAAGGCCACATTGGCAGGGTCATTGGGAATCTCTCTGGGTTAAATAACTTCAAATGGATCAATAACACTGGGAGCTTCCTACCAGGAAGGTAAAAGTCTAGGGGACACACAGAGCCAATTAGAAACCAGACATTGTAAATGGAGTTCAGATTATAGCTGGTTAAAAGAATGAAAGATGTTGACTAAGTTTTTCATATGTTCCAAGCATCATGCTAAGCACTAGTAATACAAATACAAAAGTGAGTCAAGTTTTATCTTCAAAAAGCTCATATGTCTCATACATAAGAGAACACTGGTCAAGGGGAAAGGAGTTATGGTCTAGTGAGTAAAAGAAAGTTGGATTATGAAATGCATTGACAGGCATTCCAGAGGTGATGGTAGTAATTTGGTTATAGTTCTAAGAGGGGGGGTGAGAGAAAAGAGAGACAGCCAGAAAGACAGACAGAGAAAAAGGGAGGGAGGAAGAGAAGGAAGGGGGAGAAAGAAAGAGAGAGGGAAGGGAGGGAGGAGGGAGGGAAGAGAGATCGAGAGAGAGAGAGAAAGGGAGGGAAGGAGGGAGGGAGAAAAACAGAAACAAAGAAGGAGAGAGTGAAAGAGACACAGAGAGACAGAGAAAAAAAGACAGATGGGGAGAGAGAGGAGTGGGGAAATAGAGGGAGAGGGAGCAAAGAAGGGAGGAAGGGAAAAGAGAAAGGAGGGAGAGAGGGAAAAAGAGGAAGAGAGAGGGGAAAGGGAGAGAAGGAAAAGGGGAAAGGAATGAGGGAAGAGAAAGGGAGGGAGGGGGAAGAGAGAGAGAGAGAAGAGGAGGAAGAGGAAGAAAAGGAGGAGGAGGAGGAGGAGGAGGAGGAAGAGGAGGAGGAGGAGGAGGAGGAAGAGGAAGAGGAGGAGGAGGAGGATGAAGAGACACATAGATGTACAGCAACAGGGCAGAAAATAGCCAGGGTGAAGGTCATCCTAGAGAAACTGAATCTACATTCTCCGAAAATCTGTTTCATTTATTGTTGCAACTCAGATGCCACCAGAGTCCTACTTCAGAGAAATAGGGTAAGGAAAAGACTAGCAGAGCAGCAAATGTCTTTGCTGTCGACCTAAGAACTTGAAAGAGGATACTTGAAAGGCACCAGCCAGTTCAGGTTATAATCCCTGGACAAGTGGCTCAGGAGTCTGACTCATGACAATGACTAATGCCAATTACTTCTTGTAGGTCAGCTCATGTGTGAGTTTTCTTCCCACCTACAATCAGTGTGGTACCATGGGAAAAGCAGCAGGACATCCTGATTCAAGTCCAGCTTCTGAAATTGTGATCCTGGGAAAATCACTTAAACCCTCTGAAACTCATTTTGTTCATCTGTAAAATGGCACCAGTAATATCCACACCACGTCTCTCACAAAGTTATAAAGCTGAAATTAGATGTTGTAAATTTTTAAAATGTAAACCTTAAAGCATTATAAAAATGCCCAATGCTTAGTTCAGTGTCTGGCACAATATGTGCTTCTAATGAATGGCTGTTGATGATTTCAGTTTCCTGTGCATTCATTCATTCATTCAATGAACACTTATTAAGTGCCTACTATATGCCAAAGAGATGCCAGGTGGCACAGAGGATAGAGCATCAGGCTTGCAGTCAGGAAGATTCATCTTCCTGAATTCAAATCTGGTCTCAGATACTTACCATGTGACTTTGGGCAAGTTACATAACCCTGTGTTCCTCAGTTTCCTCATCTATAAAATGAACTGGAAAAGGAAATGGCAAACCACTCCAGTATTTTGGTCATGAAAAATGACATGAACAACAGCTATGCCAGGAATTACGCTGGATGCTAGGTTCATAAAGACAAAAACAAAACTGATTCCTCCCTCAAAGACTTCTCCTACTTCTCCAAGAAGAATCCATGTGGATACAGATAAATACAAAATGTTCACAAAGTATTAGAGAGGAAAAACTCAACCATTGGGGGGAGTTCAAGAAAGATTCTACCTTAAAAGGTGGCCCTTGAACTGAGTCTATCCTAGAAGGACCCTTGAGAATTCCTAGAATGGGAGATTAAAGGGAAGAGTTTCAAAGACATGGGAGAATGTAATGTTCAGACTAGCTTTCTGGAGAACCTCTGGAATGGCCTTGGTTTCAGTGGAGGAGTGCAGAAGGCAGGAGAGCCACCAGGAGGATGGCCAAAAATGGAATGCCTCATTTGCAGTCCTTCTTAGCCTTTATATACCTTATTACAATTATGTCTTTACAGCATACTGAATATGTGTGAACTAGAGAACCATCACATCATCATGCTAAGTACTAAGTATATGTGAACTAGTGAACCATCATCTCATAAATTCCTGAGTTAACACCTTATTTCAAGTATACTTCTGCAGAGTTCTAGCCCTCTACAGGAGAGAGTGTCCAATCAAGGGCAATATGCCAGGACTAGGTCAGAAAATATGATTGGAAAATTTGGGATTTACTGTCATTTTCTTAATCAATTAATATTTATTAAATGTCAATTCACCGACACTGATACCTGAGAAATAGCATCTAGAGTCTATTCAAAGGCCTCCCATGAAAGAGACCTCACTGTCTTCAAAGGTATCCTGTTTCCATTTGGACCCTTTCAAGGTTAAGAAGTTCTCCCAAGCTTAACATCCCAATTGTTCTTTGGCCCAGGAATAGCAGGTACTATATTCTCTGCCTTCTTCTGCTCAAAACATATTATGGACAGATTTTGGAGCTGTCCAAATGGCCTTTCTAAGCCAACTGGATTAGTCTCTTTTTTCCATACACAAGTAACTCCTAGACAATCAGGCTCAACATCCCTCGGCTTTCTTGATTAACTAGAGGTTTCACTAAAATTCATTAAATTGCCTTCCATCATCAGACTAACAAAAATTCAAATTAATAAATCTGACATACCCCATCACCTCACAATTAGAACCCTTCACTTAAATATAGAAGTCACCTCTAAGGTTCACAAAAATAACCCATTTTTCATGAAGAATAATAACATCATCTAGCTACATAGAACTTTATAATTTTCAGAGAACTTTAACAATTATTCTCTCACTTGAGCCTCATGAAGCCCCTAAGAGAGAGTCAGGACAATGATTATTATGTCCACTTTATAGATGATGAAATTGAGGTCCCTGACAGTTGAATGGATGTTGCATATGAGCCATGAAGACTAGGAAAATCTAGCCCACCTTATTGAGAATACAATGTGGGAAAGAGGACCCTGAAGATACCCAGTGGAAACAAAATCTATATTCCTGATATCACTCTACTTCCTAACTAATTTCAGCTTCCAAGAATTATAGAATCTGAGAAGTTAGAACTTAGAGATGATTTAGTTTCTCATTCTCTCGTTACTTCTCTTCTAGGCTATAGCACAACTCTCCTAATTGGACTCCAAGCTTCCAATTACTGCCCTCTCCTATCTGTTGTCTACAAAACTACCAAACTAAGAGTATTACACCTCAGATGAATTCAAGTGGGTGAAGGGCTAGAAAATACTTAAGATCATTATTGTGTGAGTTGATATAGAGTAGAGACAGAGGTCATGGAAGTTGAGAACCTGGGATGCCCAAGTCCATCATCATCATCATGGCTAGCACCTACTATGTACCAAGCACTATACTAAGTAGTTTTATAAATATCTCATTTGGTCTTCACAATAGCCCAGATAGATAGGTGCAAATCTGATTTTGGCTAAAAAACAAATCTGTCCTTGTCACTCCTCTGCTTAATTATCTGCAAAGGCTCCTTATCTAGGATAAAATACAAATTTGTCTTCAAGATACTTAAAGTCCCTCACAGTCTGACTCCAGCCTATTATTCTAGGAATATAATACACACTACACCTACAACCAAAATGACTTATATGCTACACTTCAAACTTAGCATGGCATCTCCAGCTTCCATACCTTTTCATAGGTTGCCCACACAGACCTGGAATACAATCCTTTTTCAGCCCTACTTAAAATCCCTAATTTCCTTCAAGAGTCAACTCACTTGCCATCTTATGGAAATTTTTCCTTGATGCCTAGTATTTGCTGGTGCTTTCTTTTCAAATTATTAAATACTTGCCTATGCGTGCTGTGCTCTGAATGTCAGTTCCTTGAGGGCAGAGAGTGAGTTTGAGGTTTGTTTGTTTGTGTGTGTGTGTGTGTGTGTGTGTGTGTGTGTCTATCACCTAACACAGTGCCTTGAACAAAATAAGTATTTTGGATTGAATTAAATTAAACTAGATAATAATGAATTAAACTAGATAAACCTCCTTTACAAACTCATAGAATGACAAAGCCAGACAGCTAGATAGGAGAGTCAAGTTAAGGGGCTAATAGGCCATACTTTAATCATTTCAACAACCATTTACCAACTGCTCTAGACCAATGTCCTCTCTGCTTCTCATTCAGTTTATCCATGATGACTCTTGATTTCACCTGTCAGCACCTCATATCTACTCACATCCTGATAGCTTCCATTACTCCTTGCCTTTGTTGACAGGAGAGTGATTTGCCCATCCCCAATTCCCAGCTACACTTAGAAATATAAATACGGAATCAGACACAGCCCCACTAATTCTCCTTTCATTTTCTTGAATGGCTTCTCTACAGGACTTCTAGAAGTGTCCACAAAATAAAAATTCCTGAGGAGCCATGAGTACAGACAAATTCAGGTGTACAAATTCCCCAGCCTACCAAGTTCCTATGGCAATATCTATGAGTAGGGGATGAGAAGGGAAGCAGTCTAAATTCAGGCTACATCAAAGTCAAGTCTAATCTATCTAAGCATGGTGATAGCCTGAGGATCAAATCCACCACTCTCTCTGTCTTTCATGATGATTGGATTTGAGTTCCTTTCAGTCAGATGTATGACAAAGCATAAGAGATTCTAGGATGGATCTTTAATTCATTTCCCTCATAGCAAATGGCCATTATGATAGTGTCCTGCCCTTTGAAGTTGGGAGCTGCCATTTGATTTACCTAATATTGGAAGGATTATTAGAGACCTTTTGGGTTTGCACAAACCAGGAGTGGAATGCGTTTGCCTTAATAAATCTTTTCAAAGGTCATTGGCTTTCCTGGGGTATCTTTCTGGCTGAAACTATCAGCTAGAGAGGGAATAAGGATCAAAGGAAGAAAGTAAGCCTCATAGAGGGGATGACTTGGCCATAGTCACACAATTAATAAGCAACTGAACAACGCCATGTTGGGACAATCAAGCTGCCTGTAGGAGAAAAAAAAATGGAAGGTCAAGTAATTTGGGGGTACTCCTGTCTCTAAGTGCTCCCCAACAGTAAAAACATCCTGCAGGAAATACTGCATATTTGCTGCCCATTGCTCTTAATAGTATACTATATCTTCTATCACAGACATTCAAGACTAAAGAGAAACCAAGTAGAGCACAGAAGAGAAATATCTCTCTGCAACCATAAATGATTCTGGAATAGACCCCAGAAACTCTCCACAATTGAATAAGATCTCAAAATCCTACTTCCTGAATGTAATTATTAATAATCCTTCCCTTACTTCCTCCAAAAAAAAAGGCATAAAAATCTATAGGGGAAAACAATTTCTTTTATGGAAGTTTCTTTTCTTAGGCCTTAAATTTGCCAGATTTCTTTGAGTTGTGGCTCCAAATAGGCTAAGCCCAGAAGAGAAAGAAACAGCAAGTGAATTGATGTCAATGTAACAAGGTTGAGTTATTATATAATCTTACAATTCACTCTCCTATTGAGGACCTGGAGTTTACTAGGAAATGAACTCTTCCTAGAAAGTTACTTCATTTCAGAGTGAAGAGACCAATGGCTTGACCCCTAGCCATGACAATAATTATACTTTAAAGTTGCTTTATGCATATCATCTTCTTATTTGATTTTCACAACAATCCTATAAATGTTTGTTCAGCCATTTTTTAGTCATGACCAACTCTTTGTGAACCCATTTAGTGTTTTGTTGACAAAGATACTAGAATAGAATTTGTCATTTCATTCTCCAGCTCATTTTCCAGATGAGAAAACTGAGGCAAACAAGACTAAGTGAATTGCCCAGAGTCAAACCTCTAATAATGTCTGAGGCTGAATTTGAACTCAGGTCTTCCTGACTCCAGGCCCAGCCTTCTATCTACTGTACCATTTAGATACCTTAACTCTATAAATTAGGTGCTATTGTTACCCCCATTTAACAGATAAGGGAAGTAAGACTGAGAGACTTGCCCAGGTTAAAACAGCTAATAAATGTTCAGTTAAGATTTGAACTCTTTTTCCCGATTCCATGTTCATCAGTACCCATAGCCCTTGCTCTTTATCAGGCAAAAACATATCTGGTTGGTTTTGTTGTTGACCAAAATGATATCACTATAGCAGGTTCAAGGTACAGCATATCCAATATCAGATTAATATGAAATCAGAAGTCTCTACTACAGGTCAGTCACAAATAATCCATTTAAACATCGGGAGTAGAGATGGCTCTAAATTTGCACATCTCACAGTTTTTCAACTATTACAATTCTGTTTGGTTTACAGAGCACAGCACCTTTGATACAGGCTTGCCATGGTGAGTGGTTCTATACCAATGCCTTTCATGTCTCATAATTAATTTCAAAGTTCTTCAGAGAAGCCTTGAGTGTCCTTGTGAACTCAATGTGAGCATTTGTTTTGTATGAATTCTCTATAACATAGTCTTTTATGCAAACATACATTTGGCAGTTGAATAACGTGGCAAGCCTTTCAGAAATGCACAGTCTTCAGTGTAGTTTGAATGACTGACAATTCAGCTTGAGAAAGGACTCATTGTCCAGTACCTTATCTTGTCAGGAGATCATCATAATCTCCCTAAGACAATTGAAATGGAGGCAATTCAGTTTCCTGGCATAGCGCTGATATACAGATTGGGTTTCACAGGTGTACAACAATGAGGTCTACACAAGTTTGGTAGGCAACCTAATACCTCTACTCTCCCACACTTTCTTTTGGAGCCTCCTAAACATTGAATTAGATCTAGCAATGTAGGCAACAACTTCATCATCTATGTGGACATCCCTGGAAAGTATACCACCAAAGTAAATAAACTTATCCATAGCATTCAAAATTTCACCATTTGCTGTAACAAAGAGTTACACATATGGATGATGCAATACTGACTGATGCAGAACCTCTGATTTCTTTTTTTGTTATTATTATAGCTTTTTATTTACAAGATATATGCATGGGTAATTTTTCAGCATTGACAATTGCAAGACCTTTTGTTCCAACTTTTCCCCTCCTTCCCCCCACCCCTTCCCCCAGATGGCAGGTTGACCAATACATGTAAAATATGTTGAAGTATAAATTAAATACACGTATACATATCCAAACAGTTATTTTGCTACATAGAAAGAGTTGGACTTTGAAATAGTGTACAATTAGCCTGTGAAGGAAATCAAAAAGGCAGGCGAACAAAAATAGAGGGATTGGGAATTCTATGTAGTGGCTCATAGTCATCTCCCAGAAGAATCTCTGTTTTCTTGATGTTAATTATCAGGCCAAAATTAGTACAAACAGCAGAAAATTCATTACATGATCATCTGTGAACAAAAAAATTACACATCAATTCTCCCTCCCCTTTAGTCTTGGCTTATAGCCTTTTCAAGTTAAATAATTTACTATCAGTGTGGTAGCTGACCTTGATGCCATTTTCATCCTCTTTGAAGGTATCTGACAACAACACTGAAAACATCATGCTAAAAAGCATGGGAGCATGTACACAGCTTTGCTTTACTCCATTGCTGGCTGGGAAAGTGCAACAGAATTATTCATTATTCAGAACCTGTGCAAGCATGTCATCTTAGAACTGACATACAATATTGATGAATATCTCCAGGCAAGCAGATTTTGCCATGATTCTAATTATTGACTATATCAAATGCCTTTGTCTGATTGATAAATAGCACAGATTGGTTCTGCTCCTGACATTTCTCCCATGCTTGTTGGCAAACACTGTATTGACTGTTCCATGGCTCTCTTGGAAGCCACACTGGCTCACTGGCTCTTGAGTAGATAACCATCTAACATGTGAAGAATCAGTTTATTGAGGAGCAACTCTGGCAAAATCTTGCTAACAATGCCTAAAAGAGAGTCTTCGCTGTGTTTGTTATGAGACAACTTATTTTTTTTTCCTTTACAGAGATGGACAATGGAAGCATCCATGAACTCCTGGGAGATAATCTCCTCTTGTCATATAATCCAGAAGATTTCAGTTTGCTTTTGCTTTTGCCCTGTAAATCTTAACTGGAATAAAATTAGCACTAGGCCCTTTGCCATACAAGAGAAGGCTAATGGCATTCAAAACCTCTTTTTCAGTTGAAAGTTCCATTAGAGAGGGATTGAATTAAACCTGAGATATATAGGCAATGATTTCAGCATTGTTTGATGATCATCTTTAGAGAATGTTATGAAAGTGTTCAGCCATCTCTCCAGAATCGTGTCCTTATCATTAATCAATAATGTTCCATCAGCCCTGCAGAGTTAAGCTTCATTATAGATCTTTGACTCATAAATAGTCTTCAGGGTATCATAAAAGTGCTTTTGTGCAAGATTGAATTTTATCTGCCTTCTAACTGAGCCAAGAGTTAAGCCTCCCTTGCATTTTACTTTTGATGGCATTAAATGCTTCCTCCTTAGATATAAATGAATTATCCTGCTGGTAAACCGTGTGGTTTGTAGCAGCATCTGGATTTCCCAGTCAGTTTCATAAAACCAATCTTAATGTGTGTGAGTGTTCAGACCTAGATGAGTAATTGTAGTGCTGTATACTTACTATATTTCTGAAAGTTTCCCACTCCTTTTTATCTTTACTGTATTGGTTCAACTTTCCCTCCAGATTAGTAAGAAACTATTCACACTTAGAGAAAGGCTCTAATCTGTGGATGTTAAATCCTCTACTAGTCATCTTATCTTGGAGCAACTGCTTTTGTTGAATATGAATGTTTAGCTTGGAGAGGATAAGTCTATGATTGGTCCAGCATTCTACATCACTTTTTTCACTCCCACATTCTGTCTGACTCTTCTACTTACGATGACATGGTTTATTAAATGCCACTGTTTGTTATAAGGGTACATCCATGAATTTACTGTATTTAAGGAGACAGTGTTGATGATGAAAACTTTATGAGACATAAATCTTCAGTAGATGTTTCTGACTTCATTTTTCCCAAGGACCCTCTGCCATGTCTGATAGTCTTCACCTACTTATCTACTTCACCTACTGTAATTCTGGTAAAGTCACCAGAATTGCAAACTTGTCCTCTTTAAGCACACTGATGATAATCTTCAGGTCTTCATAAAATTTTTCTTTGATTTCATCAGGGTTTGTTACGATGGGCCATACACATTGTTGATTACCATGGTGCCTTTCTGCAAATGGCAATTATATTGTCATGAGCTTATTATTCACTCCTTTGGGGAAGCATACCAACTTGCTGACTAGATTAATTTCAATTATGAAACCTACACCAACTTCATGGTGTTCCCCATCAATATGGCCACTCTAGAAAACCATGTTTCCAGGTCTAACTTCAGTAAGCTTTCCTTCATGTGCCAGTCTTATTTCACTGAGGGCTGCTATTTGGATATGATGTTGAGTTCTCTTACCACAAGAGCTATTAGAATTCATGTTGTCCATAAATTTGTGTTCACATTCTATGTACCAATGGTGAGCAGAATCATTTTCACAAAAGTTTTTGTACATTTTTTGTGTGTTTTTACCACAAGGTAGGATCCCCACCTGCTGCAATAAGCAGGCCAGTGTTAGGCTAGCTAAATAAGATAATTTTAAGACACGTTTTCTAGCCCCTTCCTCATGCCAAGAAATAAACAGTATGGTCTTTTAAAAAACACTATTCATAGTTGATACAATGGATAGAGCACCAGCCCTAAAGTCAGGAGGACCAGAGTTCAAATCTGGTCTCAGATACTTAACACTTCCTAGCTGTGTGATCCTGGACAAGTCACTTAACCCCAATTGCCTCAGGAAAAAAAAAAAGACTACTCAGACAACCCAAGAGGATGAAAAATCCCACTGTTGCTGCAGTCTATAAGAAGATAACCCTATGACATGGATTACTTGTGCACAGGACTGTGATACAGCTCCCAGTATATACACATTTATTGTTTCATCACTTGCCTGTGGCCACAGGACTTTGAGGTATATTAAAATGGTAAAATGGTATAGGCTAAGTGTTTTTATTTGTGCATAAATTGAATATAAGCAAGGTAGAATTGTGCCAATTCATTGACTTTACTCTCTCTTCCAGTAATTGCAATGCAGTAGCAAGATAAAAGTCAAGTTGACTGGTGATGGCTAAGGATTCAGTGGATGATCTTCACATTTTTAGTGTCTAACCAAGGTGTAAGTCATCCACAGCTTACTTTCATGGCTGTTAGAACAAATCATTCTCAATTGCCTGTTCCACAGGGAGATCTTCAGATGTTTGGGGTAAATACTCCACTAATTCACCAATGAGTTTGAGACTCCCTAGTTACCCTCAACCCATCTGCCAAAATAGTTTACTAGGATTTGGCTGATGTTCATGCTGTATAGCTCCTTAGAGTCTGGCTAAGGAAAAGCATTTTGGGTTCATTTGGAGGCTGCTGTCAGTACTCACTAGTACTAAGCTAAAAATGACTATAAACAGAAGGGACCGGAATATGGAGCCAAGGGTAAAAGTAGGATGACCTCTGCCTTACCCAGATTAAGCCAGATCTCTTGCTAACAGCTCTGGGAATATATCTAGTGAATCAACAAATCAGACAAATGCATTAAATTACTCATGCCTGCTAGGCCATTTATAAAAAAGCAAGCCAGACCAGAATTCAGCATCATCAGTGGCAAACCAGGAGACAGAAGTTCCAGAAAAGTTCTTGAAAGAAAATTACATGAAGGGAGGAGAGGAAGTGAAGACAAAAGAGAGGAATCCTGTCTTCCCTGGTTCTCCCCCACCAACCTTGTCTGGAAGACAGAAGATTTTGTGATTTTTTTTAAAGATATGAAGATTTGGTATTCACATTACAGTCCTAGAAGTGTCCCTGAAATACAATGACTGGCAGCAGTGTCTGCATCACGATTAAATTCAAATGACATACTGAGAAAGGCAGCTTGACAACTCTACAGCAGAAAACTAGATCACACTGAAGGAGAACTTCCCGAAGACCCCACAATGGGATATGAAGTCACTAGATCAAACTCATATAGAAATGAGAAGTCAGTAAATCCTATATCAAGATGCCTGAGGACAACATTTTGGTTTAGAAAACCACATATTTATATTATTTATGTTTTATTGTATTTTAACAAAATATTGTAGTAAATATTTCCCAATTGCACTTTAATCTGGTGAGTTGTTTTAATCTGAGATGCTGACTTCCAAGAGGTGTGAATTATTCCTTTTGACTCAGATTAAGTTTGAGCCCATTTTCTCCTGGACTCTGTAGGTACTTATGGGAAGATTTGCTACCAGTTTAGGGAAATATTCTTAAGTCTGGCTAATTAATATCAACTAATGATAATCAATGGAGAAACATACCAATGGGGTCCTTTCATTCAGGCCTTTGTATATAACACCCCAAGTTTTGAGGATATAGAAAAGTTATCCTTAACCCTAGCATAAGGTTCTCTCCCCAGAAAAATGCTTTAGCCAGGCCCAAGGGACAGAATACATTCTTCCCCTAATTCCAGGATCCCTCCATCTTCTTATCTGTCTGCTAATAGGGTACTGACCACCAGCATCTAAATATTGGAACATCACCTAGACCCTTTGGCAACAGAGCTGGCTTAGACTTAGACTGGGTGTACATTTCTATTTTGCATTTTTGTATATTAAACTCACACTGCCACATTTATCTCACTCCTCCAGTCACTCCTGAAGATGCCTGCCTCCACACCTCTATATACTATGCTTGGTTTTGTCTTAAACACCTTCCTAAGACCCCTCAGTCCTGCTGGGTTCTGCCTAGGAGTTACAAAGACTCAGCTTCTTTTCCCAAAGCAAAGGAAATATAGGGGGATTGGGAAGGGAAATGTACTCGTACTGGTATGTTAAAGAATATATAACGTTGGGATAAAAAGAGAATCATCCTACCATTAAATGAGAGGGAAAAATAGAAGAAAGTACTGAGGAAAAGAGCAAGGTCTTCTTAGATAAAATTGCCTACCCCTTGATTTCTCTAAGATGATTTTTTAAATGGATTTATCCTTTCACCATCCTTTACTTTGGTGAGAGTCATTTCATTTCTCTGCATCTATATCTGGCTGTGTCCTTGTTCTAACTCTGGAATAAAGGTGATTGTACTAAATATAAAAAACCTCTTACGTTGAATATCAATACAGCCAACCAAACTTTCAGTAAAAACTATTTGCATTTTAATTAATTTTAATGCATAAATTATCATAAGAATTTTTCAGTCACTCCCTTAAAAATCCTCATTAGGAATCTTTGTCCAATTATTCTTATTCATTTTCCCACTTTTATGTTCATGGTTGCTGTCTACTCTATTCTTCCTTTTTCACTTTCCTTTATTTCTCAAACATCTTTCTGAATTTGTTTTAGTCATACTTGTCCATCTTGGTGGCAATATTCCATTTCCTTAATGGACCACAATTTATTCAACTATCCTCCTACTGTGTGACATTTAAATTGCTTCCCAGGGGTTATTTTTATAATTACTTATGATGCTGCTAAGAAAATCTTTGAACAAACGGCTTATTGTCTGTGTTTATTAACAAAACCATGCATGTCCATTTGTCTAGATCTCTGTCTCCAAATTCTTATCTCATTACTATCATATTCTTTTTCTTTCCCTCAGTATCTCCCAGTCTCAATCTCTGTATTTTTGTCTGACTTTATCAGTGACTTAGAAAAAGACATAGATGGCATGTCTATGAAGTTTTCAAATGACATAAAGCCAGGAGGAATAGCTGACATATTGGTTGAAAGTTAGGATCCAAAAAGATCTTAGCAGTCTTGATCTCTGGACCAAATCAAACAAGTTGAAATTTAATGGCCACATAGTAAAAAAAAAAAAATCTTTTGACAGTAAAAGCTTGCCACTGATGTACCGGCTGTGTTATCCTGAGCAAATCAATTGACCTCTCAGCACTCTATGCAATTTATCTAAAATTATAAGTTGAAGAGAAGGTTCCAACCAGTATTGGTAAAAAAAGAGTTTACTTAGCAGAGTGTTCTGTATAGTACCGGAGGGTCTGTGTCAATGAAATAATTGGCATAGTCCTTATCCATACAATAAAATCTTTCATTTATGTAAAAAAAAAAAAACTTTAAAGATACACTTTGTCTAAAAAAGATGAAAGACTACAAGCTTCATATGAATTAACAACATAATACAGCAAACAAGAAAACCAAAGTGGTCTCAAGCTATATTAAGCCTAAGTAGATGATAGTGCTCCTACATGCTGCCCTAGTCAGGCCACAATTAGAGTAAGCTGTATAGTCCCAGCTGCTATATTAAAAATCTGGAGAATACCTAGAGGAGTGCAACTAGGCTGGCTCAAGGACTGGAGAATGTTCTCAAAAGAAAAAAAAATGAAGCAACTGGGGATCTGTTAGACTGGAGAAAAGAAGAGGAAAAACATCTTTAAGTATAGAAAGGGCTATTGTGTGGATGAAGAATTAGTTGTTCAGTCCTATGTAAGGGAAAAGAAACTTCCTAATGAGACTGTCCTAAATAGAAGTGATTTCTCCTTCACCAATTCTTAATAGCATATTTTCTGCTCTTCTAAACTACTAGATTTACGGAGTGAGAACTGTGTCTATATTACTCCTAGGACCTAGCATAGGGTTCTGCACATAGTAGGCACTTATTTCATATTTTATAATATTTATTGTTTTGTAGCCATATTGTATACTGGAAGAGACCTGGGTTGAAATCTTACCTCAATCATATCATCTTACTTAAGCATATTTAATTCATCAATTCTATTAATCGTATTTAATCTTAGCCTCAGTTTCCTCATCAGTAAAACAGTAGTTGTAAGAATACCCAAAATATTTACTCACAGCATTATTATATGGATAAAATGAGCAACTATATTGTCAAAGACTGCAAACTGGAGATCACAATCTAAAAGTGAGCTACATAAATATCTGATCTGTCATTGTAATTATTCTAATTTTCAGCCTTGATATAGTTAATTTATGCCCACTTTATCTCCCTATCAAAGTGTGAATTCCCTGAGGGCCAAGAACTGTTTTTCATTTGTTTTCTTATTCTACTTCCTCCACCAAGACTGAACAGGAGTCCTTGAACATAAGATTGAATTTAAGGACTGAATAGGATAGAGAATGCAAAGTGCTTTGTTAAACTTACAGCCACATAGAAATGTTAGCTGTTTAGCACCCTTGTAATATTGAGTGATTTTAGTCAAATCAGAAGATGCACTAAAATTGATTTGTTGGCTATGGATCAAGATTGCTAGCTGTCAGATGACCCATTATGATTAATAATAGGGAACTTTTTATATTGCATTTACCAGGTGCTGTTAAGCACTTTACAATTATATGATCATTCCAACAACCTGAGAGGTAGGCACTATTCCACTTATTTTACAGATGAGGAAACTGAGTCAAACAGTTAAATGACTTCTCAGAGTCACACAGCTAGTAAGTAACTGAGATCATATTTGAATTCAGGACCTCCTCACTCCAGACCCAGTGCTACATTTCTGAGCCATCCGGCTGCCAAAATCTTGAATCTCCATCTCCCATTTAACCCTATTGGCCAACCCCCTAGCCTAGAACTATTTTTCTCCCTCTTACTGTTCCATCTAGAGGCAGCATAGCAAAGTCAATAGAAGTCAGGACTTGGAGTCAAAAAATCTGTGGCTGAATCTTGATTCAGATATCTACTAGCTGTGTGGCCCTGGGCAGATCACCCATGTATCTAACACAATTATTGTGAGAAACAAATGAGATAATTTCTGTAAAGTGATACATCAATGTCAGTTAGTAATATTGTGCCTATTCTATTCCTTTCTTCATAACATTCGCCACTACCATGTTATTCTTATTCTCTTTCTAGTTCAAGTCCCTTTATAGTTAGGGCTCCATGACTACTACCTTTAATTTGATTTTGATTCCTAATTTAGGTCAGATTCTTAACCCTGATACTAGTAATACCAGTTCCCTTGACCAGGGTCCAGTTAGCCCTTATGAGCTCTGACTATGGATCCCTTCAAGTAGGACTAGTTTGAGGTCTAGCCCTGATCCCAGAATGAGCCCTCATCTCACAGGGACCCATTCTAAGCCCTGATCTAGGCCACAAATTAAAACCTAACCTGGTCACAAAGTGAGCCCTAACCAAGCAACTCTGGCCACAATTTCAGACTGAACTCTAAACCCTATAAATTGCCTTACAAAAATATTATGAGTTCCATGAGGTACCAGGTGGGAAAAATGTGGATACCTGTTAGGCACTTGCTCAGAAGACTATTCATGATTTAAAGGCACCCTTTCCTCCTGAAAGGACAACAGGTGTAGTCACACATTCTGAGCAACAGCTTCCTTTAATATTTTTTTTAAAAAGCCACTTTGCCCTTCCCTAGCCACTTGAACAAAAAACTGACACCCCTTTCCCAGCCCAAGAGCTGTATCCACCTCTGTGTTTGCTGAGTTTCAAACCTGGCTACAGAGCCATGGGCTGGATCACCTCTGGCAAACCCTAGCTTTCTGTTGCTAAGAAAAGATACTATGAGCTCCAGAGCAGTCATGACTCATGGAAATTGTTGATTGGAATGATTTTGTCCATGGCAAGTCACTCAGACCCACAACAGGGACAGAAATTTTTTTTTTCTTCTTCCTGTAAGGACTTAGAGCTCCTGAGGAGAAGGGATCAGGGAGCTAAGATTCCAGGGAAGGGAAACTTTTCATCAGTCTAAGAGGTTCCCCCCTCTCACAGTAAAACTAGTCAATCATTTGTGTTAGCTTGTCAGAAAATGGTGGTGTTCGATCTCCATGGCACGATCTAGGTGCCATTTCTAAGAGCTTGAAAGGGCCTGGGGAGCCCAAATGTAAGAACAATTTTGGGGAGAGCTAAGAATAGTCAGAGATGATAGAGATGAAGCTTTAAGGGGAAGAGTTACCTGGGAAACAGGAGAGAGTAGGTTAGGGCTGGACTCAGAAAAAAGCTAGTCATAGAATCATATCTTCTCTGATGCCTTATTAAGAAATGAGGGGGACCCTGAATTCTTGATTATGTCAGCAGACCAGTTGTGGCTGGTCCTACAAAACTGCAAAGGTTTCAACCATAGCAAAGGAATTTGTGTCTGTTACCTAGACACCAGCAGAGCTAACCTCAAAGAGACTCTTCTCCAGAAGGGTGGCCAGAAGGTGATGTTCTTTGTTTTTCAGCCATAATAAATAGGACAATCTACTGATGTTTGGAGGGAGTTGAGATGTGTGGCAATGGAGGGAATTCCCACACTCATAAATCCCTGAAGTATTACAGTAAGAAATGTAATATCCTAGAATCCAAGAATTGGAAGGGACTTTAAGATTGTGTTCTAAAACAGAGATTCAAGCTAAGACAGTAAATTTTTATCATGTGTAACATTGAACTAGATGATAGAGATAAAATTTTTTTTTTAAGTCTTGACCTCAAGAAGTTTATATTCTACTGGATCCCATCCCTAATATGTCACAATTGGCCATGCCTCTGCTTTAAAGCCTTCCCAAAATGAAAAACACCCTGCCTCTCAGAGACAACTGATTGTTCAATGAAGAGAGAGCTCTGAGTATTAGGTTCTTCTTAATTGTACATGTTTAACGCATATCAGATTGCTTTCTGTCTATGGGAGCAGGGAAGGGGAGAGGGAGGAAAAAAATTGTAACACAGGTTTTGCAAGGGTGAATGCTTAAAATTATCTTTGCATAGATTCTGAAAAAAATTTTCTATTGTTATTTTTAAAAATAAAATGAGAGAATTGAGGGAAAAAGTTCTTTATGGTGAGCTAAAAAGTTAGTCTCTCCATATTTCCTTCTTGCCTCCATTATTCTAATCTTTAAGACCACACATAAGTCATCTAATAACTCAACCCCATGACAGTCCTTCAGAGATTTATGATCCTCTAAATGCCTTCCTTCTGAGTCTTCACTTCTCCAGGCTAAACATTCCTAGATCCTTCTTGAATGTAGTATGACTTTCAATGTCCTCATCATCTTATTTCCCTCTGCTGGACATGCTCCAGATTCAATGTGATCTGTCAAAATGTGGTGACCAGAACAGAAAACAATGCTCCGAATGTGGTCAGACCCCAGCAAGAATTCCAGGACCATCTCCTCCCTTGCTTTGGACACTATGCCTCTGTCTCTCTGTCTCTCCATCTGTCTCTATGTCTGTGTCTGTCTCTATCTGTCTTTTTGTCTCTGTATCTCTCTATATATTCCTCTCTGTGTGTGTCTGTGTCTGTCTGTCTGTGTTTCTGTGTTTATGTCTCTTGGTCTCCCTGTCTCTCTTTATCTCTCTCTCTGCCTCTGTCTCTCTGTTTCTGTTTCTAGTTTTGTCTTTCTCTGTCTCTCTACTTCTGTCTCCCTTTGCCTCTGCCTATCTGCCTGTCTCTCTGTCTCTGTGTCTCTCTCATACACACACAGACACACTCACACACAGACACACACACACACAGACACACACACACACACACACCTTTCATCTTCAAAAATGACAAAATGTAATACCTTCCTAAGGGTAAAAGGTTTACCTCTATTTCTTAAACATTTATTAACCTTCCTTTTGATTATCCTTTATGACAAATGTGGTTAACCATTGCATTACTAACCTATATGTTTCATTACTCAAATGCAGCTGAGAGGGGCCAAAGGGAATTTTTGAGAGAAGAGAAAGATTTTAATAACTGCAGCATTTTGACAGAGCGTGATTTTTTCCTATCTGGAGGTTTGCAACTGAAGAAAAGTGAATCACTGATTCATTTTTTTACTATTTCCCAGGGCAGAAGGGAAATATACCATTATTTCTATCTAGGAAATGAGTTAGGGGTCTGACTGAGATGTGAGAAAAGGGACCTGTGGCTGGTAATGGAGATGGGACCTTTGCCACTTACCTTGCCATTGTTTTCCCCAGTCTGAAGGGAACACTCCTGTAGGCTGAGAAGAAATCAAGAGAATGTGTACAGAGAAATTCAAGCCTAGGTTCAAAAAAGTGGATGGGAAGTGTAGCTTAAATTGTTCAAAGATACTGCTCCATTACCATGTCATCAAAAAATTCTACCAAAAAATCCCATTTCATCACAAGAGGTCCTTGTGTATTCATTCTGTCCAAATATAACTCTCTTTTAGTAGAAAAGGCCTAAAATGAATAAATAAATGTGGCTCTTTTTCTTTTAAATCTGAAGCCTAAGATCCTAGGTATCTTGAAAACCTCCAGTAATGGGAAGCTCACTACCTTTTGAAACAATACATTCCTCTGTAGAATAGTTCATGATTATTAGTTGTTTATATTAAGCCAAAATCTCTTTCCTCATAACTTCCCTTAACTGGACCTTTTAGAGATCACATAGATCAACTCCCTCTGCCCTAAAATAGCCCTTCATATTTGAAGACAGAAATCAAGGGTTCCTGAGTCTATTCTTTACTAGGTTCAATAAACTATCTTCCCTCCACTACCCTCACAGGACTTAATTTTGAATATTCTTCCCTACCCACCTTACCCTACCCGGAACAGCTTGTCAATGTCTTTAAAATATTCTTTCTCTGCTCAGGAGTCAGTCCAGCAGGACTCACTCATGGGTCACCGGTTAAATGCTGCTCTCTCTGTGGGTTGATGGTACTCCTGCAGAATTCCATAGAGAATTGAGATATTCACATAATTAAATAACAATTTAATCAGTTTAGTCTCTAACTCCCCTCCCATTAACTCCAATTAGTGCATCTGAGTGAACTAATGGGTATGCTTTGGCCTAGCAGCCTTCCAGGTTACTCAGCAATGTTATATTTGTCTTTGGACAGTAGTAGGGTTCATATTTGAAGATGTTTTCTCACTTTATGTGAATCAAAGCCAAAAGTAGAGAGCATGACTAAGAGTTTTGCCTTTGGCCATTGGAATCTAGAAGTCTTGTCAACAGGTAATAATTATCCTTGTTTTGTTAGCAAGCTTAGAGCTTGCTAACAAAACAAGGATAATTAACTTAATTAAGAGCCAATTGGATCATCAGCTTTCTCACCTAGCTTTCAAGCAACCACACACTCCAGGTTAGTCTTCTCCAGTGTCACTTCCAGTGGAAGTCGCTCTAACAATGGCTCATTGGTATTCTAGGATCTCTGCTTTCTCCCCTCTCCAATCCCTCCATAGTTAGGGTTCTTCCCCTTAATGACATCCTGATATTTAAGGTTTTCTACCCCAATGAATATCTTTAAAACTTGACTTGAGAATTACTTGAAGTATATTATGTAGAACTTGCTCTGGACATCAGAATTTTTAGAGTTCTGGAATGATTCCTACACATTGATCCCAAAAGGCAAGTGTTCCTTCAGACCAGAAACTTTTTATGGGGAGAGCCTTTGTCTCCCCTATGGTTCCAGAATTACTTGAGAACAAGAACCAAATCATATACCTCAAATGCCCAAAGGCAAAGGAAGCAGTCTCCCCAGTAGGACTTATACCTCTTTCTCCTATCTTCTTACTTGATCACATCTGCTGGGAAATGAACAGTTTTAAAAAGCTAGAATGATTAAGCCATTTTCCAATCATTTCCCTTGCAGTCCAACAGATATAAAAAACAAGGGACAGCCACTTCTCTGTATAATTTCCTTATCTGTAAAAATAGGCATAATATTTGCTCTTCAAGGCTCACAGTGTTGTTGAAGAGACAGTGACATAGAAATGGGACTTAACAGAATTAAATTAGGAGAGACAAACAGAGACAGTGTGGGCCCTTAAAAGGAGAAAATGAGAAATCTGAAGAATCTGAGCACAAAAGGAACCAAATTAATGTGCTAAATCTGGATGGCAAGAGGCCAGAGTTGAATTAAAGTGCTCCTATTTTTAAGCTTTATATAGTCAACCCTGGAAGGTGGGTAGAGCAAATATTGTTCCCATTTTGTAGACTGAGACTCAATGAAGTGCTGGGATTGACTAATGATCACAGAGAGCTAGAATTCCAACTCTGCTTCTTACTTGTGAGACCTTGAGTAAGTCAATTAACTTTTGAAACCTGGCTTTCCCTGTAGAAGAAGGCGACCCTATTAAACTGTCTGGTATTTAAAGAGCTGTCTAACAAAGAAGGGACAAAGAAGACAAAGACTAACTGGCCCCAGAGGAGAGAGGCAGGAACAGTGGTTGGATGTTGTAAAGAGGTAAATGTAAATATGATATGGGGCAGATTCTCCCCTCCTAGAAGGCTTCAGGAAGAAGCTGCTCGGTGATGACTTATAGTTAGCATTCCCTCACACATGGGTTAGGTTTGATGGCTTCTGAGGTGCTCCTGGCTCTCAAAATCTGTTATCTCTGAATTCACTTTTAGTTCTAAATCTAATAATCTCAAAAGGAAATGTATTGGGATTTGAACACAGGTCTCAATTCATTTCACATCCACCTACTCCAGAGACTCAAAGTATGGGTCAAGAAAGTCTTAGATCCAAATTGATGCTAAAGTCTCATTGTAAACCATTCCAAAAGGCAGACTTGTTTCTTGGTGGTTGAGAAGGAGAGGGCAAAGATGGATTTCATAAAAATAAACTTTGGTCCAACGGAAGGAAAACTTTGTGAAACTCAGAGCAGTTCCTCAATCAGACAGGCTGTCACAGGTGATAATGAATTCCCTATTCCTGGAAGGGATCAAGTAGAAGCTGGAGACAATGGAGATTTCCTGTAGCTGTGATAAAAGGTGATAACGGGAAGGGGATATAAAATTTCTAAAATATTTACCAGTTGGGCTCCCATGAACAGTCTGTAGTGCCGTAAAATGACTCAGATAGTCTGCAGTGCTAGATTTGGTGCCAGACCATTGAGTGATCTCAATGGAATATTTAAGAGGCAGTATGAGGTAGGTTGGAGTCAGGGAAATTGGTTACCAATGCTAGTTCTGCTGCTTGCTACCAAAGTGAGTGTGGGCAAATCTCTTTGCCTGCCCTCAGTTTCCTTATCTGTAAAAGGGGGAAGTTAGACTAGCTCATCTCTTAGGTCCTTTCCAGCATTCTATGTTACCATTCCCTTTCCCTTCAGAGAATCTGAGTTCTACGTTTTCCTATGTTCCACGATCCCCTCTGCCTCTAATAATCTATGTTCTCATGTCTCTATAAAGTTCTGAACAGCTCTGGGACACAGCGAGCAAAAATATTTATTCATTTTCCAGAAGACTCTAGTAGGACATAGGCCATAGGTCTGCTACATGGTGCTCTGGTTTAGACCAGTGGGGGCCCAGGCCTGGCCCCTTTCCCATCTGGGAGTCCTGGGGTAGAGAATTTGTTGGGCCCGGGGGCAGGGGCCAGAAGGACCACTCCAGGGTGTGGGGTAGCCCCACTGCCTGAGTTGGCGTAGCTCAAGGCCAGCTGTTCCAGTCGCCGCTTTCGTAGGAAGGCTTGAGCTGTTGCATGGAGAGGACGGAGCAAGGCAGGTGGAGGTGCCCCTGGCCGCAGGAGGAAGTCGAAGCCCGTTCTGTCTTGGGGGTCGTAGAAGAGGGGACCCCGAGCAGGCTCAGGTCCAGGTGGCCAGGCGTAAGGAAAGGGGAGAGTAAAGTCCTCAGTCAGAACTCGGATGGCGAAGTCATCCTCCTTCCCCAGGGCCCGATAGGCCCGACCAATGCCACGGAAGTGAGCCTCCCAGAGCTGGGCATCACCTCCATAAATGTCTGGGAACGGGGGCTCTTGGGGAGCAGCAGGACCTGAGGGAAGCACGGGTGGAGAGCGGAGCGTCGGCCAGGAAGGGGAAAGCTACTGGTTCCTAAAACCTCATACTCTTCACAATGTTAGACCTGCAGAGGATTCAGAGCTAAAAGGGGTCTTTAGAGATCATCATCTGCCCCCCCCTTTTTTTTTTTTTACAGAAAGCAAAGCCAAAAAAGGAAATATTGCTTAGCCAAGATCACAGTTAGTAACATAACCAAGATTCACATTAAGGAGTCCTATAACTCCAAATTCAGGCTCTTTTCACTACCCCTTCTGAGATGAGGAAACTGAAGCAGTTATCTCAAGTGGGAGAGGAGATCGGAGAGCCAGTGTGGCCCAGGTTTTTAGGAGATAACATGCTAACTTTGCTGTCCTGCTTCTCAGCTGCCTTTTTCTCTTTCCTCCTCTCTCCTTCCTCCATGTCCCATCTCACTAACTGGCTGGGTAATTTTCAGTGAGACCTTTGTCCTCTCTGACCCAAGATGAGCCAGTTGAAGCAGGTGGTCTCTAAAGCCCCTTCCCAATTAAATGTCCATGGTTCTATCCTTCCCCACCCATCCACTCCCCACCCTTCCAAAAGACCTGTCACACCCGGAGTGGCGGGTGGGGGCAGCCGGCCAGGGCCAGGGTCTCCAGAACAGGGAGAGGCCATGTAGACAGGAAGACGCCTCTGGGGGGCGGGATGCTTGGGGGGGGGAAGCCCTGTTTACCCGGGCACCCTGGAGACGAGAGTGGAAGGGAATTCTGAGCCAAAGCTAAAAGAGAACTTCACAATTAAAGAGATAGTAACCAAGCTAAAAAAACAAATCTGACACTTGCCCCCTCTCCCATCTCTCTACTTCTCCAAATCCTCCCATCCCTTAAGGCTCAGCTCTTCCAAGAAGACTTCCCGATCTCTCTCCACATCCCCTGCCTGAAGACCATGGATTTAGACAAGAATCAGATCTAGAGCCGGTTCAGATCTCAGATTCCAACAAATCTACACCCCTTATCTTACAGACGAGAGAACTGAAGTCTAGGGGTTTTTAATGACTTGTCTAGAGTCACAGAGCCAGTAAGTTTCTGAGTCCTTGTCCTTGACTCCAGATCTAGTGCTGGGAGCCTCAAGTATTCATTTGGTCCTTAACTGATATTCTGTCATTTAAGAATAACCCAGACTATCACTGGTTCTGGACCTGAAGCCCTTCCACTTAGTGGGACCTTTTAGGGATCATACTCCAATCTGATCCTCGAGACTCCACGTTCTCCTCTGAGGTAGTAAGATAGGTCATTTCCACTAGAAAGACTACTGCTTTGGGAAGCTGGGTTCCAGCTCCAAATCTGTTACTTAATATATATGTAACCTTAAGCAAGCCCCTTCCTCTCTCTTTACGGGCTTCAGTTTCCTTATCTACAATGAAGGGATTGGACTTCATGACCTCTAAGGTCTCTTCCAGCTCCAGATCAATAAACTTGAGATTGTGTGGTCTTAGAATTGCCTTAAGTATTGAGAGTTTAAGAGATTTGACCAAGATCAGATGGCCAATAGGTATCAGAGGTAGGATTGACCAGCAAGTCAAATTTCCCACTCACTAAGCCTCTCTCCAGTTCAAATAACATTACAATAGCAAAAATTCTCATTTCTCTAAACCATCAAACTTTAAAAAGGACTTTCCTTAGAAAAACCCTTTATGAGGAAATAGAAGTTTAATGAAATGATTTGATTAGAACCCAGATTGTCTGATGCCAAGTTTAGGGTCCTTTTCAGCACTATACAAGGCCTCAAATCATGCTAATTGTTCTGTGCTTCCCCAGCTACACTGGCAGTTTTCTCACTTCATAATCCCTTGTCTTACCTGCTGACCATCTTTTGGTTATTTTTAAAGTCTCATTTCCAGAGAGTGGAAGAGAAAAGCCTTGTGTTATTATTTTTTTTGGTGGTGAAAAATTATGAAACCAACATTGAGAAGGGAAAGGAGGAGTCTCAGAGCTTTGCAGAGAAGCCAATCTCTCTCAGGTAGATCAGGCTATTAGTCATGCTAGGATTATACATCTAGCCCCCTCCCAACTCCCACTGCACAAAAAAGGAACCAACAGACCTTTATAAGTATTTCTAAAGACATTTCTTATTTACCTGCCTGGTTGCTCCTCACTTGAGCAGATGGAAACAGACTGAAAAAAAAAAAGCTAGAAAAGAAAAATCAAAAGAATTTCAGGGATAGAAGGGATCTAAGAAACCATCAAGTATAATAGACCCAAGATCACACACAAGTTAGCTACAAAGTCAGGACCCAAAACCAGGTCACCTGGCACAATTTAAATCAACAAATGTTTATTTCGAGGTTCACAATGTTTAGAGTGCAGGTCCCAGAATTGTAGACAAATACAAAGTTGGAAATAAGGTATGGTCACTGAGTAGAGGCAGCTAATAATCTTATAGCAGATAAGGACAGAGAAAAATCCATGGACTTGCTGATTTGTAAAAGGAAAGACAGAAGGGGGAAAAAAGATTATGAAACCAATATCTAGGAGACTATTAGTGATAGAGATGAGGAATGGAACCTTGGGAATTGGTGATTCCAACATCACTAAAAGTCTTCATTTGTCTGAGATAGTGTAGAGGCAACTCCTGTTTAGGTACACGTGGGACTAGCTGGCCCAACTATATAAATGCAAGGCAAAGGGGTAGGGGAGGATAAAAGCAATAGGATCTGGAAGCATGTAAAAATTTTCCTGCAAAAGATGTATTTGCATCTTTGCTCTTTGAAGGAAATCTTGGAATCCACAAGGCAGGAGCAAAAAAGGTATGAACTCCAGATGGGGGACAGAGAGCTATTTGAAGGTATGGAAAAAAGAGATGGACTATCATGCAGGAAAAATAGCAAGAATGCTAGTTTAAATGGATCATGGAGTACATGAAGGAGAAAAATGTGAAATAAGCCTAGAAAGGAAGATGGGAGCCAGATTGTGAAGAAGAGCTTAAATGCTAAAGGAGTTTGCATTTGATTCTGGAGGCAATAGAGAATTATTGGGATTCATTAAGGAAGGAAATAACACATGATTTAGAAAATTGCTTTGATGGCTTTTTAGAGGAAAGATTAGAAAAAGGGGAGGCAAGTCTAGGATACCAAACAGGAGGCCATTGTAAAAGTCCAGATAAAAGGTGTTGAGGGCCTGAAGTATAGTGGTAAATCCCACAATCCTCTGTTGTTCATTGTTGATTGCCCTCTCTTCCTTGAGATTCTCTCTGTAGGTTTTGGAGGTGCCCTTTCTCCTCGTTGCCCTCCTCCTCCTTGTCCAACTCTTCTTCTCAGTCTCCCTTGCTGGATCTTTATCTAGATCACATCCTCTATATGTGCCCCTTAGGGCTCTGTTCTAGGCCCTGTATATTTCCCCTTTTTTTAGAAGTAGAGTAAGGGATGACTGAATATTAGTTCAGAGGTTGCATCCATAATGCATTAAAATGCTCTGGTGCCCTTGAAATAATGACATTCCATCATCTTTGGACCTTTGCACTGGCTTTCCCTCATGCATCAAATGCCCACCATCCTCACTTCCACAACTTGACATCCCTGACTTCCTTCAAGACTCAGCTCAAATATAGCCTTCAGGAGGCCTTTCTAACTAACTTCAAGTACTAGTGCCTTCTCTTTAAGGAAGTTCATTTTACAGATGAGAAAACTGAGGCAAATGGAATAAATGACTTGTCCATGGTCACCCAGCTATTAAGTGTCTTGACGATGGATTTTAACTTAGGAAGGTAGATCTTCCTGCTTCCAGGCCTGGTGCCATCATGCATAGAGCTGGAGAAGAAAATTTCTCCAGTATCTTTGCCAAGAAACCCCTAATGGAATCATGAAGAATCAGATGTGACTGAACAACAACAATACTTGTATGTCCCTTTTTATTTACATATTTTCTCTCCCATTGAAATGTAACCTTCTGAAGAGCTCAGAGTGATTTTTAGTCTTTCTTTATATCACCAATACTTCGTACAATGCCTGACACATAGTAAGTGCTTAATACTTATTATGGTTCATTGACTAATGAGATATCAGACCTAAGAGGGATCCCATCATCTAGTCCTAATTAGGAGTCCCCTTCCCAAGGTCCCTGACAAGTGATGTTTGTGAACTCTGAACTCCTGTGACAGGAGCTCACTACTTCCTGAAGCAGCCATCACTATGGGACAGCTCCAATTATTGACACTTTTCAATTAAACAGACATTTATTAAATGCCTAGTTGGAGTCAAAGCATCTTGCTCAAAGTTAGACATGACCCAGGTCAAAAGGATCTCTTCCTCTTCGGCATTCTTCTAAAACTTTGCCTGGATTCTCCTCTGCATTAATCTCATTCTCCCTACAATCATACTTATATATGTATTAGAGAGTAAGCTCCTTGATCCCAAAGCCTAGTTATCAATCAACCATTCAGCACGCATTTACTCTGATCTAGGCTTCTATGCTCAGCCTCTGAATCCAATGCTGGTGGGAGGAATGAAAGAGGATGAAGGCAGATAAGAAAAGGAGACCAAGTCCTTGACCTCTGAAAACTTAAAATCTGGAAAGGGAAATTGGACAGCCACTCCAGCATGATGTGATTAAAATAGCATGAGATTTGAAGTCAAGGATCTGAGATGCAATACTGACTGGAGTACTTATTAACTTCGTGATCTTAATTAAGTCACTGAACCTCTAAAACTGTTTGCCCATCTAGAAAAATGATGTAACATCTTCTCTAATTCCATCAAGAATAGTGCTTATACTTGGTACAGGGATTATCTTGTTAACATATTAGCCCTTTTAATGAACCATCCCTTCCAAATATATCCAAGCTGGGAGAAATCAGTTTGTCAGATACCAATTCCCTATCCTATATAGGATTATTACAAGGAAAGCCACTCATGAGCCTTAAAGTACCATTCAAAAGTGGGCTATTGTTATGTTACTTCAAAATAAAAATAAGCTATTTTTATTGCAAAAACTACTAGGTTGGTTGCCTAAAAAAATCTCTTAACCTTCCTAAACTTTTTAAATTTCCTCTTCTAAAAAAAAGAGAAACTTGGAATACATGACCTCTAAGGTCCCTTCTCCATATCCCACAATCCTAAATCCTGTTGTTCACTGTTGATTGCCCTCTCTTCCTTGAGATTTTCTCTAGGCTTTGAGGGTGCCCTTTCTCCTAGTTGTCCTCCTTTCTATCGGACTGCTTCTTCTCAGTCTCCCTTACTGGATCTTTACCCAGATCATACCCTTTAACTATTAGTATCCCTCCGGGCTCTGTTCTGGACCCTCTATATTCCTCCATCAAGAAGTCCTACTGAGAACTTCTCCTTCCTTCCTATACACACTTCTGCCTTCCTCCACAGCCATGTATTTAAGCTTCTAAAGGAAGAAAAGGACTGCTTTGAGTTATATCCCTATCTTGTAGGAGAGATGATAAAGTGCAGGAAAAGACAGTGGGGGAGAAAACCTAGATAATCCATATAATAAGCAACAACAAGAGAAATGAAAGAGATCTTGGAGATCCAAAAAGCCCATCCAACCTTTTATATCAGTTCTAAAAATATGTGACTTTGCTCAAGGTCATACAGCAAGTTAATGGCAGAATGGGAATAGAACTCTGGTTCTTTTTTGCTATGAGTCTACAATTCTATCTACTGAACCATGTACACTCTATTCTATTCTAACCCCTATTAGGTTTAGGTTAGGGGGCTACATGAGGGACTGAGAAGCAAGGACTTTCTCAAATCCTCTGCTTTCTCCTCTAAGGCAATCATATGATTTCACATTTGGTGAAACTGTAGCCCCAGCCCATTCCTCATCCTGTTCCCCCTGTTATCCTTTCCCCCTGTCTTTTCAGAGTGAAAAGAACTCAAACACTGCATATAAATTGAGAGAAGACTAAACCAGCAGTGTGATCCCTAGTTTCTGCAATCACCACTGTTCCACCCATCCCAGGATTTCCCATCTTTAGTTAATCTGCTTAGGCTGTGATCACTCTGAAGGCTGTCAGTGACATCTGCTGGAGGGTGGGAAGATGAACCTCTAACTGCTTCCTTCCCAAGCCTGATCTGTCAGCCCTCACTGGATGTCAGAACTGGAAAAGACATTAAGATAAACCAGAAGGAATGACAGAACTGAAGGGACCTTACAATATAGAACATAGTATATCATAACTGGGAGGAAAAAACTAAAACAGACCATGGAATATCACACCTGGAAAGGACCTAGAACTTTGACTATTCAATCTGAGGCATCTGCTAATACATATTCTTTAACTTTAGAGATTAGGAAATCAGGGTTCGGAGATGGGCATTAACTTGCTTAAGCTCACAAAATAAAACAATAACCAATCCAGAATTAGAACTGGAGTCTTAATGCCAGTGTAGAGCTTAGAAGCTACTCATAGTTTAAAAGGATGCTGAAAGCTTACCCTGTCAACAAAATATCTAGCCCATAGACCTGTCAGGGTACCTGAAATTCTATGAGAAATTTATTCCTTTGAGCTTATGTTTTCCATTAAGATCTAAGGACAAGAAATGGGGAAGAGAGGCAAGTCTTGCATCCTAATATGTGCATTGTGAATCTGTAAGGTTAGGGCTGAGGGTTAGAATTAGGTCTAGGTTCATAGATGGGGTCTGTCTATGATTAGGGTCAGCCTATAATTAAGGCTTGCTGCTCAAAATAGTTCAAAATAGATAAAGGATTAAACATAAAGAGGGATGTAAGTAAATTAGGGGAGCATGGAAATATACCTGTTAGATCTATGGATAAGGAGTTTATAACCAAATAAGAGATAAAGAAAATCATGATAAATAAAACGGATAATTTTGATTACATAAAATTAAAAGGCTATTTTGCACAAACAAAGTCAATGCTGACAATTTGAAAGAAAACAGAAAACTGGAGAAGGAGATATTTACAGCTCAGTCTAGGGTCAGGATAAGAGTTTGATTTACTTACACAATTAGGGACCAGTTTGAACCCAGGGTCAGGTTCAGGCAGGATCCTGGATCAGATTCTGTATTAGTATTAGTGCTTGCTCTAGGTCGGGGTCTAGGACCAAGCTTGGGGCCACTGCTTAGTCTGGGACAAGAGTAAAGAGTTTTAGAGGTAATTCATTATAATAGACTAGATACAACATTCCAAAATACAAATACTCACCCTGTCTGTCAGTTTGTCTCAATTATCCTCAGGAAAGCACCTAGCCTTAGACATTTTGACAGAAACTCAAATTAGGGGACAAGGATGGGGGGATGGATCTCTTTGCAGGATTTCTTCCTTTGAGGATTCCTATCACCATAGCAACAATGAGATTTTCCCCTCAGGTCTCTCTGTGCCTGATGCTTCTTCTGCTTTAGTAAAGAAATCCAGCTCCTGTCAGATTCCATGGGATTCCCCCAGGGACTGAGACTCATGGCTGTTTTTCCTTATTGCCCTTACCTCTTCAGGGAGGAGGATTGAGACATGTTGCAGAAGTTCTTGTAGAGAAGATTTGGGGAAAGCTTCCAACATCTGCATATGATTTATGCATATGACATTTGCATATTACTTAATACTTTGAATGTCTGCAGGCATCCCCTCAAACTCCTGGAAAAGAGGTAAAGCTGGGTTCATTATTTCAATTTCACAGGTAAGGAAACTCAGGCCAAGGTAGGGGAGGAATGATTACAGCTTCCCCCAGAACCCCGGGTCATGTCAAAAGTAAGCCCAGGATTCAGGCATCCCAACTTACCTTTTCTTTATATTCTTTCACATAAACACACTGCAGGTTTTTTTTCTTTCTTCCATGCTTTTCCATGCTCCTCATTTGACACACCTAACTAATGTCCATGCAAAGCAGCAAAGGATCTAGAAGGCCAGCCTTGGAGTCAAGAAGACACGAGTCCAAGTCCTGGCTAAGATATATTTTGATTATGAGATCTTAAGCTAATCAGTTCTTGGTGCCCCACTCAACTGTTTATTATTATAAACTGCAGGAAAACTGTAGGTCTATAACATCTCACGCCATAAACTAAGATAAATTCAAAATATATAAATGATTAAAAATGATTTTAAAAATAGAAAAATGATTAACTATAAAGGGGGGTGTAAGTAAATTAGGGGAGCAAGGAAATGCACCTGTTGGATCTATGGATAAGGAAAGTTTATGACCAAACGAGATAGACAAGATCATGCAAACAAATTGGATAATTTTGATTACATAAAATTAAAAGGCTTTTTTGCACAAACAAAATCAATGCCAACAAAATTAGAAAGAAAACAGAAACCTGAGGAGGAGAGATTTACAGCAAGTTTCTCTGATAAAGGTTTCATTTCTAAAATATTTTGGGAACTGAGTCAAATTTATAAAAGTAAGATCCATTTCCCAATTAATAAATGTTCAAAGGATGTGAAGAGAAGAAATTAAAACTATCAATAGCCATGTGAGGAAAAAATGCTATAATTACTTCTGGTTAGAAAAATGTAATTAAAATTATTCAGAGATATCACTTCTCACTATCAGATTGGCTAACAGGACAGAAAAAGAAAATGACAAATATAGAAGGGGATTTAGAGTTTTGAATTAATTCAACTGGTTTAGAGAACTGGAGAGCAATTTGAAGTGACACCCAAAGGATTACAGTTTTGGTGGATCTAGCAATACCACAATTATCTGTATCCCAAATAAATAAAAAGAAAAGAAGAAAGAATCTATTTGCACAATAATATTTATAGCATCTTTTTGTCGGAAAAAATTGACAATTGAGAAGGGGGGATGCCCATCAATTGGAAAATGGCTGAACAAGTTGTAGTATGTGATTGTGATGTAATACCATTGTGCTAGAAGAAATGACAAAATGGGATGGCTTCAGAAAAACCTGGAAAGACTCATATGAACTGATACAAAGTGAAATGAGCAAAACCAGGCAACATTGTACACAGCAACAAGATCATAAGGATGATCAATTGTGACAACTACTCTAATCAAGACAATAATTCAAGATAATTCCAAAAGACCTATGATGAAAAATGTTCTCCATCTCCAAAGAGAGAACTGATGATCACTGAATGCACATTGTAGCATACTTTCTTTACTTTATTTTCTTTGACTTTTTGTCTATGTTTTCTTCTGCAAAATGGCTAATATGAAAATGTCTTACAGGACTTTATATGTATAATCAATATTATATTGATACCTTCCCAAGGAGGGAAGAAGAAAAGGAGACAGAGAGAATTTGAAACTCAAATTTTTTTTAAAAAGTGAAAGTTTTAAAAATTACATGTATTCAGGAAATATTTATTGAAATAAGCAAAAATATAAAAAGAAGAAAAATGCAGGATTGCATTTGTACAGATAATTCCATATACTAGTGAAACCACAAATAGTGTTTTAAAAAAAAAAAAGAAATAGTTTTTATATTATGTGATGATAAATTCTGATGGACATGGCTCTTTTCAATAATGAGGTGATTCAGGCCAATTCCAGTTGACTTGTGATGCAGAGAGTCATCTGCATGCAGAAAGAGAACTATGGGGACTGAGTGTGAATCATAACATTTTTGTTGTTGCTTGCTTGCTTTTTTTCTTTCTCAAATTTTTCCTTTTTGATCTGATTTTTCTTGTGCAACATAATTGTGGAAATAAGTATAGAAGAATTATACATATTTAGCACATATTGGGTTACTTACTGTGTAGGGGAGAGGGTGGGTGGGGAAGGGAGAAAGAAAAAATTTGGAACACAAGGTTTTCAAGGGTGAATGTTGAAAACTATCTTTGCATATTTTTATTAAAACTTTTTTTTTAACAAAACATATGCATGGGCAATTTTTCAACAATGACCCTTGCAAAACTTTCTTATTCAATTTTTTCCCTCCTTCCTCTTACCTTCTCCCCTAGATGTCAGGTAGTCCAATACATGTTAAAATACAAGTTAAATCTTATATATTTATACATATTTATACACTTATCTTGCTGCACAAGAAAAATCGAATCTAGAAAGAAAAAAAAAACCTGAGAAGAAAACAAAATGCAAGCAAACATCAACAGAAAGCATGAAAATGCTATGTTGTGAACCACACTCCATTCCCACAGGCCTCTCTCCAGGTGTATAACTGGTTTGAATCATCTCATTTTTGAAAAGAGCCACGTCCATCAGAATCAATCATCATATAATCTTGTTGTTGCCCTGTACAATGATCTTCTGGTTCTGCTCACTTCACTTAGCATCAGTTCCTGATGGTCATTTCTTACAGAACAATAATATTGCATAACATTTATATGCTATAACTTGTTCAGTCATTCTCCAACTGATGGGCATCCACTCAGTTTCCAATTCATTGTCACAACAAAAGGGCTGTCACAAACATTTTTGCACATGTGGGTCTCTTTCCCTCCTTTAAGATCTCTTTGAGATATAAGGCCGGTAGAACCAATAATCTGAATTTTTTTGCTGAGGCAATTGGGATTAAGTGACTTGCTCAGGGTCAAACAGCTAGGAAGTGTTGAGTTCCTGACACAAGATTTGAACTTAGGTTCTCCTGACTTCAGAGTCATCGGCACTCTATCCACTGTGTCATCTAGCTGCCCCTTTGCATATGTTTTGAAAATTAAAAATTAAAAAAAATTAATTCTTGTGAGCATGAACTGATTCCTTTGCATCAAACAGGCCGTTATATACACACATACTCTGGTAAGAGATACACAATAAGCCTAGGATAAAGATGTTGTGAAGGTCAGGAGAACATTCCCAATGAGTAAAATACATGCATTTAGGACCCAAGCCATGAGCTGGAAGAGCCTTAAGAGCTCTTTAATCTAACCTTCTCCTTATCTTGCAGGTGGTAAGTGGCTTATCCAAGACTACTCATGAGAGAAGTAGCAATCTGGAGTTTAAACCCAGGCTTTCTAACTCTGAATCCTATGTGGTTGAAAGAGGATTTAGATATATCACATATATTCTCATTCCATAGATAACAATAATAATAATAATAATGTAACTTCTATATAACATTTTAAGGTTTACAAAGCACTTTACAAGTGTTATTTCATGTTATGTTCACAAAACCCCTGAGAGGTAGGTGCTATTATTATCCCCATTTTACAGGCAAAGAAACTGAGGCAGACTTTTTCAGGGTCACATACTCTAAGTATCTGAGAATGAACTGAGTTCCTCCTGACTCCAGGTCCAGCATTTTATCCGTTATTATACTTAATATCCTCTACATGAGGAACTCAGACTAGAAAAAGGAATGGAGAGGACCAGCGAAAAGAGTAGGTAGGATGGAATTTTACATCTCAATGCATTTCCTCCAAAAAGCTTTTTCAGATAAATCCCACTCTTTTCAATAATCCTTTTTACTGAAATTACCAGCAGCACTTAGGTACACATGCTGAATTGCACAATCCTACTCTTGTAAACACATTTCCTTAGCATTCACATCATAGAGCCATAGAGCATTCAAGCTGAAAAGTAGATTTATAATTACTACTCCTACTTTCCCATTCTATTGATGAGAAAATTGAGGCCCAAAGAAAGAACCATCCCCAGTTCCATATCCCCAAATACAAGTTGATACAAAAGCTGGACTCAGATTCTAGCTTCTAATTTCTACTCTGATGCCTATATTCTCAAATTCCCTTTGTGTACAAGGTTTATTTTATTAGAGTTGAAGGCAGAAACTCTAAGTTCAAATCCCTACCCCAAACACTTACTAGTTATGTGAACTCAGACAAATCATTTAACCAAAGTCTGCTTCAGTCTGCTACCCTGTAAAAAGGAAATGATAACAGCACCTACCTTTCAGGGTTGTTGTGAGGATCAAATGAGATATTTCTGTTTTGTGAAATTGATGCTAAATAATTGCTAGTTATTGCCACTATTATTATCATTATCTTTATTATTGTTGTTATTATAATGCTTATTGTTTTATCACTTCATCCAGATTGGGAGCATTCTGAAAGCAGGGTGTTTGTCTATGCCTTCTGTCACCTCCAGGGCACCTCGGATCAATCTGGGCAAATAAGTGATTAATAGATGTTTATCAAGTAGTATGGAAGAAAATAGAATCAATCCATCAATATGTAGTTATTAAGTATCTTCTACAAAAATGACCTGGCAATAGGAAAGGTAAAAAGATGAATAATAGGCAGGCTCTTCATGAACGTCTCTCAGGGAAACTTTGAAATACACATATTAAATAGCTCACATTTTCCATCATGTTTTAAGGTTTACATAGGGCCTTGCCTACCTATCAACTGCCAAAACTAATATTGGAACTTAGAGATCTTTCACTCCAAGTTCTTTTCTTCCTAATCTACCATGCTAACTGCCTCTCAATAATTATCTGGGTTTTGCTAATGAATAAGAGGCATTACAATATCACAGAAAGGTCACTGGACTTGAAATTAGTATACCTGAATTCCTGCTCTAGTTGTGCTTCTCCCAGGCTGTCGGGACCTTGAGCAAGAAAGCCATTTTCAAGTACAGAACCTCAGTTTCTCCATCTGTGAAAAGGGAATGACAATCCTTGATCTACCTACTTTCTAGTGCTGTTATGAATAAAGTATTTCATAAATTTGGCAGCCGACAGCTTTCAGTGCAAAGAACATTGAGTCAAGAAACAGAGATCCTGTGTCCAGATCTCAGCACAAAAACACTTAATGATTTGAGCAACATTCAGGAAATCTCTTAATTTCTCTAAGCTTCTATTTCCTTGCCTATAAGAAAATCTCCAAGGTCCTTTCTAGGTGTGAGTCTATGAACTTACAGATATAAAGTACCATAGACATGTAAATTATCATCATCATCATCATCATCATCATTAATGGACTCATTCAAAGTCCCAGAATAACAACCTACGGATTAGAGCCCTGAGTCTTCTAACTTCAAGTTTGTTCTTCTGAAACAATGACATTTGTTTCCCACATAAAAACATGATTCATCCCTCCTTAAAAAAGTTCTCATACTATTCTACCACCTCCTGTAACTGCCATTCTTTATCTTTTCCCTTCTTCTGGACTAAACTCCTGGAAATAGACTTGATGCCTCTATTTCCTTTTGATTACTTTTTTAAACCCTCTGAAATATGACTTCCCATCTTATGATTTAAACTTCCAAATGATCTCCCAATTGGCAAATCTAGTCATCTTTTCTCGGCCCTTGTCCTTGAGCCCTCTATATCCTTAACATTGTTGACAACATTCTCCTCCAGGATAGTGTCTCCTTTGGGGATTTTCATGATACTTTTCTCTCCTGGTTCTCATCCTACCAATATGACTGTTCCTTCTCATTCTCCTTTGATTCATCTTCCTCCAGTTCTCATTAACTGTATTTTCCAAGACCCTCTTCTCTTTTTTATCTAAATCCTCTCACTAGTCATTTCATCAGTTCCAACTTGCATTTGGGGATATGAAACTGGGGATAGTCCTTTCTTTGGGCCTCAATTTTCTCATCAATAGAATGGGAGAGTAGGGGCAGTAATTATAAATCTACTCTCAGCTTGAATGTTCTATGACTCTATGGTGTGAATGCTAAGGAAATGTGTTTACAAGAATAAGATTGTGCAATTCAGCATGTGTACCTAAGTGCTGCATAATTTCAGTAAAAAGGAATATTGAAAAGATCAATACTAATGATTGTCACATATGTGGCTATAAATATTAGCCTTAGTTTCTCTCCTAAGCTCTAATCTACATTACAAATACCCATTGGATATTTCAAACTGGATTTCTCATAGGCATCTCAAAACCAATATTTCCAAAATAGTACTCATCTTTTTCCCCCAAAAACTCCTTGTTTGGATTTTCTATATTATTGTTCCCTAGCAGAGAACCAAGCTTATAATCTCAATGCCAGCATCTTCTCCTTTCTTTCAAACCAGATAGACAGAGACAGAGAGAAAAAGGAAGAGAAAAGCTTGGGAGGGGGGAAGCCACTGGCCTATTTTCCCAAGCTAGATTGACATGAAGCCATGAGCACATTTTTTGCTTTTGATTATGTCCTGGTTGTGCTGTCTTATAGGAAGGAATATTGGAAATACTGGGCCTTCAAAAGATCAGGGAAGCATGAAGGGTTTAGGAACAGAATCTATGTCAGAATTTGGAGGATAACTAAGCCCGATGAGGAAAGAAACCTCAAAAGACCTCCCTGACCCAATCTTGCAATGGATCCATGCAAAGATGTCCATCAACAATTCTATATTATGAAATGAATTTGGTAGAGTGAATTCTTTGTAGGAAGCATTTTAAGTTTTAGTCTACTCCCTGGGAATTGAGGTCGCATAAGGATTAAGAGTATGTCCTTGACAGGGATGAGGGGTAGGGGGACCGCTTGTACTTATGGTCTTGTTTTATTTTCTCAGTAAATAATACTCAGTAAAAGTGAATTGATATTGTCTAAAGAATAATAGAGTTCTAATCATCGGTGATTAATATTGGGAAGAGCACTGCAGAATGGACACTAAAGCGGATAATATTAAAAAGATATCTCCAACCTTTCAGGGTTTCTCCTAGCACTCTAAGGAAAAGATATAGCCTTGCTCTAGGGACCCAACTTGCCATTGAAAGTGGGACTTGAGATAAGGACCTCTAGACTATAATAAAATCTTATAATCGTAGGCTTGGAAGGACTTCAGAGAGTGATTAAAATGCCACTAGAAACACATGAATGTATCTTATGTCATCCCAAAAAGTGAATGGCTTCTCTGCTTATACCTGTAGAAAAAAGTCCTTTTCATTGCAAGACAGTTCTGAGCCAATCAATTCACTGCCATATGCATTGTCGATTTTAAATTCATAATGTCTCTCTTATTTGTACCTTCCTTTCCATCTATACAGCTGCTAAATCTAATTCATTGACTTTATCACTTAAACTCTTGCAATAGTCTTCTAAATGGTCTTCCTGGTTCCAGTCTCTTCCCTCTCTAATATTCTACCACACAGAAGCAAAAATAATCTTTCTAAAGCACAAGTACTCCCTTTACTCCTCTATTCAAAAGCCATCAGTTTCTACCTATTGTATCTAGGCAGAAATGTGTCCTATATTTAACAAACAGTTCTTTGGGTGGGGTATACATGACAAGCTGTTTTGGTGGTGATGTTTTGGGTTTGTTGTGGTTTTTTTAGTTTAATTTCTATTAACATTTTCTTCATCACTTTCTTACTTCTAGATGATCAACAAAGCAATGTCATCTTGACTTATAGCAGTTGCCAATTTTTTAAGTGTAAATGTTCACATTGGAAATTTAACAATGAGCTCTCTAGAGCCAGCTCAAGCCGTCTCAGGCACAACTCTACCTTAGAATAAAATATAACTCTTCAGCCTAACACTAAAGTCATTACACAGTCTGTTTGAAATCTACCTTTCCATATTTACTTCACATTATTTCCCTTCATGTACACACTGTTCCAGGAAAACAGGATTATAAGCTACTCTTGAACTTTACAATCTCCTGCCACTGTAATTTATACAAACTGTCCCCATAACAAGAACAAACTGTCACTTCATACCCACCTCTTTAGGACGTTTCTCTTCCTTCAAAACTCAATTCAAGTACCAACTCTTTTCCTGATCCCCACAGTGATTAATGGCCATTTTCCTCCTCAGAGAATTACAAATAGTATCTAAGAGATGGAATGAATCAATCGATCATGAGTATTTATTAAGTACCTAGTATGAACCAAACAACAACTATGTATCAGATGCTGCACTAGAAGCTCATGTTACAAGAACAAAGAATTAAACAATCCCTACACAATTACATTATAATTTTCAAGCTAATTGCATTAAAACATCACATAAAATATAATTTATACAAATATATTTAATAAATACAAAATTGACAAAGTAGTTAAATATTGTGTTTTCCTTTTTTTTCAAAGAGAACCAATGATATCTCTATGTCGATGATGATGTCTTGACTTGTACAAGAATTAGATTTAAGCGAGGTGGAATTGCACAAAGCCAGAAGCCTCACTCTCTCTTCTAGAGTCATTTAATTCCAGGAACAGGACAAAAGTCAGGATGACTAGCAATGGCCTGGGATGCTCTGAATGACCGTGGCATCTTTGAAACCTGACCAAGCCCTAAGTGTTCCACAGCACCTGCTTCAGCCACTTTCATGGCCTTTGTAGAAAAGGCCATTGTACCAAGGGAATTCTTTATATGCTTGGGGTAGGTATTCCATAATTCACCAACAGATCTGAGATCTATAGGTTACCCTCATCCTAATTTAGCCCATCTGCTGAGATGGTTTACCAGGAGTAGTCTCTGAGAATGCTATAACTTCTTGGAGCCACAAGTAAAAGTTATCCAGGTAGACACCAAAGGCTGGGCAAGCCCTCATATCAGAGATGCTGGTCTTCCCTTAACATCCCTTACACTCATAGTTAAATACTTGGGCATTTGGGAAGGAAGGAAAAATCAGTTGGCAGATCATTAAAAGTTTTGGGCAAAAGATAGTGTTTGAACCGTATCTTAAAGGAAGAGTTAGATTCTAAGAGACAGAGGTAAAGGAGTGCTTTCTGGCCATGTGGGACTAGCAGAACAAAGTCACAGAGAAGGGATATCACATGTGAGGAATAATGAGAAGGCCAAGATGGCTAGAGTAGTAGAGAGGAAGTAATGTCCACTGAACCTGAAAACAGGTTTGGGACAAATCACATAGGATTTTAGAAACTAATCAAGGAAGTTTATATTTTATCCTGGGGATGATAGGAAACCACTGGAGTTTTTTGGACAGGAGAATCATTTGGTCAGTTCTGCACAGAAGGAAAATTAGTTTGGTACCATTGTATAGGATAAACAGGAGTGATGAGAGCCTTGAGGCAGGAAGACCAATTAAAAGGGTTTTACACTAATCTATACAATGGGTGATGAGAACCTGAAATGAGATGATAGCTAGGTAAAGGCAGAAGGGATCAAATACAAAAACAAAAATGTTGTGAATGTAGAAATGGCAAGATTTGGAAATATTTGAAATTTGGGGTGAGGAAAAATGAAATTAAAAATTTGGTAGACTGGAAAGATGTGGTGTTGTCAACAGAAAAAGGAAAGTTGGAAGAAGGGAGATTTTATAGGAAAGGAAATTAATTTAGTTTTTTGCATTTTAAATTCAGGGTATTTGGGGGATGTCATGTTTGAAATGTCCAACAGGCACTTGGTGATGCAGAACTGAAGCTCAGGGGAGAGACTTGGGATATGTGTGTGTGTATGTATATTGTGTGTATATATTGTGTGTGTGTTGACTAAATGGAAGGAGAGTTGGTACATGATTTTTTGTTTCCAAGATGATTGTGCACTCAATACAACCACTAAATCTGAGATGCAACAAAGTGTGGATTGATTTTCTGCTGCTTATGCTCATTTTAGCCTAACAATTAACACTGAGAAAACACAGGTTCTTCATCAGCCAACACTACACCACCTGTATGTAGAGCCATCACTTACAGGAAGTGGAAAAAAATCTGAATATTGTGGATAAGTTCACTTACCTTTGCAGTATAATTTCCAGGGATGTACAGAGATGATAAAGTCGAAGAATGCATTGCCAGAGCTAGTTCAGTGTTTGGGAGGCTCCAAAAGAAAGTACGGGAGAGAAGAGTTATTACACCTACTCCAAACTGAAGGTCTTTTGAACAGACCTCATTGTTCTATTCCTATGAAAACTGGGCTATATGCCATCACTCCAGGAAACTAGATCACCTCCATTTGAATTGTCTTAGGAAGATCCTGAAGATCACCTGGTAAGATAAGGTATTGGACTCTGATGTCTTAAGCTGAACTGTCAAGCATTAAAAGTCTGCCGTAGAAAGTACAGATCCAATAGGCTGGCCATGTTATTTGAAAGCCAAATGTACTTTTATCTAGGAGACTATTTCACAGATAATTCACACAAAGTCACTACTCACATAGCAGTCAGAAGAAGTGATACACTCTTAAGGTCTCTCTGAAAAATTTTTGAATCAATTATAAAACATGGAAGACAGACAAAGGCTGCTCAGCATGGTGTGCCTGCATTAAAGAAGGCACTGTACTCTATGAGCAAAGTAGAATTGCAGTAGCTCAAAAGAAATATGAGATGCACAAATTTAGAGACATCTCCACTTTAAATGTTTATGTGGACTATTTGTGCCCAACTTCTGACAGAGCCTTCCAAGTTTATACTGGTCTAATCAGCCACAGTCAGATACACTCTACTTTGATTCCAACATAGTGATATCACTTTGGTCTCTTTCAAGATCAAAGAACAACAAAGAAACAACCAATTTATCTAGCAATCATCTAGATTGAGATATAGTTAAATGCATAGGAACTGATGAATTTACCAAGAGGAGAGAGGATGAAGAGGGTCTTGGATAGAACCTTTAGGAACATCCAGAGTTAGAGCCATGAGAAAGAACAGTCAGACAGATGTGAGACAAAATCAGGAAAAAGTTTTTTTTCCCAAAATCCCAGAAAAGAGCAATTTTGAAGAAGTGGTTGATCGATGTTGTCAAATGTAGAAGACAAATGAAGAAGGATTAGACCTGAGAAATGACCGGTTAGGTGTTAAGTACTTACCAACTAGTTTATCTCCACCCAAAAAAAGCACATACAACACACTTTTAAGTTTAATCTACATTATGAACATTTTCTCTAATGCTTTCTCAAGTCTAGACAACCAACAAAATAATAAATTAAGTCCCAACTTATAGCGTGCTAATTTCTAAGATGTAATTGCAAGCAAAAATTTAGCAATCAATTCTCTGGTACACCATTCCCTTTAACAAGATTCTCCTCCTAACAATTTTAAAGCAATGGTCCAAATTCAATTCTGGAGTAGCAGAGCCAAGAAAAGATGGGAGTGCAATATTTTTTCCAAACTAAGACAGCTTAGGAAGTTACATGATATGGGGATGAGGGCTCTCCTGGAGCACACATTGTCACAACACCAAAACAAAAATAAGCCTTGGATATGGCAGCAATAGAAGCAGCAGCAACTTTGGGAGATCTCAGTCTGGAGAGGAAAATGGGTTCAACAACCAATCAGAGATTACAGAGAACCCCAAACTGGCATTGAACTCAGAACTGAGCTCAGAATTGATTGAAGTTGGAACTCTATTACCTATATGCAATCCTGGATCTCAGTTCCAGGTCAAAAAGAAATACATGCAGTGAGTAAAAAGGATCAGGAGCCTCAATCACAGTTCCAGAGCCAAGAGGAGCCCCTGTGCTTGTAGTTTCAGGAAAGTAAGATGCTTCCTGGATAAAAGACCAGAATACAAACTAGGAGAATAGTGCACCTCTTCCCAGATCATACCACCTTTAAAGTATCAAAAACTTACAGACTCCCAAAACTAGCTCTGAAAACAGTAGCTTAAAAAAGCTTGAAGTTTAATATAGTGCCTCCCTACCCTCAGGTGAGCAAAGGTAAACCTTAATATAAAGTTCAAAGTCAAGAAATAGGCTGGGGAAATAAGCAAACAAGAACAAGAACAAAGTATTTGGTGGGAAAGACCAAGACACAAACTCAAGAGACAATAATGTGAAAAGAGCTACAAAGTCTCAAAAAATATAAACTGAACATAAGCTCAATAGGAATTTCTAGAAGAGTTAACAAAAAAGATAAAAATAGTAGAGAAAAATTTGGGAAAGAAAATTAGAATAATGTAAGAAAATTATGAAAATAGAATTTACAACTTTGTAACAAAAAAATCTGAATAACACCTTAAAAAACAGAAATAGCCAAATGGTAAAGAAGATGGACAAAATTCACTAAAGAAAAGAATTGCTTAAAAGCAGAATTGGCCAAATGGAAAAAAGAAATATAAAAAAAGCTAAATGAAGAAAATAATTCCTTAAAAATTAAAATTAGGTAACTAATGATTCCATGACACATCAATAAACAATAAAACAAAGTCAAAAGAAGAAAAAGAAGAAAATCTGAAATATTTCTTCACAAAAAACTGACTTTAAAAATAGGTCAAGAGGTTACTTTAGTTTGTTTTGTTTTAGGAATTGTTTGGTGGGTTTTTTTGGAAGGCAAATGAGGTTAAATGGCTTGCCCAGGATTACATACTAGTAAGGGTCTGACACTAGATTTAAACTCAGGTCCTCCTGATACCAGAGAAGTGCTCTGTCCACTAGTGTTACTATCTAGCTGCCCTTAGGAGAGATCATTTAAGAGTTATTGTACTGCCTGAAAGACATGATTCAAGAAAGAGCCAAGTCATTATATTTTAAGTATTTACAAAGGAAAAGTGTCTTGATTCCTAAAATCAGGGGATAAGTTAAAAATTGAAAGAATCTATCAATCACTTCCTAAAAGATATCCCAAATAAAAATCCCCAGGGATATTATAGCCAAACTCCAGAGCCCCCAGGCCAAGGAGAAAATATTGTCAGAAGCCAGAAATAAATAATTTAAATATCATGGAGCGATAGCCAGGATCACACAAGATTTAAATGTCCAAATTGTAGGAGCAGAGAGCTTCAAATATGATATTCTGGAAGGCAAAGGAGCTAGGACTATAGTCATGAATAACCTACCTAGCAAAACTGAATAAAATCAGAGAGAGAGAAAAAATGGATATTTAATGAAATAGAAGATTTTTCAAGCATTCCTGATGAAAAAGACCAAAACTGAATAGAAAATTTGCCATTCAAACACAAGACTTAAGAGAAGCATAAAAAGGTAAATATGAGTGGAAAAAATCATAAGGGACTTCAGAAAGTTAAACTGTTAATATTACTATATGGGAAGATAATATATGTAACTACTAAGAACTTTATTATTACCAGGCTCATAGGAAGGAGTCTATATAGACAAAGAACATAAGTGTGATTCAATTATGTTCTCAAAAAAATGAAAGTATAAGAGAGATCAATATAGAAGAGAAGGAAAAGAGAGAGGAAGAATGAGGGAAAATATTTCACATAAAAGAAACAAGTAAAGCTTTTACAAAAGAGGGGAAGTGGGGGCAATGTTTTAATTTCATTCTCTTAAGAATTGGTTCAAATGCACACTCAACATCTAAGTATACAGATCTATTTTACCTAACAGAGACACAGGAAGGAAAGATGATAACAAAAAGGGAACATGACAAAAGGGAGGGCAGATTAAGGGAGGGGTAGTCAGAAGCAAAACAGTCTTTTGATGAGAAACAAGCTAAAGAAAGAGAAGGACAAATGGAAGAAAATAGGATTGACTCTAAAATATTTAGCTACTCTGATCTGATCCAAGAAAATTCAAAAAATTCATGTTGAAAAATGCTAGCCACTTCCAGAGAGAGAACAATAAACTCTGAGTGCAAATTGCAGTATACTCTTTTTACTTGCTTTTTTTTTGCAACATGGCTGGCATAAAAATATAGTTTGCATAATTTCACATGTGAAGTTGATGTCATGTTGTTGGTCTTCTCAGTGGGTGGGAAAGTACTAAAGAGAGAGAGAATTTTGGAAGTAAATCTTTTTAAGTTAAAAACAATAAATTATACATATATATATATATTTAAAAGCAAAAACAAGTTTTTAGAAGGAATGTCCTAATTAAAGATACATTTTCAGGCACTTTCAAATATATTAAAAGTACCCTTTTATTTACAAAAGAATTAATATTCTAGATACAAATCATTCTTACATATTTAAGTCAATCACTCTAAACTTTGTAACTCTAGTTCTAACTGCTGCATGTGTTTCAAAGTAATAAAATACTGAAAGTTTTAAGATTAAAAAAAATAAGATTAAGGGAGAATGGATGTACATGCAATCTGCTGAAGAAGACAAGAGTGAAGATGATCACATGCACTGGTAGAAGGGATAGCCTCTCAAAGATAATAACCATCTTTGTCAAAGATTGGAGAAAAGAGGAAAGAGTAAGAGACAATGCCAAAGGCTTTTGAGAAAAAGAAGAGTTCACATCAAATGGTTTCAATTTTCAGAGTAATGAGGCAATTCAATTAAGGTGGACAGGGAAGAAAATGTGAAGAAAGGGAGGAGAGGAAAGAAAGTTTGGAATAGCTTTTGCAAAAAGTGAGGTAAGAGGAATAAAAAAGTTGCCTTGCTTCAGTGAGAGCCCATTTGAGTTTATATAACATGAATCTGTTATGTACCCAGTTAGCAAAGTTGTAAGATTTCCTCCTACTGTGTTCAGCAGCTATTGAGTAAAAGAGGTGGAAGTAAAATAGTTAATCCAAAACTAAGATTTACATAGCACAGAGGAGAATGTAGAATTAAAATGGCTAACTCTTGGATTGAGAATAAGATCAAGGAAAGTGAAATCAGAGCAGATATAGTGACCTGAGAAAGTCCCAAGGGTTAGTGGGTAAAGGTCTGAATGAGGTAGAAAATTAGTAAAATGAAGTAGAAAATTAAGAGAGATAAAATGTTAGGAGGCTATGGTCAGATTGGGGGATGACAGCTTCTCATTAGGGAAGTGGAATGTTTATGAATAGATAATGGTGAAGTCTAAGTTATATTCATGTCTGAGGTGGAATGAAGGTGGAATGAGGAGGCTGAAGAATAAAGAGGCTGGAGAGTTTGATGGAGTAGCTGAGTCACTGACTCTTAACCTTTTGTGTCATGAACCCTTTTATACCAGTCTAGTGAAGTATTTTAGCCCCTTCTCAGAATAATATTTTGAATGCAAAAATAATACATTCAATTACTAAGGAAATCAAAGGGTAGTGAAAATAAAGATGTACTTTTTTTCCATTCAAGGTCATCCCTTAATCCACTTCCTGACTTCCTTCAAGATAGATCAGAACCTGCATTCTAGAAGAGGACTTCTTTCCAGATATCACTTTTTACTAGGATCTTCCCTCTGAGATTACTTTAAATATTTCCTACATATATCCTATATATACATAGGTATTTATATGTTGTCCCCACCTCCTTCCATTAGTCTGTGAGCTCCTTGGAGATAGGAACTATGTTTATACTATATACATTTGTTTGTTTATACAGCCTTTCGGATAGCACCCAAAATGTAGAAAGCACTTAATATGTTTGTGGATTTGACAAGATTGGCAAAATGATTGGAGAAGCTCACTTTCTCTAAAGCTCTCACTTTCTGCCCCAGAGGCAGGTAGCCTGGGTCCCTTCAGAGATGAGGCAATGGAAAACAGTGGGCAGATATCCTCCTGGCTAGCAGAGAGTATTGGTGGGTAGTCTGGTTTTGACTAAGGCCTGTTGAATGCAGGTGCTCCTGTTGTTCCTCTAAAGTGGCTGGTGGAAGGTAACTTGGAATAGAGCTCTCCAGCCTATAAAGGATGATAGGCACAAAATCACAATCATAATATTTAATAAATGAAAGGGGTTGTAGCAACTACATATTCCTACTCTTATTCAGTATTTTTTCAACCCATGTATAAGGCTTGCATCACCTTGCATTGACTTACAAGTTTACATGTTATATTTCACTACTCCATTTACCTATCAGAAAACCCACCAGATAGAGGCTATCATTCTGTGTTCTGGAGTCGACAGAACTGATTTTGGTTGATTTTATCGGTCTTTGACAGAAAAAATGTGGTGTAATGGATAGAGTCTGAAGGTAAGAAGATCTTAGTTCAAGTCTTTTCCCCACATGCTGTATGACCCTAGGCAAGCCATTAAATCTCTACTTTTTGGGGGGAGGCAATTGGGGTTAAAGTGAATTGTTCAAGATCACACAGCTGGAAGTACTGAGGAAATATTTGAATTAAGATCCTCCTAAATCCAAGACCAGGGCTCTGTCCCCTGCACCATCTAGGTGCCCCAATCTCTAAGACTCTTAAGTTAACAAGAAGGTCCTGACTTATTAGCAAAGGAAGATTCTTTATCCATCAGTTCCAATATCAATGATATCAAAGATTCAATCCCAGTTCCTCCATCTCTGCCTTATTCTTCAAGTAAAATAAGCAATTCATTTCTCAAACCTCTGGATTTCTCCAAGGAGACCTGCATTTCTGCCTGTGGTGAAAGAGTTATTGGAATTTTTTATTTCTTGAACATAGATACTGCCTGGTCTATTCAGCCTCCAGACTCCAACCCCCTATACTCATGCTTTTTGTTCTTCTGGCTAATGCCTCTTTGATTCTTTTGCCCCAGACCTTGCATCCCGCCCATCTTTGGACTGAGACAACTTCAAACTGATTTCTCCTCAGTCTGGCTAGACTAAATGACCATGTCAGAGAGTATTCAGCTGCAGTTCTGTACATCTGGAATGCAGCCCTCTGAGTTCAACATTTTATTAAATATTAAGGAAGACAAACAGTGATGCAAGACATCAAATAAGATCTTTGCATGGGGAGGCAGAGGAGGAGCAGGGGGAGAGTCATCAGTTTTGTTTCCCAGCAATCTAGTCATTCCTGGTTCTTTCATAGGAATATCATGATTAGCAATTACAAGGTGACCTCAAGGGCGTTGTGTGGTGTAATTGACTTTTTCTCATTATGGCTCCAAACAGGAGCCCATCAGTGGTGAAATAACGTGTACGCTGGTAGAATTTGTGAATATAACTCAGTCTTCTATCACCCCTGGATCAATTCAGGCCCCAAATTTCGTCATCATCTTTAAGAAATATAAAACAGTTCACTAGGAATTCTTTTCTCAGCCACGGATGCATGATCATTAGACAGAACTTTGAAGTCTCTCCTCCTTCCTTTTTCCTTCTATACTGATCTTTTCTGTATCACCCAACTTATCTTTTATTTGAATCACCTAGTTATTGATTAGGGCTCTGGGCCTGGAGTGAGGAAGACCAGTTCAAATCCAGCCTCAGATACTTACCTAGCTATGTGCCTCTGGGCAAGTAACAACCTCAGTTTCCTAGGTGGAGATAATAATAGCACCTATTTCTCAGGGTTAATGTGAAAATCAAATAAGATAATATTTGTAAAGCCTTTAGCACAGTGCTTAGAACATATAAGATACTTTTAAAATACTGGTTTTTCTCTTTCCTTTCTTGTCTCTGAAACTCTGAAGTCATTTCCAAAGTACCAAAAAAAGAGAAGGAAAAAATAAATCATTATTGTTAAGGAAATTCATCAACAATAATAGTTATTATAAATAAAAGCTTACATTTATGTTCATAGAACTGTAGAGATGGAGCAGAAAGAAACCTTAGAGGTAGACCATTACAGATAAGAGAACTGAGACATATAAAAGTTGAGTAATTTTCTCACAGTCATACATTTGGTAAGTATCTGAGGCAGGATTTGAATTCAGGTCTTCCTAACTATAAGTCATTTATTAAGCACCTATTGTGTGCAGTATACTGTTCAACCTGCTGAGTAAGGTTCAAAGTTTAAATAAGACACGGTCCTTGCTCACTTATAGCACTTATAGTCTCATGAAGGATATGACTCGTACAGTGAACTATATAATTACTCTATTATACAATATTACATTGGAAGTGAATCAAATTGGGGCAAACTGAGTGTTATGTAAAATCCTAGAGATCATTTCCATCAGGAAAAGGACAGGGAAGGATTTCTGGAGGGAGCAGCATTTGAGTTGCACTCAGAATTACATAAGTGAAAAGGGGGAGGGAAAATATTCCCAAATGTTATACAGAGATCTGTAAGCTTTATTCACAGGCAGAACAGTCACTATTATTATTCACATTTTGGAGATGAGTAATCTTAGGTTGACAAGCTATAAGATTTGACCAAGCCTTGACAACTTTAGATTAAACAGACTTGAAGAACTATTCAATAGAGCAACGGGATGCCTTGTGAAAAAGAGGGGAGTTCCTCAGCTGAAGGTGATCAGGTGGAAGGCTACCTATGGATAATTTTAAGGAATATTCTAGAGAAGATTACTGTCTCTTTAGAAGCTGGGCTGGTTGACACAAGACAGAATAGGGCCTTGGACAAGATGTTAAATTCAGAGTAATAAGATCTGAGTTCAAATGTCAGTCTGGCCCCTTAATGCCAATGAAACTGTGAACGAGTTACTTAATATTCCTAGACTTTTCCTTATCCATAGAATTGAGGGATTGGCCTAGAGGACCTCAAATCTTGATCTACAATCCTTAAAGATCCTGAGATTCTATGACTTTAATATAGCATTATTACAGAACCAAAAAACCAAAGACTGACATAGCTGAAAAGGGCTTTCAACTCTACTAGAAATCAAAAAGTTTAACTCACAAACTAGCCATGTAATTTTAGGCAAATCATTTCCATTTTTACTTTGTAAAAAGTGACAAATTTTGCCTTGATAATCTCTATGGTCCCTACCAATTTTAATAGCCTAATGTTCTCTCCTGCTGCCTACATTCCCATATTCCAGCCTCCCTGCCTTCAGAGCTGCCTAATTTCCCTGACTGCCTCTATCCTATTCCCAATCACATTCAAGCATTTGGTTTCCTATCATTTCCGTCCCAAGTTCCCAAGAAGCTGCAAATTCATTATTCATTCATTATTCAACAAACATTTGTTTGAATGGGAAGCAATGCAGTTTGTTTCAGAAGGTTGGAATAAGAGGTCCTGGATTCAATCTCAAGCTTTTTATTCCTAACTTATGTGACCCTGGCCAAGATGCTTCTCTCTGGATCTCAGTTCCTTCATGAGTAAAACAAAGGGATGAGGCTAGCAGACTTCTAAGATCTATTTCCAGTTCTAACTTCTACAATCTGTTGATGTTCTCTTCTGCAGCCTAACAATCCCATATTGGAGGATCCACTGACAGCAGGAGCTCCTTCAGAATTATCCCTTTCTCAGAAAGAAATGGAAATCTAGTCTGACTTTAGAATCAGTCTACAATAGGACCTTCAAAATCTTGATGATGAATTATAGCAAACTCATCTGTAGCATAGGAATTACAATGCTGGGTCAGGATCTATTGATTCCATCAAAGAAATAATGATATAACTTTAAAAAAAATAAGACTATTGGAAATAGACTGAAAATTCTCTTAGAAAGGGACCTAGTCCATTTATGCTTCAAGCCATTTCTGCTCTGGATATAACTGTCTTTTTGTTTGATAACCACTCCCCCTCCATCCTTGTCTGGAATCTTCCTTGCTGGAAACTTCTATCTTCCATTCAAGATCATGTATTGGTGTGTCCTTGCCTATGACCTCAGAGACAAGAAGCCAATCAGATAGTCCTGAGAGAGAATTCCCCTGCCCTCGTCTATAAAACACCTGGAGTCAGCTTCCTCAATTCAGTGTGACCATATTGTGTGGGACTGCCTAGATGTCCCCGCAGAAGAACAAGAGGAGCAACCAGGAAGAGAGACTCCTGCGTAACTTGGGTGATGTATTCTTGCCACCATTTCCCTTCCTCCTTTCCCATTCATTCTGAAATTTATTGCCTTGCTGTGGGTGGTAAAATTCTAAGCAAGGTCATTATCATCTCCGGTATCACTGAGTCAATTTGCTTCTTTAAAATTCCCCAAAGCAGTCAAACAAGAGCAGAGGCATACTGGGAAAAAATGAAAGCAATTACAAAGAAGATCATATAGAATTCTGAGGGACCTCAGAATTTAACTTAGAGACCATCTAATTTAAGAACCTTATTTCAAAAATAAGGAAACTGAATTTGTCACTGTGTCCAGATTCACACAGATTTACCCAGTTCTTTGACATCACATCAAGCACACTCTCTATCCCAATGCATGATGCTGATCTACAAATGGGGGAGATGAGGTCATATTAGTAATAAGTGACAGGGATGGGTTTTGAATTCATACCCCGTGACCTTAAATTTAATGCCCTTTTCTATTGTACTCTTGATGAGTCACTGTCCACAGAACTGTTTCTTTGCCTTAGAAAATTAAAACAAGTGGATTGATTTAGATAAAAATTAAAGTTAGATACATTTGCATCTAACACTCCAGACATTCTGATGTAGCAATGCTGGATAATGCAGGCTTTCACTGTGGTACCAAATAGCTGAACCAGTTCTAGGGGAGATTTTGTGAGCCTCTGTGCTATTAATATTATTCCTGTGTTTCTGCTGCCCTCTGCTGGCTAGCCTTAAGATTTCCTCTTCCAACAAGAAGATTTTTGACCTCCAGAAGGTTTATGAATCATTCATTTTAACTTGAATTTATTGAGCACCATCTGAGCACCTAGTCCTCTGTTAGTTATGTTGAAGGAGGAGAGCATGAGGAAGAAAATGACAACATAGGATTCACTTCACTTATGCAGTTCGTGCAATTCAGCTGGCAAATTTTTAATCCAGCAGTTAGATGTCATAAATAAGATAAAGTGCTTTAAAAACAACCAAGTTTGAATCGTACTCCATAGATTAAGCTGTGTGACCCTGAGCAAGTAATTCAATTTCTATGTATCTCAATATCCTTGCTTACAATATTGGGGTATAGACTTAATGATCTCTAAGATCCCTTTCAGTTCTAAAGCTATGATCTATGAGCATACTATGTAAATATTAGGGAAGAATATGGTTTTAGATAAGGTAAACCCTCTGTCCATATGAAGAACTCCAGTTAGTTTAGACATTAGTAATAAAGAATAATGGACAGAACTCTGAACTTTGTATATTTTCCAGAACTGTGCTCAATTTCTAGTTATGAACTAGCCGTTACATTAGATACCACAACCCCTTTATAATATCCATCTGGAAATCCAGGTCCCATAGGCTCTCAAGAAAAGATTCTTGGAGGAGGTGATATTTGAGTTGGATTTTGTAGAATTGGATCTGAGGCGTTCAGTTTCACCGGACTAGCCCAAACAAAGAGATCATTATCATATAGAATGGTGTGCTTTGTGTTTTCAATAAAAGCAGTTAGCCCAGTTTGCCTGAAGAGTGTAGAGAGGGCAGGAGTATTTTATATGATTTAAATGGGAAGGCTGGGGCACTCACTATGGCCAGATACAAGAGTGATTTAACAAAACGATCATTGAATTTGGAGTCAAAAGCTCAGCTTTCAAATTACCATTCACCTACTATGCTCCCTTTGGAATCAGATACTTCCTCCTTCTCTAAGGCTCACTTTCCTCATTAGAATCTTCATATCTGCCTCTAAATTCCTAAAACTCTTTGTTCTTCAAGGCTCAGATGCTGGCACTCATTTACCCATCCTCAAGCACTATTATTGTTCTATCATTTCAATCTTGTCCAACTCTTTGTAGAACTCTCTGGGGTAGTCTTGTCAAAGATGCTGGAGTTGTTTGCCGCTTCCTTCTCCAGTTCACTTTAAAGGAAACTGAGGTAAATAGAGTTAAGTGACTTAGAGTCAACAGCTAGTAAATATCTAAGGCCAGATTTGAACTAAGAATTTGTGACTTCAGGCCCACAGTTCTATCTACTGTGTATCCATCTCTAGGTACTGTTACTTTTAGGCAAAAGCAAAAATGAAAGTCTCTGAAGCCTTCAAAGAAGACTTAATATTCTACTTGGAGGAAACAAACATGTATACTTTTTAAATTTAATTTAATTTTTATTTTATTTTGTAATAGCTTTTTATTTACAAGTTATTATATGCATGGGTAATTTTACAGCATTGACAATTACCAAACCTTTTGTTCCAATTTTTCCCCTCCTTCCCCCTACTCCCTCCCCCAGATGGCAGGTTGACCAATACACAAATATGTATATCTTGATAAGTGAATACAAGTAATTTAAAATTTTAATGGGAGGAGACTATTGGTTATTTGGGGGTTCTTAACCTGAGGACTACAAATTTAGAACTCTAAATTTGGATAGGGAAAAAACTTTTTATCTTTCCTTTCACTAACCTCTAAATGAAATTTTGCATTTCCTTCCATTATGAATATGGGCAAAACACACTGTTCTGAGAAAAGTTTTATGGATTTCACCAAAAGACCTAAGTGAGGAGGGGCCTAAAATACCAAAAAGTTTGAGAATCTTTCTTTTAAAGGGACCAGGAAAGATCTACATTGTAGGATGATGGCATCTAAGAAACGATTTTAAGGAAGTTGGGAAATGCTACACAGATGAAAGGAGAGCATTAGATCCTTGTACAAAGACTGAATATCATATATAGAGAACAGTTTCAAGTTTAGCTGAAGGGGAAATAATGTGCAATCAGTCTGGAAAGAAGGTTGGAGTTAGATTGTGAATGGCTTTAAATACTAGACAAAAAGGATTATGATCCTACAGAAGAAGAAAAAAAGAGGCAGCAATGGAAGCTTCCAGAGTAAGTTTCAAATCTCTGCTAATTTTACAGATGAAAATTTGGCATCTATGTGAAAAAGAAAGATTGAAAAGAAGAAAGAAAAAAAAGCTAGAAGACCAAATGGGACACTATTGCAAAAGGTTCAGATGAGAGCTAGATATGCAGGCAGCTAGGTGATGTAAGAGGATTAGAATGCTAAGATTGGAGTCACGAAGTTCAAATTTGGCCTCAGACACTTACTAGCTGTCTGATTGTGGCAAGTTACTTTAATAACCCTGTTTATCTCATTTTCCTCATCTGGAGAAAGAACTGGCTAACCATTTGGGTATTTTTGTTTTAAAAAAAAAAACAAAAGGAGTCACAAAAGGACAGACAGATGAGAGAGATGTTGTGAAGGCACAATCAGCAAAATGTGTTCTGTTTGCTTTGGTTTCTTTATCTGTACAATGACCTGGAATAGGAATGGCAAATCATTCCAGCACCTTTGCCAGAAAAACCCCAAATAGGATCACAAAGAGTTGGACACATCTGAAATTAATGAACAATAACAGGTTTGAAGGAAAATTTGAGTCCTGTTTTAGACAATAGCTAGTGTTTATATTTAGCATTTTAAGGCTTATGAAATACATCATATATTGTTATGGCCTCCACAAAACAACCCTGCAAGGATTATTATAATCCTTTTTTACAAACTTAAAACTGTTTGATAGGGGAAAGTGAAGCTGTTAGGTAGAATGACATTAGTTCTAAAGAATCCAGGTTCTATTGACTTCACGTTCACTATTCAGATAAAATATGCCTAGCTTGGACATGCTGAGTTTGAGATACCTATGGAAGATGCATTTGTAAATGTCCAATAAACCTAGCCACTTTCACAAATGGTCAATCAGCCTGCTTGCTGCTTTCCCAAGAAAGTGCAGTGGATGTTGAATAAACATAAAATTTTTCTAGATGCCCAGGTGAAAGTATTCTCTCCATTCTCAAATGTTCTCACAGCACTGTGTCTGTATCTCTTGGACATAGTTATTCAATCATAACATATCTCCTAACCCAAGTCATTTTTCATTATTGTGTCTCAGAAATGAGCAGTGAATATGTTTACATATATATGCATGTATATATATGCAGATACATATAAATATATGTATATGTGTGTATGTATATATATTGTGTGTATATTGTATATGTGTGTATATCTCAGGAGATATGTGTACATACACATACATAAAGACATGCATACACATATACATATGTATATATGTGTGCATTGTATATATATATGTCTTCATCTATATGTATCTTATGTGGGACATATCGGTCTATGAAAAATTCACCAAACTTGTTGGTATCTCTCCCCTCCATCAGTGGTACTCCTATTTGTGTTTTATGAAAGATCTTTGGATAGGAAGCACCCACTTCTGTTTCCTAATCCAAAGGAAAGCAGAAATTTCAAGAGAGGGGAAAAGAACATGCTGGGTTCTAGAGGAGGTGGAGTTCCAGGTTTTTCATCACAAGGAACTTCAAATTATACATTGCAAGTGCTCCTACCGACTTATTCAAAGACTATTGATCTAGACGTGACCATAGAAGTTTTCTAAATCATCTATAATGTTCTTGTTTGTCAAGTGAGGTTCAGAGAGGAAGAATGATTTGGCCAGAGCCAGATAGGTAATGGGCTGAGCAGAACCTGTTTTTCAAGCCTATGTCCTCTGACTTTACTACTTATGAAATCATTACCTGTACCCTCACTTAATAGTACTAATAGAAAAAAGGGTGGAGGAGAGTTACCCTTGCACATGTTGAGGAGGGTCTTCACACGGCCCAAAACATAGTAGGAGGATACCATGTGTCTCAATGAAACCAAGATTCCCTTCAGCTTGAAAGGTCATTGTGACGTCATCAGTAATGTCATAGAAATCAGGTTCAAGGTTGAAAGGAAAGGGCTCTGCAGCCAAATGAATCTGTCTCTATAACTTTTGAGTAAATAGATGTTATTAAATAAGATAGGCTTAATTGGTTGACCTCTTATGTTGGGGTTCTCAACACCCTCTTATATATTTTCTTGGGCATTGGCAAGAAGGCATCCCAAAGAAAGTATCATTCTCTCTTGATTCCTGCTGTGTGGACAGAGTTCCCCCTCCCCCAGCCATGTCTAAGGACAACAGGTAAATCCTCCTCCAATTGATATCAGTTCCTCCCTTACTCCATCCTACTGGGGACCCAAAAAACATGGTAGACCCTGCAAGATTGTGAAGGGAGGCACATTTCAATGTCTGTAGTGTCCCATCCAGTTCTGATTTCTGGAATCTTCCTCCAACAACAACCCCCTGGTTCATTCTTCATGACCCTAGAATATCCAAACTACTCTATGAAAAGAATGTTCCTATAGAAACTTACTAGCTATCAGTCCGACTCAGTCTCTGAAGTGAGTTCTTGGATTTAGAACTACAGTAGGCTCATAATAGATGTCATAATGACATATCATCGTGGCTGAAGAGTCACTGGATGTCTGAGTCAAGAAGACTTGTTTTCAAGTCTCATTTTCAATAGATAAGATTTTGACCTCAGCATATCATTTAATCTCTCAACATTCCCGGCAGCTCTCAAAACTATAAGATTATAGAGAAAATACCAACCTGAATAAGTTTTTTTTTTTTTAAAGAAAAGGAAAAAAACTGTATCTTTATCTGGGAATTCTTTGTACTAATAGAATCCCAAGGCCAATACCTTGTCCCTGTAGATTTATAAATATCATTCTGATAATATGATATATACTTTTTATTCAGGGGGAACAGTAGTTAGAAAGGACAATGGAAGTAGTTATCTTTTTAGGAAGAAAAACACAAGAAAATCTAGGGCAAGATGGGAAAAGGTGTTTGTGTCTATCTGTGTGTCTGAGTATATGTGTGTGTGTGTTGAGCTGATAATGTAAGTGGGCAAAATCTAAAGTTAATACTTGTATCTGTGCTCAAAATATAGATTTGGTTTCTCTCCTAGAGGAAAATCAAGGTGCTCCTAGAACCCCACTCCACTCCTGCCAGAAAATGAAATATTTGTTGAGGGGAAAATGAAGTAAATGGGCTTCAAGGTAGAAAAAGAAGACGACGAGATCTGGGGAAAAACAGAATGGAATCTTTATCTGTGTTATTAGGATGGAGGAAATAAGAATACTATAAAAGAAAAATAGGAAAAGAGTTCCTAAATGCTTCGGTGTAGATAACAAACAGGAATATCTTGCTTAGAAGCATAGTCATACCTGAGAGGAAGAAGCTGTTGGTGTTCCAACATGATAATCCAGTTCTGGAGAGCTGATAATCCTGTAAGAATCAATGAAAGAAGAAAAGTCATAGTCTCATATATAAAGCATTTATTAGATTATAATGTACCAGACAGTGTGCTAAATGTTAAGTATTCAAACAAAGTCAGGAGCAAAAATAGCCCCTTCTCTGTCTTTCCCCCAGTTCATAGTCTAATAGAAAGATAACACAAAAACAAGTACCAATAAATAGGATGTATACAAGACAAATTGGAGATGATAAACAGAAGTTCTAGTGAACTAAGAGGAAATCTTGAAATGCTTCTTGTAGAAGGTAAGATTTTAACTAAGACTTGAAGAAAACCAAGGAGGCAAGAGATTGATGAGGAAGGAGAGATTTCCAGCATGAGAGCTAACTAGTGAAAACAGCCAGTGGAGTTGAGAGAGAGATTGTCTATATAAGGAAATAACTAAGCCAGTGGCACTAGTTCACAGAGTACAGGTAGAGAGAGAGGAATGCCCATTCTTCTTAGGAATATAGGAGAAAGGCAAGTTATGAAAGAGTTTGAATGCCAAACAGAATTTTATATTTATTTGTTTCTGAAGATATAGACGGTTATTGGAATTTGTTGAATTGGGGGGGTGGGAAGAGGATAATATGGTCAGACCTGTACTTTAGGAAGAACAATTTGACAGCTGCATTGGAATACAGATTAAAGTGGAAAAAGACTTGAAGCAGGAATGCCAAATAGCAGGCCATTCCAGGCATGAGATTTAAAGGTGATGGCAATGTCAGAAAAGAAAAGGGGGGTCATATATGAAAGTTGTTATGAAGGTAAAATCAATAGAACTTTGTATATGTGGTATGTAGTGAGCATGAAAAATCAAGGACGATATCAAGGTTGCAGTTCCGAATGACTGAAATGATATTGCTCTCAACAGTAGTAGCAAACTTAACAAAAGAGGGGAGAACTTGGGAGGGGAAAGTAAATGAGTTCTGTTTTGCATGTTCTTAATTATTTATTATTTTATTTTTTTCCCCAATTACACATTAAAAACTATGTTTAAAATTCATTTTTTTAATTTTAAGTTTCAAATTTTTTCTCTTCCTTCCTTCTCTTCCTCTTGCCTTCCTCATTGAGGAGGCAAGTAATTTTTATATAAGTTATATATGTGCAATCATGCAAAATATATTTCCATATTAGTAATGTTGTGAAAGAAAACAGACCAAAAAAATGAAAAACAAAGTTTTAAAAGGATGCTTTAGTCTGCATTTAGACTCCTTCAGTTCTTTCTCTGGAGATTGACAGCACTTAAACATAAGCCTTTGCAAGTACTTTTTGATCATTGTATTGCTAATAGCTCAGTCATTCATAGCTGATCATCATGAAATACTGATGTCACTGTGTATAATCTTCTTGTAGTTCGGCTCATTTCATTTTGCCTCAGTTCATGTGTTACTAGATTTTTTTTTAAAGCATCTATTCATCATTTCTTATAACACAATAGTATTCCTTCACAATCATATACCATTTCAATCATTTCTCAATTGACAGCTATACCCTTAATTATCAATTCTTTTCCCAAAAGAACTGCTTTAAATATTGTTGTACATATAGGTCCTTTTCATTTTTGTTTTATATCTCTTTGGGATAGAGACCTAGTAGCGGTATTGCTATGTCAAAGATTGCATACCATGGTTGTAATAGCCATTTGGTAATAACTCCAAATTGTTCTACCAAATGGTTGAATCAGCATATCACTTCACTAACAGGGCATAGGTATCTCAATTGTCCCACATCTCCTCCATTTGTTATTTTGCCTTTCTGCCATATTAGTCAATCTGATAGATGTGGGGTGGTACCTCAGAATTGTTTTAATTTACATTTATGCAACCAGTAGTGATCTGGAGTATTTTTCTCATATAACTATAGATTGATAACTTTGTCAGAAAACTGTCTGTTCATCTCCTTTGACCCTTTATCATATGGGGAATGGCTCTTATTTTTATAAATTGGATCAATTTCTCTACATATTTGAGAAATGAGACTTTTATCAGAGAAACTTGCTATAAAAAGTTTTCAGTTATGATTAACTGTATTTCCCTCCATGTCATTTTCTACCTGTTTATCCTACTTTCTCTCTCCTTTCATCCTATTCATCCTCAAAGGTATTTTGTTTCTGACTACCACCTCCTTCCAATCCTCACTTATCCTTTTACTCTACTTTCTTTCCAGTGGGGTAAGATAGATTTCCTTTTTTTTTTTTCCTGAGGCATTTGGGGTTAAGTTATTTGCCCAAGGTCACGCAACTAGGAAGTGTTAAGTGTCTGAGGTCAGATTTGAACTCAGGTCCTCCTGACTTCAGGGCTGGTGCTCTAACCACCTTGCCACCTAGCTGCCCCTAGATTTCTCTTTTTGAGCCATTTCCCACAAAAGTAAGGTTTAAAGCCTTTCCACTGTAAAAGCTCTTTTTCACTCCTTTTATGTGAAATAACTTTCCATTCTACCTCTCCTATTCTCCTTCTCCCCGTGCTGTCCTCTTTCTTATTGCTTAATATTTTTACACATAATCATTTCTTCATATTCAATTCACATTCATGACCTCTATGTATGTTTTTTTAACTGCCTTAACTTTTTTATTTTTATTTTGATTTTGGTAATTAGATAATTACTTGATAATTAGAAAGTTCTTAGGAGTCACCAGTATCATTTTCCCACTTAGGAATGTAAACAATTTAACTATTGAATTCTTTGATTTCTCTTTCCTGCTTATTCTTTTTATGCTTTTCTTGTGACTTGTATTTGAAAGTCAAATTTTCTATTCATCTCTAGTCTTTTCATCAGGAATGCTTAAAAGTCCTTTATTTCATTGAATATCCATTTGCCCCTGAAAAATTATATTTAGTTTTGCTAAGTACATAATTGTTATTGTAATTCTAGTTTCTTTATCCTCCAGAATATCACATTCCAAGTCCTCCAATTCTTTCATGTAGAAACTTAGCCAGACTGTAATGCCACAATATTTGAATTTTTTCTTTCTGGTTTCTTACAATATTTTCTCCCTGACCTGGAGCTCTGGAATTTGGCTGTGATATTCCCGTGTGTTTTCATTTTGGAATCTCTTTCAAAAGGTGACCCATAGATTCTTTCAATTTCTATTTTACCTTTTAGTTCTAGTGTAATATCTGGGCAACTTTCCTTGATAATTTCCTGAAAGAAGTGTTCTAGGCTCTTTTTTTTTTTTTTGATTAGTCTAATAATTCTTAAATTATCTCTCTTCAATCTCTTTTCTAGATTTGTCCATTTTTATTCTTTTGATTGTGTTTTATTGCTTCTTGATGTTTCATTAGCTTTCAATTGCCTCATTCTAATTTTTAAGGAATTATTTTCTTCAGTAAGCTGTTGAATTTCCTTTTCTTTTTGCCCAATTCTACTTTTTAAGGAGTTCTTTTCTTCTGTAAATTTTTGTACATCTTTCTGCATGTGGTCAATTCTGCTTTTTAAAGAAATTTCCTAAGTAAATTATTGTATATATCTTTCTCTATTTGGCCAATGCTGCTTTTTAAGGTGTCCTTTCTTCTGTGGATTTTTCTGCCTTTTTTAACTATTTGGCCTATTTTGTTTTTAAGGGAATTTTTTTTAGTATTTTTGTGCCTCCTTTACCAACCTGCTGACTTTTTTCATGATTTTCTTTGTATCACAAGCATTTCTTTTTAAAACATTTTTGATAGTTTACCTCTCAGATCTGTGGAGAAGGAAGGAATATGTGACCAAAGCAGCACTGGAACCCATTACTGAACACCAAATAGATAATTTTCATTATATTAAGTTAAAAAGTTTTTATACAAACAATACAATGCATTAGAAGGGAAGCAATAAATTGGGAAAACATTTTTATATTTAAGTGTTCTGATAAAGGCCTCATTTCCAAAATATATAGAGAACTGATTCAAATTTATAAGAATTCAAGCCATTCTCCAATTGATTAATGGTCAAAGGATTTGAACAGACAATTTTCAGAGAAAGCAATTAAAATCATTTCTAGTCCTATGAAAGATTCTCTAAATCACAATTGATCAGGAAATACAAATTAAGACAACTCTAAGATACACACCTCTCAGATTGGCTAAGATAACAGGAAAAGATAACAAATATTGGAGGGGATGTGGGAAAACTGGGACACTAATATGTTGTTGGTTGAATTGTGAATGGATCCAGCCATTCTGGAGAACAATTTAGAACCATGCTCAAAAAGTTATCAAACTCTCCATACCTTTTGATCCAGCAGTGTTTCTACTGGGCTTATATCCCAAAGAGATCTTAAAGAGGGAAAGGGACCCACATGTGCAAAAATGTTTGTGGCAGCCCTTTTAATAATGGCAAGAAATTGGAAATTGAGTGGATGCCCATCAGTTGGAGAATAGCTGAATAAGTTATGGTAAATGAATGTTATTGAATACTATTGTTCTATAAGAAACAATCAGCAGGATGATCTTAGGGAGGCCTAAGATCTTAGAGGATCTTAGAGAGACTTATATGAACTGATACTAAGTAAAATGAGCAGAACCAGGAGATCATTATACACAGCAACAACAAGATTATATGATGATCAACTCTGATGGACATGACGATTTCAACAATGAGATAATTGAGGCCAGTTCCAATGATCTTGTGATGAAGAGAGCCATCTTCACCCAAAAAGAGGACTATGGGAACTGAGTGTGGATCACAACATAGCATTTTTCACTCTTTTTGTTGTTGTTGCTTGCATTTTGTTTTCTTTCTCCTTATTTTCCTTTTTGATCTGATTTTTCTTGTGCTGCAAGATTAGTGTATAAATATGTATACATATATTGTGTTTAACATATATTTTAACATGTTTGACATATATTGGATTTCTTGCCATCTAGGGAAGGGTGGGGAGAACGGGGAAATTTTGGAACATAAGGTTTTGCAAGGGACAATGTTGAAAAATTATCCATGCATATATTTTGAAAATAAAAAGCTTTAATAAAAAAAGAAAAAATATTTTTGAGATGTTTCAGGAATTCTTTTGGGGACTAAGATCAATTTACATTTTTCCTTGAGGCTTTAGATGTAGCAGTTTTAACTTTGTTGTCTTCTTTTGAGTTTGTGTTTTGGTCTCTTCCCTTTTATCATAATAACTTTCTATAGTTACAATTTTTTTATTGTTTGCTCTTTTTCCAGCGCGAATTTCTTGACTTTTAACTTCATACTAACCTGACCTCTTCTCCAAACATAAAGTGGGTATTGTCCCAGGTTTTAATTTTTTGTGGTATGATATAAGGAAAGATGTACTTTTCCGGCCTTATTACAAACATTGGTTTTTCTGTCCTGTAACTATGACCAGAGTCCCTATTCCTTTGGGTCCACAAGCAAGTGCCCCTTATCCCCCTGGGACCATGACCCAGGATTGCAACCCAGAGCCAAGATTAGGCAATACAATATAATCTTGCACCTATTTCTAGCAAAAAGACTCATAATCTTCGTACTAATTGTCTGATGCATTTATCCTTTGTGGGCTGAGAGTTCAAGAACCTTTTACTATTGTTGATTCAATCTCAAATCCACCTGCTGGTTTTCTGGTAATGACCTATACTAAAGCATTCTGTGCTTCACTCTCACCCTGGTGTAATACATCTTTCCTACTGACTTCAGAGTTTTCTTGGGCTAGAAAATTGATTCACCCCATTCTTTTTTGAATTCTGTCAATCCAGAATTTGTTTTGATATATTATTTAAAGTTGTTTGGAGGAAAATTTGGGAGAGCTTATATGAGTCTCTGTTCATTCTCCGTCATCTTGGCTCCATCTCCTTACCCTCCTTCCCAATTTGATACATTTTGCGTTTCAAAAGTCTATAGGACATTTAGTTCAAAATGTCCAACAGGACATCAAGAGAAAGTTAACAATGGATAAACAGCTCTAAGAATCAGCATAGAAATAATTTAATACCTCACAGCTGGTAAAAAAAAAAATTCTCCAAGTGACATTATATAAAGAGAGAATAAGAGGGTTAATGAGGAGCCTTGTGGACATGCGTAATTGTCAAATATAATTTGGATAAAAATCAGAGATTGATAAGCAGTCAAACAAGTGGGAGAAAAACCAGAAAAGTAGTATTATCATAAAAACCTAGACAAGAGTAGCAAAGATAAAAGAGTAATTAGCATTATATTCTTACAAATTTGACTTAGTTTGAAAATTATATATTTGAATATTTGAATATATTTGAAAATTTAGGCCTTTATCAAAGACACTTGCCTCATTTTTTTTCCAGTTTTCTGTTTTCCTTTTAATCTTGGCTGCATTGGTTTTATTTGGGCAAAAACTTTTTAGTTTAATATAGTCAAACTCCCAAGATATTATTTTACATAATGTGATGTATAGTCGAAATTCAATTCATTGATCTGCTCTTTCATTATTTCACTGAAATAAATGTTTAGAGATACGAATTTTTCCCTAAGTACTGCTTTGGCTGTATTACACGATTTGTTATGTTGTCTTATTGTTGTCATTCTATATAATGAAATTAGTTATTATTTCTATGATGTGTTCTTTGATCCACTCATGCTATAGGATTTGATTGTTTAATTTCCAATTAATTTTTTATCTATATTTCTATGGCTCTTTGTTGAATATTTTATTGCACTATGATCTGGAAAAGATGCATTTATAAACTCTGATTTTCTGCATTTGGTTGTGCCCAATAAGGGCTGCCACATTTTTGCACATGTGGGTCCCTTTCCCTTTTTAAGATCTCTTTGGATATAGGCCCAAGAGAAACACTGCTAGATGAAAGGGTATGCACAGTTTTGAACATAATTCCAAATTGCTCTCCAGAATGGCTGGATCCATTCACAGTTGTGGCAACAATGTATTTGTGTCCCAGTTTTCCCACATCCCCTCCAACATTCATCATTACATTTTCCTGTCATCTTAGCCAACCTGAGAGGTGTGTAGTAGTATTTCAGTTGTTTTAATTTGCACTTCTCTGATCAGTAGTGATTTAGAGCACCTTTTCATATGATTAGAAATGGTGATAATTTCTTCATCTAAAAATTGTCTGTTCATATCCTTTGACCATTTATCAATTGGAGAATAGCTTGAATTCTTATAAATTTGAGTCAATTCTATATATATTTTAGAAATGAGGCCTATATTAGAACCCTTAAATGTAAAAATATTTTCTCTATTAATTCTCTTCTAATCTTGTCTGCATTAGTTTTGTTTATATAAAAACTTTTTAACTTAATATAATGAAAATTATCTATTTGGTGTTCAATTATGAGTTCCAGTTTTTCTTTGAACATAAATCCCTTCTTTCTCTATAGATCTGAGAGGTAAACTATCCTATGTTCTGCTAATTTACTTATAATAATTATAATATAATAATAAATCATATATCTATTTTGACCTTATCTTGGTATGTGGTGTTAGGTATAGGTCAATGACTAGTTTCCAATTCTAGTTTCCAATTTTCCCAGCAGTTTTTGTCAAATAGTGAGTTCTTATGACAAAAGCTCGGTATTTGGGTTTATCAAACACTAGATTGCTATAGTTATTGACTATTTTGTCCTGTGATCTTAACCTATTCCACTAATCAACTATTCTATTTTTTAGCCAGTACCAAATGGTTTTGAGGACCACTGCTTTATAATATAGTTTTACGTCTGGCACAGCTAGGCCATCTTCATTGGCATTTTGTTTTTCATTAATTCCCTTGAAATTCTTGATCTTTTATTCTTCCAGATGAACTTAGTCATTTTTTCTAGATCTGTAAAATAATTTCTTGGGAGTTTGATTGGTATGGCACTAAATAAGTAGATTAATTTAGGTAATATTATCATTTTTATTATATTTTCTCAACCTACCAATAAGCACTTGATATTTTTCTACCTGATTAGATCTGACTTTATTTGTGTGGAGAACATTTTGTAGTTGTGTTCATATGGTATTGGAATTAATTCTTCTGTGAATGTTTGATAGGATTTACATATAAATCCATCTGGCCCTGGAGATTTTTTCTTAGGGAGTTGATAAATAACTTGTTTTGTTTCTTTTTCTAAAATGGGACTGAGTAAATAATTTATTTCCTCTTCTGTTAACCTGAGCAATTTATATTTTTGTAGATATTCCTACATTAAATTTAAATTATCAAATTTATTGGCATATAGTTGGGCAAAAAATAACTTCTAATTTCCTTTTCATTGATAGAAATTTCTCCCTTTTTATTTTTGAAACTAACAATTTGATTTTCTTCTTTCCTTTTTCTAATCAAATTAAATAAAGGTTTATCTATTTTGTTGGTTTTTTCATAAAACCAACTCAGTTTTATTAATTCAATAGTTTTCTTATTTTTTATTTTATTAATATCTCATTTTATTTTCAGAATTTCAAATTTGATATTTAATTGAGGGTTTTTAATTTGGTCTTTTTCTAGATTTTTAAACTGTAAGTCCAATTCATTGATCTTCTCTTTCTCTATATTATGCAAGTAACCATCTAGAGATATAAAATTTCCCCTTATAACTGCTTTGGTTGCACTCACAAATTTTGTTTATGTTGTCTCATTATTAACATTCTCTTGGATAAAGTTGTTGATTGTGTCTGATTTGTTGTTTCACCCATTTATTCTTTAGGATTGGATTATTTAATTTCCAATTAATTTTTGGTCTATTTTCTCCTTATATTGCATGTGATTTTTATTGCATCATAATCTGAAAAAAAAGCATTTACTATTTCTACCTTTCTGTATTTGATTTTGAGCTTTTTATGCCCTAATACATGGCCAATTTTTGTATAAGTTCCATGTACTGCCAAGAAAAAAGTTAAACTCCTTTATGTCTCCATTCAATTTTCTCCAAAGATGTATCATACTTAAATTTTCTAACATTCTGTTTACCTGCTTAACTTCTTTCTTATTTATTTTGTGGTTTGATTTATCTAGTTCTGAGAAAGCAAGGTTGGGAGCCCCCACTAGTAGAGTTTTGCTATTTCTTCTTGTATCTCTCAACTTCTCCTCTAGGAATTTCCATGCTATACCACTTGGTGTATATATGTTTAGCATTAATATTGATTCATTATCTATGGTACCCTTTAGTAAAATATAGTTTCTCGTTGTGTCCTGCTTTCTAAAGCCCCCATGTTGGGGTGACAAAACACACTGCTACTTTCTAGAGGCTCCACACTGGGGTGATTAAAATATTAGTCCTGTTTTCTAGAGCCCCCAAGTTGGAGTGATAAAACATACTGTGCTTTCTAAAGCCCCCATGATGGGATGATTAAAATAGACCTTTCTAGTGGAGAAGTGATGAGGTGGGACTTCTGAAGATGGTGGGAAAATGGAGTCCATTTATTTCAAAGATTTTCCTCTTTTTATAATGTAACAAAAACAACACTGTGCACATAGGACCACATAAACAATTTGCTATTGCACGTAGTTTGCCACCTGGTATCACTCTTCTTCAATCACAACACAGTTTGTCACCTCCCTGACTGCTCAGGAAGGCCGAAAGCCCTTAGAGGAGATGAGAAACCAAACCAGACATTGTGAGCAGGTTCCCTCTGGGCTGAAGGGTCTTATACCTTACCCAGAGTTTCCCCACAGACTATTACCCTCTACATCTCACTCTTTCTTTTGTTTCAATTGAAGCAGTTATATACCAGTGGTTAAATCAATCACCATGGAGGAATCACAGGCAAGTTGTAATATCATGCAAGCAAGTAGTAACATAACAAATAATATGAATAAACAAAATACTATAGAGATTTCATGAGTCCCAGAAGGAAGGTATTAAAAAATAACTATCAATTCATAACCATATACACCTACTTGAGCATCTAAGAGATAGTCCAAAACCAATTTATTGTCCATCACTTCATGTGTCAGGGAATCCAATGATTCCTGTAGGTTTTCAAATCCTGCATCAGTCTTATGTCTCAGGGAATTCAATGATTCCTGCATGTTTTGAAGTCCTGCATCAGTCTTATTGAGAATTATTTTTTATATTCATGAGTACACAAAGGGTTAACTGCCAGTTTCTTTCAGTGGTAGGTACAGTCAGCAATGGAACAACCCAGTGCTTCTTGGGTCTTCTCTTTTGTTTTGAGGGTCTTTTCTTTTTCCATCTCTCTCTGATGGACAAGGCAGATACAGTTCATTGGCACCCATCTGATTCCTTCTTCATCTGTGGAGATACAAGCAAACCCTCTTGTAATGTTCTCTCTAAAATGTAATGTTCTGTGTTGAGATTTTCTTGGGGTCTCTGGAGGCAGCCTTCATTTCAAGTCAGTAATCACCGCATGAGTACAGCCAGAGGTTAAAATGCAAATCCTTTATTATTTCTTTCAAAGTCTTATCTCCTTCGCTTGGGGCTCAGCTAGTTTTCTGGAGGCCTTCGGGAATCTTGGTTTCAGTGGAGAAGTGAAGGAAGGAGGAGAGCCTGCCACCAAGGTGGTGTGAAATGGGAGGAATCTGTCTGAGTCCAAGGGCTTGTGTACCAGCCTTCAGCCTCAAGCCTTCTGTCTGCTTGTCTCTGAATCTCCCTGGCTGAAGCTTCTAGCTTATATGCTCCACACTGAGTACAAAGCAATCATTATATTACTAGGAAACCATTATTTGTTGTAGGATTAATTCAATGCTAAACAAGATTTAACCATTGTCTCCTCAATTCTACTTAGTACCTTGTTTCAAGTTATGGTCCATAACAATCTCCTTGTAGGATTAAATCAATCCACTGACCTATGCTAAATTAGATAACTATTGTCTCTATCAATTCCACTGACTTAGTACCTTGTAAGAATCCTTTGTTTAAAGTTCAGAGTTCTGACCCATAACATCTCCTGCTTTCCTTTGTTTTAGAACATAAGGAGGTCACTCTCCCTGACTTCTCAAGGAGGTAAGAACCCCCAAAAAGGAGGTTGTCACGCCTTCCCTGATGGCTCAAAAAAAGGGTGAAAACACCATAAAAGGAGGTGATCACACCCTCCCTGATGTCTCAGGAAGGGAGATGAAAACACCAAAGGAAATGGGAAGTAAAATCAGGTTAGCGTGTTTCTGAAGGGTCTCACTTTGAAACAGGCATACATAAATCCATTAACATGGGAGGTATTATACATAATTACATAAATTACATAAGCACATAGTAACACAGACTACTAGTGATGTGACACATAACATGAATCAACATGAGGAATTGTACATGTCCATACGTCCTAGAAATAGTACAAAAGAAATCTATTGTCCATTACTTCATGGGTGTAGAGAATCCAATTATTCCTGCAAGTTTTGAAGTTTCAATAGTCTCATCAAAAATTTTTCATCTCAGGGAATCCAATGATTCCTACAGATTTTTAAGTCCTGTATCAATCTTATCATGTCTCAGAGAATTCAATGATTCCTGCTGGTTTTAAAGTTCTGTAACAATCTTGTTATCAGCCATGCTCTTTCAGTGTCAGATGTTTCTTAGGTCTTCTCTTTGGGTTCGAGGTTTTTGTCTTTTTCTATCTCTCTCCAGGTGCTCATTGGCACCCAGCTGATTCCTTCTCCATCTGTAGAGATGCAAGCAAACCCTTTCTCCCAAGCAGTTAACCTATCTAGTCCCTTCTATTTACCACTTTGGGGACTTCTCCTCATCACCTGGCAATTATATTGAAGCTTCTTGCACTGGACACTGCTCTTTTGTTGGGTTAAAAAAAAGCCTGTATTCTCCCCAATTGTAATCCCTTTCTGCTATCTGATTGCTTTTCTGCTAATTGATCATGTAATCCCTTTCTGCCATCTGATTGCTTTTCTGCTCATTGATCATGTAATCTCTTTCTGCCATCTGATTACTTCTTTGGTGATTGATTACTTCTAAAGACTCTCTGGGTGTAACCTTGGTTGCCATCATGTCTCACCTGTTTTTTGTTTGAAATCTTGGAGCTGGGTTCTGCCTCTCATTTCCCTGAGTCAATCTACATTCTGAGGCCCAGTAGAAACCCTTGTTGCATTTTATACATGAGGTTTTGGGTTTTGTTTTTTCACCCTGTCTTCTCACTTTATCTCTATACCTACATGAATCTCTTAAATGCCCAATTTTTCCACACTTAAAGCATTGACGAGTTTCTCTAGAAGTCCTTTGCCAAGAGGGACCCTGTCTTCCCATGTTCATCATAGTCTGGGTATAATAAGCATTTGTTCCCACTGTGGCACAGTGTCTTATGATCTCCTCTAAAGAAGCAGCTTTCTGTAGTCCCCATATAATTCTTCTGCAAACCCCATTAGCATTGTCTTATCATTATTTCTGTAGCTGCATTTTCTCCAATGGTTCTTGTGACAGCTGTTTGCAAATATTCCACAAAATCAGCAAAGGGTTCATTGGGACCTTGCTCTATTTTTGTGAAGGCTTCACCTCCATCTTTTCCTGGGAGAGGCCCCAAGCTTTTATTGCAGCAGTAGCAATTTGCTCATACACTGCTATGGGGTAATAATCTGTGCTAAATTGTCTGCATACTGACCTTCACCTGATAGTTGGTCAAAGGTGATTTGTATGTTAACTCCAGTTTGCTTATTGTATTGAGCCTGTATGCTGCATAATTCACTATGCTCTGAAAGCCACAACAAATTTTGTCCAGGTTCTAAACATGTCCTTGCTATAGATTTCCAATCACTAGGGGTTAAGATTTCATAAGCCAAATTCTCTAGTAGCATAAGACAATGTAGCCCCATAAAGAGTGCAACCCTTTTTTAAATCCTTGATTTTTTTCCAGATCAAAAGGAGTATATCTTCTCCTTTGTTGACCTGAAGAGTCAAATTCTTCAATAACAGGTTATGCATTTATTTTTAAATCAGATATATCCTGTCTTTTTTTTTTTTTGCCTTAACCAGTACCTTTTCTAATCTTGTCATAGGCTGCTTCATAGGTGGTGCTGACTGTGTTACTGCCTCACCCCCTCCTCCTTCTCCCTCCACCTATAACTGATGGAAGTAGGTCAGAGGATGGAAAATGCCCTAATGGTTTTTGCTGTGAAGCACTACATTTAGAATTGTACTTAACTTCATTCTTATCTGATTCTTCATCCTTTTCACCTAGTTTATCTGGATTCTCCCCCTCTTTCTTCTTTTTCTTATTCTAATATTTATATAATTTCTTAAAGCCAGTTGTATTAAATTATATATATAAAGTGTTTTGGAAATTGAGTCAGGTCCATTATTAGTATAGTATTCACATAATTGCTCTCCTATTAATTTCCACTCCTCTAGATCTAATTCTTTTTCCTTAGAGAACCAAGGAGATGTGTACTATACTGTTTCTAAAAGTTCAATGATCTCCCAAGTTACAATCAAACCTTGATTTTTTATCAGTCTGATCAAGCTTAAGATGCATTTTCCTTTTGGTGGAGAAATCACCTTTCTAAACATTTGTCCCATTTTAGCTAGAATATTACTTTAGTCCTTAACAAAGTTTCCTTGTCTATTTTTGTACTCACCCTAATTTCTGGATCACAGATGAATGTTTTGGCCCCATGTTGGGCGCCAAAATGTAATATTCTCTCTAAAATGTAATGTTCTCTGTTAAGGTTTTCTTGGGGTCTCTGGAGGCCAACTTCGTTTCAGGTCAGTAATCATCACACAACCACACCACACACCACAAATACCACATAAGTTCAGCCAGGTGTTAAAGTCCAAATCCTTTATTATCGCTTTCAAAGTCTCATTTCCTTTACTTGGGACTTGGCTAGTTTTCTGGAGGCCTTCGGGAGTCTTGGTTTCAGTGGAGAAGTGGAAGAAGGAGGAGAGCCTGCCACCAAGGTGGTGTGAGATGGGAGGAATCTGTCTGAGTCCAAGGGCTTGTGTTCCAGCCTTCAGCCTCAAGCCTTCTGTCTGCTTGTCTCTGAATCTCCCTGGCTGAGACTTCTAGCTTATATGCTCCACATGAGTACAAACCAATCATTATATCACTAGGAAACCATTATTTGTTGTAGGATGAATTCAGTGTTAAACTAGATTTAACCATTGTCTCCTCAATTCCACTTAGTACCTTGTTTCAAGTTCTAGCCCATAACATCTTCTTGTAGGATTAAATCAATCATACTGAACTATGCTAAATTAGATAACTATTGTCTCTACCAATTCCTCTGACTATGTACCTTGTAAGAATCATTTGAATCAGAGTTCTGGCCCATAACACCCTCTCCCCAAAGCAGTTAGCATATCTGGCCCCTTCCATTCACCACTTTCTGGATCTCTCCACATCACTTGGCAATTATCTAAAGATAGTGGAACCGCTTGCACTGAACTCTGCCCTTCCGGCTGGTTTTGAAACTGTCTGCGGAACAAGTGCATCTCCATCAAAAATCAAAAAGTTTTTAATATATAGTGTTAAGTTTAGAAGTTCTCTAGGGTTACCTGTGGCTCCCCCTCTCTTTTATTTTTGGAGGAGCATTTTGATGTCTTCAAATTTCCATCTCAAAGGGGTAGCACTAATTTCATCTGCTATTGATCCCCCTATTCCAGACATATGAGTGTTTTTGCCATGATCCTGGTTTTACTACTCAAGTTAAAATCTTTCCTTGTTTTAAAACTTGTAGGATTCCTTAAAACCAATTTTACTCTATTATATTCAGTTAGTTGTTCTCCCACTAACTTCCACATCTCTGGCTCCAAACTCTCCTTCTTTCAAAGCCACAGAGACATGTACTGCAGAGTATCTGAGAACTCAGTGATCTGTTTCCAAGTTACCAACAAACTTTGATTCTCTGCTAACCTCACTAAGCATGCTTCATATTTCCCTTGGAGGGGAAGCGTTTTTCTTAGTACTTGCCTCATTTCAATTGAAAAATGAAAGTGACTAAATTAACCCTTACTGATTCTTCCCGCTAGCCTATTTCTATACTTAACCTTCGGGGTCACAGGGAATTCTCCACTGAACTGGGCTGATCACAACAGTAGAGCTGATTTCTATAGGACCTCACTAAGAGCCCCACATTTGGACACAAACATTATGTCCTGCTTTCTAGAGCCCCCAAGTTGGGGTCTAAAACATACTATGCTTTCTAAAGCTTCCATGCTGGGGTGATTAAAATATATGTTCCTAGTGGAGAAGTGATGAGGTAGGATACCTGAGGATGGTGGAAAAATAGAGTCCATTTATTTCAAGGACTTTCCCCTTTTATATAATGTAATAAAAAGAACACTGTGCACATGGGACCACATAAACAATTTGCTATTGTACGTATTTTGCCACCGGGGTTATCACTCATCCACCTGGTATCACTCTGCTTCAATCACAACACAGGTTCTTACCACCCCCTGACTGCTCAGGAAGGCCAAGAGCCCTTAGGGGAGATGGGGAGCTGAACTAGACATTGTTAGCAGGTTCCCTCTGGGATGAAGGATTTTATGCCTTACCCAGAGTTTCCCCACTGACTGTGACCCTCTACAGTTTCCTTCCTTATCTCTTTTAATTAGCTCTATCTTTGCTTTTACTTGATCTGAGATCAGGATTGCTACCCCTGATTTTTTTATTCACCTGAAGCATAATGGATTCTGCTCTAGCCCTTTACCTTCACTCTGTATTTATCACTCTGCTTTAAATATGTTTCTTGTAAACAACATATTGTAGTATTCTGGATTTTAATCCAGTCTGCTATCCACTTCCGTTTTATGGGAGAGTTCATCCCATTCATATTCACAGTTAAAATAACTAATTCGATATTTCCTGCCATCTTATTTACCCTGTTATGCTTTTCTCTTTCCTTTCCTCTTTCCCTCCTCCCCAGTATCTTGCTTTTGATGACCACCTCCCTCAAATAGTCCTCTCTCTTTAGCCCCCTCCCCCTTTTTATACGTTTCCCCTAATACTTCTGTTTACCTTCTATCAGTCTTTCTCTTTCTTTTCACCTTTCCCCTCCCACTTCCCTATAAGGTGAGACAAATTTCTCTGTGACACCAAATATGTCTAATAGTCTCTTTTTGAGCCAAAAACGATGAGAGTAAGTTTCACACAATGCTCATCCTCCTCCCTCTTTTCTCTCAATTATAATAAGTCTTCTTTGCCTCTTTGTAAGATGTAATTTCTCTTTATTTGACCTTCTTTTTCTTCTTCTTCCAGTATGACCTCCTTTCTGCCTCTAGTTTCTTTTTTCATATTATCACAATAAAATCAAATTATACCCACACTCTCTAAGTATATCCATAACAGAAATATAGTTCTCAAGAGTCTTTCCTTTTTACCTTTTTATGCTTCTTTTGAGTTCTGTGTTTAGAAATCAACTTGTTTAGTTCTGGTCTTTTCATTAGAAATAAGTGAAATTCATCTACATCATTGAATGCCCATTTTCTTCCCTGAAAGATAATGCTCATTTTAAATGGATAGCTTATTCTTGGCTGTAATCCAAGTTTCTTTGACTTTTGGAATATCAGATTCCAAGCCCTTTGAGCCTTTCAGGTAGAAGCTGCGAGGATTTAAATAGTTTCTTTCTGGCTACTTGCAATATCTTTTCTTTGGTGCGTTATTTCTGAAATTTAGCCATGATATTCCTTGGGGATTTAATTTTTGCATCTCTTTCAGGAGGTGACTGGTGAATTCTTTCAATGGCTATTTTACCTTCTAATTCTAAGATACCAGGGCAGTTTTCCTTCAAGATTTCCTGTAAGATAGTGTTTAGGTTCTTTTTTCCAGCATGGCTTTCAGGAAGTCCAATATTCCTTAGATTAGCTCCCATAGATTTATTTTCTAGGTTACTTGTTTTTCCTAGAAGATATTTCCTACTTTCTTCTATTTTTTTATTTTTTGTTTTTAATTGATTCTTGAAGTCTTATTGAAGCATTCATTTCCATTTGTTCAATTCTAATTTTTAGTGTATCATTTTCTTCAGTTACCTTTTATAGCTCTTTTTGTATTTGGCCAATTGAATTGTTTTGTTCATTGCATTTTTTTCCATTTCACAAATTTTGTTTTTCAATGAATTGGTATGTTTTTCATACCTATTTTGTAAGGCATTATATGATTTTTCCATTTCATCAAATCTACTTTGTAGGGAGTTATATGCTTTTCCCATCCCTTTTTTGTTTGTTTGTTTGTTTGTTTTTTGTTTTTATTATTATAGCTTTTTATTTATTTACAAGTTATATGCATGAGTAATTTTACAGCATTGACAATTGCCAAATATTTAGTTCCAATTTTTCTGCTCCTTCCCCGCATCCCCTGCCCCCGATGGCAGGTTGGCCAATACATGTTAAGTATGTTAAAGTATAAATTAAGTACAATATAAGCATATATGTCCTAACAGTTATTTTACTGTACAAAAAGAATTGGAGTTTGAAATAGTGTACTATTAGCCTGTGAAGGAAATAAAAAATGCAGGCGGACAAATTCTATGTAATGGTTTATAGTCATTTCCCAGAATTCTTTCACTGGGTGTAGCTGGTTCAATTCATTACTGCTCTATTGGAGCTGCTTTGGTTCATCTCATTGCTGAAGATGGCCAGGTCCATCAGAATTGATCATCATATAGTATTGTCATTGAAGTATATAGTGATCTCCTGGTCCTGCTCATTTCACTCAGCATCAGTTCATGTAAGTCTCTCCAGGCCTTTCTGAAATCCTCCTGCTGGTCATTTCTTACCAAACAATAATATTCCATAATATTCACATACCACAATTTATTCAGCCATTCTCCAATTGATGGGCATCCACTCAGTTTCTAGTTTCTGGCCACTTCAAAGAGATCTGCCACAAACAGTCATGCACATACAGGTCCCTTTCCCTTCTTTAAGATTTCTTTGGGACATAAGCCCAGTAGTAACATTGCTGGATCAAAGGGTATGCACAGTTTGATAACTTTTTGAGCATAGTTCCAAATTGCTCTCCAGAATAGCTGGATGTATTCACAATTCCACCAACAATGTATTAGTAATTCTCAGATGAAGAAATTGAAACTATTTCTAGTTATATGAAAAGATGCTCCAAGTCATTATTAATCAGAGAAATGCAAATTAAGACAACTCTAAGATACCACTACACACCTGTCAGATTGGCTAAGATGACAGGAAAAAATAATGATGATTGTTGGAGGGGATGTGGGAAAACTGGGACATTGATGCATTGTTGGTGGAGTTGTGAGCAAATCCAACCATTCTGGAGAGTAGTTTGGAACTATGCTCAAAAAGTTATCAAACTGTGCATACCCTTTGATCCAGCAGTGTTACTACTGGGCTTATATCCCAAAGAGATCATAAAGAAGGGAAAGGGACCTGTATGTGCACAAATGTTTGTGGCAGCCCTCTTTGTAGTGGCTAGAAACTGGAAACTGAGTGGATGCCCATCAGTTGGAGAATGGCTGAATAAATTGTGGTATATTAATATTATGGAATATTATTGTTCTGTAAGAAATGACCAACAGGATGATTTCAGAAACTTACACGAACTGATGCTGAGTGAAATGAGCAGGACCAGGAGATCATTATATACTTCAACAACAATACTATATGATGACCAGTTCTGATGGACCTGGCCATCCTCAGCAACGAGATCAACCAAATCATTTCCAATGGAGCAGTAATGAACTGAACCAGCTACGCCCAGAGAAAGAACTCTGGGAGATGACTAAAAACCATTACATTGAATTCCTAGTCCCCATATTTATGCCCACCTGCATTTTTGATTTCCTTCACAAGCTAATTGTACAATATTTCAGAGTCTGATTCTTTTTGTACAGCAAAATAACAGTTTGGTCATGTATACTTATTGTGTATCTAATTTATATTTAAATATATTTAACATCTACTGGTCATCCTGCCATCTGGGGAGGGGGTGGGGGGTAAGAGGTGAAAAATTGGAACAAGAGGTTTGGCAGTTGTTAATGCTGTAAAGTTACCCATACATATAACCTGTAAATAAAAGGCTATTAAATAAAATAAAAATTTTTAAAAAAACAATGTATTAGTGTCCCTGTTTTGCTACATCCCCTTCAACATCCCGTATTATCTTTCCCTGTTATTCTAGCCATTCTGACAGGTATGTAGTTTTCCCATCCCTTTTTTGCAAAGATCTCATTTCCTTTCTCCAATTTTCTTCCAAGAAAGCCTTGTAAAATGACAATCAACTCATATGTCCCTTTGGTGCTTCATCTGGAGTTGATTTGCCTTTAAGAACCTTAGGATTTGAGGTCTGTTCTTCTCTCTTTCCATAAAGCTATCTGTGGTGAAAGTTCTTTTTGGTTTTTTTGCTCATTTTTCAAGACTTGAGGTCTGCTCTTAACAAAAAGGTGCAATAGCTGCTTCAGTTTGCCCTGGGGCAGCTTTGCTGATTGACTTCCAATACTGGTAATTGCAGCTAGCTCCCTCATTCTTCCAGGGCTCAATGGTTTACAATTTGTCTTTCATAACAAATCTGCCAAACCAGCTACTTGCAATCAAAACAGAGTAGCCTAAGAGGCTCACAGAAGATTCCCAGATATATGAAAGCTGCAACACTCTGACTCCCCACCCCAGCTCCTTGCCCCACTCTCCCTGTGCTGCAGTCTGGACTCAACAGACTGTTAGAAACAGACCTGTTCTGAAGTTCTTCCAAGTTATCTTCTTCTGGAAATGTGTTGTACTCCAAATATTTGTGTGTTCTTTGACTCCAAAACCAGTTTAGATGTTTAATCTACTGAGAGAAGGTCAGAGAGATCATAGAAAGTCATGTCTGTGCTCCACCCCTGTATTCAATATCTGATTTTTAGCAGAGATATTTGCAAAAAAGATTTTTTCTTCCATTTTTCCTTCTTATTAGATAAAATATTATACAATCAAAATTCTCTATTTTTCTTTTTTATATCCTCTTTCCTTTATTTGATTATGAATGTTCCTTCAAACCATAGTTCTGTAAGGTTGTTAAAATTGTTTGTTATAACCACTTATGTTAATTCACTTTTCCATTTAGAGCTTATTCTGTATTATGTAAAATGGTGGTATAAACTCAATTGTGCCAAATTGCTTTTTTTCCTTTTCTAATAGTTTTTGTAAGAGCCTTTTCTCTAGTAATTGAGGTCTTGAATGAAAATATTGTGTTATTTTATGTTTGGTTTCTTCTGGGTCTCACATAATATGTTCCATATAGTTTAATTTGACAGGTGTTGCTTTACAATATAATTAATTTTGTCATCTGATATACTACTATTATTTTAAATTCATGTTTTTAAATTATTTCCAGTGAGATTCTTGACCATTTTGTTTTATTAAAACAAATTTTATTTGATCTAATTCTCTAAAAAGTAACACTTTTGTAGTTTTATTGGCATAAAAATAAACCTGTGAATTAAACCTGCCATTTTTGTTGCATTGGCATAACCCAACCATGAGCAGTGAATGCTCATTAATTATCTTGTCTAGTTTTATTTTTTTTCAGTTTCTAAATAGTATTTATTATTACTATGAAGTAGTATTTACTAATATTATATTGTTGTCAAAGATATAGATAGATGATAGACAAGTATGATAAATATTATATATTTGCATATATCTGAGATTTGTATGCATTATTTTATGACTATTTTGAATTGTATTTTTTATTCTTTTGTCTAAGGCAGTAAGGTGGTACAATGGGTAGAAAGCAAAGTTCTCTAAGTAAAGAAAAATTGAGTCTAAATCTAGCCTCAGACATTCACTAAATTGATGAACCTAGCGAAGTCACTTAACCTCCATCTGCCTCAGATTCCTTTGGTATAAAATAAGGATGATAATTCTCAAGGTTGTTGTAAGGATCAAATTAGATTATATATTTTTAAAAACTTAGCACAGTGTCTGGTACATAGTAGGTGCTTAAAAATGTTTGTTTCCTTCCTTCTTTCTAGATATTGTTAGTAACATATACAAGAAGGTTGATTTTGTATTCTGCTAGTATGGTTATTATTTCAATTATTTTTTCCATTGAAATTTTGGGGTTCCACCATATTGTCTGCCTACCTTCTCCACAAGGCACTTGACCCTGGAAATTAATACTAGAGAGATCTGTCTGCAGTGTCCCTGAGGCCATGTATCAAGGCATAAGAGGAACAGCAGAAACACTAAATCTGGTTCACTACTTCACACTTCCAAAAATTCATGTTGTTGTTCAGTTGCGTTTAATTCTTCATGGTCCCATGAACCACAACCAGCTAAAACTGTCCACTGGATTTTTTTGGCAAAGATACTGGAGTGTTTTACATTTGCTTTCTTCAGAATCTAGTAATTCACTTGGACACAAATGATATATGCCAGAAGGAACCTAAAATGTATTATTTGAGGTTTCAAAGTTCTGGGTGATGAACCGAAAGACCTTTAATTTGCAAGTGTTATATTAATCACACTAGTTTAGGTTGAAGAAGAGCATACATAGATGCTATATAATGGCTCCCTCAAGTATTTGAAGAGTTATTGTATGAAATAAGTATTAGACTTTTTCTTTTTTAGCTTCAGAAAACAGATGTAAAAGTAATGGGTAGACATGTAAGAGAGCCTGGTTGAAGCTTGTTTTCTTGAAAAACTTCCTATATATTGGAAAAATACCAAAGTGAAGTCAGTTATTCAAGAAGTAAAAGTCATACACACATATGCACACACAAACACAACACATATAGTCTTTAAAGGAAAGCTAGATGATGGGGATATCATGGAGGTAGGACTTCTCAGTCTGGAGGAATTGGACTAAATGATTCCTGAGATTTTTTTCAATTTGAGATTCAATGTTTCTGTGATTTTAATTTGAATAAAAGGCATAGATGGCATGAAAACTTGGAAATGATAGCTAATAGGTTAGATGATAGTCAAGATTGTTGAGGGAATCCTATCAAAGAGAGAGGCTACTTCTCAAACAGTACAGTATCACATAAAGATTTAGCATCAGAATTTCTAAGTCGAATTTTGGCTTTGTCACTTGTCTTATCTGTGTGACCTTGAACAAATTATTTAACTTCTCAGATCCCTTCTTTGTAAATGACCAGAAATTGAATCATGTGTCTACAGATTCAGCACTGAAAGGGACATGAGTAGTCATTGATTCCAACCCTTTAATTTTAGGAACAAGGAAACTGAGGCCCAAAGAGGTGGTTTAAGTGATTTGTCCAAGGTTAAATAGTCAATAAATGTCAGAGGCAATATACAAATCCATATCACCTGATCAGCTGTGAGGGATCTGGCTCTTTTCACCAATGAGGTAATCTGAGGCAATTCTAATAGACTTGTGATGAAAAGTGCCATCCACATCCAGAGAGAGGACTACCATGACTGAAAGTGGATCAAAGCATAGTATTTTCACCTTTTTAGTTATTTGTTTGATTGTTTTTCTTTCTTTCTCATGTTTTTCCCCTTTTGATCTGATTTTACATGATGAATATGGAAATATCTTTAGAAGAACTGCACATATTTAATCTCTATCAGATTGCTTGCTGGCTTGAGGAGAGTTACAAGAGGGAAAAGGAAAGAGAAAAATTTTGGAACACAAGGTTTTACAAAAGCAAATTTGCTGAAAACTACCTTTGCATGTATTTTTAAAAATAAAATACAATTAAAATTTTAAAAAATAAATTGTAAGTTGACTATGGAGAGATAAAAAAATATATTTTCTTCTTAAAAATAAAAAAAATCAGTGACTTCAGGGAAAAAATCTATAACACCTTGACTCCAGATGCAGAATTTTATGCACTATACCAAGCTGTGCCTCTTAGTCATCCTTGCACTTCTCACAATAGTGTTCTAAGGAAAAGAGCTTTGTAAACGTTCAAAAATTCAAGGAATTATTATTATCTGAGCAAAAGTGATGGGAGATCTTTCCTAAAGCTTTAGCCAATGGGTATGCCATGTGTTGGCTTCTTCTTTTGTCTGTGCCCTCTCTTAGAAGATTCTAATCACTGGACAAAACTTTCTAATTACAAGCAGTTGAGCACAGTCATGGAGATTCTGTAAGTGACTAGCCCAATCTATAAGATACATGATGGTATATGTAGTGGTGGTACTGGGCCTAGAGTCAGGAAAATCTGAATTAAAATCCAACTTAAGATCTTTACTTATTGTTTGAGCTCGGACAAGCCACTTTAACCTTTGTTTCCTCATCTGTAAAGTGGGGATAATAGTAACACCTACTTCACAGGGTTATTTTGGTCAAATGTAATAATATTTATAAAGTACTGAGTTTCATGCCTGACAAATAGATGCTTAGTAAATATTTATCCTCTCCCATTTCCCCCAGCCACTGAGATTCCATCTTAGAAATACTAGTCCTTGAACTATTGCCCAGAATCACCATCCTCAGGGGAGTGCTTATATACCATGGAAGCCCCCTGAGATATATGCAGTAATCAAAACCACACACAATATCAAGGTCCAGAGGCCAAGGAAAAGGCCAACTATCCATAGCTCAAGACAGGATAAGTGTGTTGGGCCTTTCCCGTACATAATACCAACATTGAAAGGGACCTCAAAGAAGGGTCACAAGATCACAGGTGTAGAATTTAGGTGGACCTCAGAGACTATTTATGCCAATCCCATCATTTTAAAAATGAGCAACCTGAAAAGTCTCATGAGAGAAAGCAATTTTCCCAGAATCCTAAAAGGCAGTGAGAGAAAGCTAAAGTTTAAAAGCAAGTACTTTGAGCCAAAGTCCACTTCTCTTTCTACTGTGCCAAGTGTTGAGCCCAACTGAGAGCTGAATAGAAATATATCTACAAAATATACAAGTGATCATTTTGTATCAACCTGAAGATTCCCAGTGATAAGAAATACTACCTCCCAAAGAAAATTATTCCCTTTATAAATATCTTTTCTGTTAGGCAGTATTTCCATTTTTTTAACTGAAATACATCCATCTGACACTTTCATTGCTCTTATTTTTGCTCTCTAACAGGGCCAGGTGGGACAAGTTAGTTACCTCTTTTTCCAGTAATTGAAGACCACTATACTGAGTACTTCTTCCTAAGTTTTCTCCTTTCAAAGCTAAACAGGAGCTTTCACTTGTCAATGCCCTTCCTAAAAGATTGCTCAGCATTGTACTAATAGTAGTCTGCATTGGATCTGATCATGCCTTCCTTGCGTGTCAAATACAACTGCTAGAATTTCACCAAGTTGAGTTAGTCTAACCATAAATTTAATACACCAGCACTACATACCAATGTTATAATGCTTGATGTTTTACAAAGTACATTCTTCATAATTGTCCTATGAGTCTAACAGCACAAGTATTAGCCTCATATTATATATTATTAAATTCAGTTTCAAAAAGTTAAATGACTTGTCCAGAGTCTCCATAGCTATTAAGGATCCAGATTAAGATTTGTATACAGAATTTATTTTTTTTAACTATGAAGACTTTTTTTTATCTAAAGAAGGGATAAAAGTGATTTAAAAAGACAAAAACAAATCATTTCAATTACATAATGTTGGAATGCTTTTGCATGAACAAAATCAATGCAGGTCAAATAATAAAAAAAAATGGTTCATGGTGGGGGAGGAATTTGAAATGGAAATCTCTGATAAAGTCCTAATACTCAAGATATATACAAAAGTAATGCGCTCTTTTTTTCTTTTCTTTTTAATTTTAATGGTCTTTTATTTTTCTAATTACATGTAAAGGTTGTTTTCAACATTCATTTCTATAAGATTCTGAGTTCCAAATTTTTTTCTCCCTCCCTTCCTTCTCACTTCCTTCCCCAAGAAAGATATGTTATGTATTTCAGCATATTTAACATGTGTTGTACTACCTGCCAGCTAAGGGAGGAGGTGGGGATGGGCGGAAGGAGAGGAAAATTTAGAATAAAAGGTTTTGCAAGGGTCAGTGTTGGAAAAATTATCCATGCATATGCTTTGTAAATTAAATAATAATAATAATAAATAAATTTTAAAAAAAAGAAAGATATGTTATACATGTACAATCATTTTCAACATATTTCCACATGAGTCATGTTGGGAAATAAAAATCAGAACAAAAGGGAAAAACCAGAAAGAAAGAAAAAAACTGAAAATAGTTAGCTTCAAGCCTCATTCAGTCTTCACAGTTCTTTTTATGCTTTGTATGCAGATGGCATTTTCCATCCAAAGTCTATTGGAATTGCTTAATTTCTTTTTAAAGTTTAATTTATTTAACTTGCATTAGACATACTTTTTAATCTAGTTTTCTTTTCCCATCATATTCTGAAGAACCATTCCATATAATAAATGTATGAAAAGAGGAAAGAGGGGGTAGAGTTCTTAAAAACAAAAGAACACATTTTTAAAAAGTTTTTATAATTTGCATAATTCCACACCCATGACTACTCAAGTTCTGCAAAAGAACAGAGGAAGGTACCTTCTCTTAAATCTCCTTGGGGGCCAAGTTTAGTCATAATTTTCCCACATTCTATTTTGGCTTCCTATATAGTTTTCCTGGGTTTATTTATTTTACTTTGTATCAGTTTGTACAAGTATTCATCATGCTTCTCTATATTCCTTTTATTGTTTGTTTAATGATTACCCATTGGACCAACATATAACTTTGTTTCCAATTCTTTGCTACCACTAAAAGCATTGTAAGGAATATTTTGAGAGAGACAGCAGAGAGGAGGGCCTGCTTTCTTTTTGTCATTGACCTTCCATATATGCTTAACATATAAGGTCTGGATACCCAGACCTTCTGACTCTAAGAGTAACTCTTATATGTTGCTTTCTATCAAAGATGATTTTCCCTAAAACAAGACCAACTAGAGTTCCTGATGGCCCGTTGTTGATACCCAGCTTAGATACATTCTGCCACCCCTGTTCATGATGTTAACATACCCACTGCTCTGATTTCTACTTTAGATTATCTTCCTTCTCCCCTTCAAAGTGGAAAACATCCGCCAGAAAACCCAGTGAACCTTCCCGAAAAGATTTCATCCGTGGGGAAGGTATGGTCAAACCCACCAGCATCTTACTGAAAAAGTCCCACAGTAATCAGGCAACCCTTGTACCACAAAACCACAAAATATTCATGGAGGAAGCATATAATACAGGTGAGTGCTATTTTCTTTCATCCCTCACAAACACTAATATCCCAAGCCCAAGCTTCTAAAGCTGAGTGGGAGATAGTAAGAGAGTGAGAGAGACTACAAATGAGGGAAACCAGGAATATGAGGGAAAGTGACTAATTAATAATTAGATTACTTGGGTCAAGCAATGTAAAAGGCACTGAAGTGTAAGCCAAAAACTCTGGTAGAGAGAAACCCATACATTAGCTTTATAGGCAAAGAACTGGGTTATTATGTCATGTCAGGAAATAGAGATCCTGTAGATCCCCACCCTGTAGGTAGAGGTTAATGGGGGAAGGCAGGATCTCAGCACACTGTGAGATTTTGCTGGGAAAGTTATCACCAAAAAAGGAACAGGGAGTGACTGGAAGATTATCTAGTAGAAACTGTTGTTCTCCCTAAATTTCAATGTTTTTAAAGCTACTGTTATCTCACTCTAGTTACAGCCTTAACAAAAGTTCTAAGTGCTCCTTAGGGTTTATGAGAGGTCCCAGAACTAGAGGAGTGAGGGGTCTGGGACTCTTCCAATAAAATATGATGTATCTGGAGTTTCTGGTAGAGATGAGAGTAATTGCTAACCCTAAGGATTAATGATACTGTATATCCACCTACTTCCTATCTTGTTCAGGTGAAAATCCAGAGCATCATTAAAGGAGAAAAAAAAAAAGTCCTTAAAGATTAACCCAAGGTGAATGAGGAAAAGAGAAACATCATGTTGGTGCTTCTCTAGAAACTGATCTTATACTTTTGAGCCTCATCTATCTCCTCACTTACCCTCACTCCAACCACTTTCTAAAGCAAGGCTTGGCATCCCCAATCTCTACACCTGAAACTTACATTGGCTTCGTGTAATTTTTCATTTTTATATTTCCTTCCTGCAGTTTGAAATTAGGGGCAGCTAGTTGGTACAGTGTCAATCACAACCACCTCCCACAATGAAAATCAAATGAAATAATAATTGTAAAGTGCTTAACAGTGACTGGCAATTATTGTTGTTGTTGTTATGCCACAGCCTCCTTAAATTGTTCTACCTCAGTTTCCCTGCATTAGTTTCCCTGAATTATAATATCTCAATTTCCCCAAGTTAGTATGCAACCCCCCCCTTTTCTGTTCATTAAGGCTGAGATAATTAGGGCTGTACAGATCTGGCCACTCTGATATTCCAAAAGATAAGACTCCAAATGTTCTATCTCAGATACCTAATTGACATCCTCTACCTCTGCCTCCAGACTTCCTGGCTCTAGTTGGACACCTCCTTAACTCCCAATTAGTAAAAATTTATAGTTCTCACCTCCAATCTGTCATAACTGAATTTATGGTCCATCCCTGACAATTCCCACTCTTTGCCTTCTGCTTTTGTTTCTCTTCTCACTGAAACCCTACAAAAAAACCTTGGAGTCTCACATTCAATACTAGATACTTTGAGACAAGAGTCTGATCCAGTCGATCAATTAAGCTCTCCAATAAATAAAAAATTAAAAACTCTCTAATCTCTATCTTACCTCAGTTTCTCCAGCATTACATTATTATTATCAAGCAAAGAACAACAATAATAGCAACAACAAAAACAAAAATAATACCTGACATCTATGACATACATTTTGCAGAATGTTAGAACTAGGGAGTACCTTAGCAGTCACTAATCCAATCCATTCCTGAGCAAGAATCTTTTCTATATTATCTCTGTATTGTTCCAGACAAGTGATCATATCTAGCCTTGGCTTATAAACTCCCACTATTGAGGCAACTCGTTCACTACCTCTAGAGATGATCCACTATTGGTTTTACTGAGATCTCATTGTTCAGAAGTAGTTCTCCCTATGTTGAACCTAAATTTGAATCTTCTAGTTCTGTCTTCTGAGGCCAATAATACAGTTCATATAGGATCTTATTTATGTGTGTGTGCATGTGTGTGTGTGTGTGTGTGTGTGTGTGTGTGTGAAAAATCACAGCCATTTTTTACTATTCCCATAAATAAATTTCTATATTCTCCTTTGGAATCTTGCACTATACATATTCAGGTCCACAGCCATAAGGGCCACCCACGGAGGAGAAGGAAAGACCAAAGGATAGATAATCCTTTTGCAAAGTCTTAATTCTCAAGTTTGTCATTTGATCTTTAAAGTAAATTGGCTTATTATCACATTCCATGTTAGGAATGAGGAAATTGGTTTCTTTATGACATACTACCTGGAATATTGCTCAGTGACTACTATTGAGTTACTTTTGGAGTTAGGCCACTGAGCCCAGGGACCTCTCCATGGTCACTCATCATTAAGCAGAGACTGATGAGCACCTCCTGTGGGCCCAAGCATAGTAAGCAAACCTCTGGTTGAACAATCACTCACAATATGGAAGAGTGAGAGAAGAGCAGACAGACAACTCTGAACTCTGAGTGAACAATATCTGGTTTGGGTTCTAAACTTGGAGTGGAGCTGGAAAATCAGAAAATTATCATTCAAAGAGCCTTTAATTTTCCCTCCCAAGATATCTTGAGAGTTACTGGCTAAATTTCTAAAGGATCTTGCCTTAAACCAAAACCAATCTGATTCTCATTGGCTGCCAATAGCTCCTAGGCCAAGCCTAAAGTTGTCATGGTTTAGGTCTTAATTGATTCAGATTGAATGTAAATATCAGTCCTTTCTGCTTGACCAGAAATCCAGAAGTTTTTCCCCTCCCAAGTTTATTTATTTATTTATTTAGATTTTTTTGACTAGGCGAAAGAGGAATTTCTTGGCCTCAAATGCTAGCCTTAGTCCCTGAATGGATGTGGCCTCAATCAAACTGGGACCTGTTAATTTAAAAAGGCCAAGGTCTCCCATTGCATCCTAGGCCGTCGCCCTGATCTGTATCTGGTCATTGGACTCAGATGGCTCTGGAGGGGAAAGTGAGGCGCAGGTGACCTTGAACAGCCTCCCTCGCTTAAATTCAACTCACTTGCATGTCTCGGTATCCCCTGCCTGATGTCATAGTCCTCAAGAATGGAGGACAAATAACAATTCTAGGGGTCAGAAAACCTGAGTTTTTTCTTAGCATTGGCTCTCTATATGATCCTGAGCAAGTCACTTCCTTGTGTGTCAGTTTCATCATAAATGAGAGGAGAACATTGAACTATGATTCTTGCCAGCTCGAAGAATCTAACCATAAAACAGGGCACAATCATATTCCAGTATGTAGTTAAGCCATAATTTGTTTAGTCACTCCCCAACTGAGAACTATTCCCTTACTTTCCAGTTCTTTGTCACCACAAAAAAAAAAAAAGAAGAAAAAGCGCTCACATAATATTTTTGTACATATGGGTCCTTTTACTCTTTCTTTGAGTGTATAAGCCTAGTAATGGTTTAGCTGGACCAAATGGGTAGACTTAAAATAACCAAACAATGCATGGATTCAGGGTGCAGAATGAGATATTCATTATTAAACATGGTCAATGTGGGAATTTGTTTTGTTTTACTATATATATATATTTGTTAGAAAGGCTTTATTTTTTTTCTTTTTGGGAAAGAGAGGGAAGAAGGGAAAGAAAAGAAATTCTTGTTAATTTTTAAAAAGACAAAATTTAACTTTAAAAAATGGCAGGGCAAAAAGGGACACACTCAGAGAAAGGCACAAATTCAGTTGTCAGAGTGTACGAATAACCTAAGTTAAGATCAATTATAAGACACCAAGTGCTCAGAGTCCTATCCTCACCCATACTGCATCATAATCCTGTTTCTTTCCATCCTATCTTTTTCACTTCAGCCATCTGTTTTAAGCTTCTCCGGGACTTGGGGAGTTCTGACATTTCCCGAGTGAAAATGGTAACCAAGAAACTCAACAACATGGCTAAAGCAGAACAGAACATGGTATTGGAAACCATCAACGATTACTTTGTGGACAACTTAGAGGTGGGAACGTTAAAATGGAGTTATTCCCAGAGAAAAGAGCTCTAGGCTTGGAAAATCAGGAAAGACCTATGTAGTACTTATAGCTTTACCATAGATTCACTGTGTGACCTTGGCCAAATTTCTTCCTTTCTCAGAGGCTTGGATTCTCCTTCTGCAAAATGAGGGGGTGATCCACAATTTAATCTTTAAACTCTCTTCCAACTGTAATCAGTAATCTGGCTTCTTATCAGCATTTGCATATTAGTAATGAGTCTATGTGCAAGATACTATGTAGGACAAGGCAAAAGCAGGCATAGTCCTGTTCTTATATATTTTATCACAGAATGAGCATTAGCCTTTGAGTCAAAAGTCCTGGACCAAGTCCTGGCTCATCATTTACTATGTCACCATAAGCAAATCACATTAGTTCTCAAGTCTCAAGATTTTTTTCATTTTTTGAATGGACTGCTCTTTCCATGTCTTTAATGATGGTACTATCCATGCTGGTATCAGCATATCTCTCTCTCCTTCTCTCTCACTCTCTCTCTTCTCTCTCCCTCTCCTTCTCTCCCCCCATTCCATGCACATGACTCATAATTCTCCTGTCTCACTATCTTTGTACTAGATATACCCCATGACTGGGAAGTACAACTTCACCTCCGTCTCTTTGAATTCCTTATTTCTTTCCAGGCTCAGCACAGATGACTCCTTCTAATGTTTGTTGTTGCTTTCTACATGATTATTTTCTATTCCACCTCCCCTCGCTCCTACTACTGTCTACCCAAAGCTATCTTGTCCATATTTTGCAATTATCTAACATATGTATATGTGTGAATACATGTGTGTATCTGAACATATTATTTTCCTAGCTTTAGATTATAAGTTCTTTGAGAGCAGACAGGGTCTCATTTTGTGTCTCTAGAGCCTAACAGAGTGCTTGACAACTGTAAGTACTTAATAAGTCTTTGCTGATCAATTGCTTGGTTTATAATAGCAGTCTCTTATTCTTCTTCCACTTGGTACCTGAACCCACACTTTTGTTTGCCTATAAAAAAATCTCCAATTATTTATCACACTATCATCTCCAAATATAACCTGCCTCTACTATACTCCTGACTCAAACTCAAAAAAAAATGTTTCCTTCTCATTCATCCCTAATTACAAATGGGTAAAAAATAAAATGTAATGGCCTTGGGCAAGCATCCAGTTAAACAATGTATTTCAGCCAGAGGACAAATTTTAATTCCATATCACAGAAAATGCAAGCAAACTAAAGGATTTGCAATAATCGTATAAAAAATCATTACAATTCTCCTTCCCTTTCCATTCTACTCTAAGAATTTGGAGATTCCCCCAAAGGAATCTGATGCTAGAGTTGGGAACCAGAAACTACCCAAGTTACAGAGAAATTTCTAATGTGCATTGTAGAGAGGATTCCCTTCCTATACCAATAAAATCACAGGTCCAGAACACTGACAACAACAAATTATTCCAGGCCATCTCATATTTAATATTCCAGCTTTATAAATGAAGAAACTTAAATCTCAATCACAAGCAACAGATCTAAAGTTCAAACCCATGTTCTTGATCACATCCAGCACTCTTTTTAATAAATTACAATGGGGGGGGGCATGTCTAACCAATGGGAGAGGAGTTTAGTACATGAGGAGCCTTCCCCCATAGCCCTTCAAATCTTACCCAGAAGGCAGACATTGATATTTAGGGTCATTTCCAATCTCCTCCTTGTCAAATCACATCTCTGTTCCTTAGTGACTCTTCTCTCTGTATCACCTACAGATTTCTGCCAAGCATAAGTACCGATTATTCCAGATCCTTGAGAACATCATCCTTGATGCTACATATATACAAGAAGACTGGGGAGAAAGATTTATTGGACTTGCTTTGGAAAATATGACCAAAACTACAGTAAGGAATTTTCTCTTAAGAGGTTTAGCCTGGTACCTTCAAAGGCAGAAAGTCTCACCTCCATCCAAAATACACTTACACACATTCATCGTGCACACAGTCTCAAGAGCACACACACACACACACACACACACACATAAATAAACACAAACACAAACACACACATGTCAAATAGAAATAGGTTCAAATTCATTTATTACACACTTATTATATGTTGAACATGACTTTTGGGATATGCAGTTTAAAATAAAAATTGTATTCACAGGCAGCCTACAGTCTATGATATACCACCATTACATGATAAACATATTCTGAATAAAATCCCCCAAAAAAGGATATTGCTAAGAGCAAAAATGAAGGAAAGCTTCCAATTTCTTGGCTTATACATGACTTTCAATAGCTAACCTCACCTCTCTATGCTTCAGTTTCCAGAATTGGTAACTCCACTATAACTCTTGAAGAAATGGGTCTGTAAGCCTTAAAGCACTACAGAAAGTGAAGTAACCCAGGAAGGGAAAGGATGAATTACTGTAACAAAAGGAGTGGGAGTAAAAGAGAATTTTTTTTCTTTTTTACTACCCCCTACATTACTAATAAAGTCTTGCAACAAAAGCTCGTGTATTGTTGCAAGACTCTATTAGTGGCTTACATATACCCCTTTATGGAAAATGGCCAATTTTCTCCACTTTAGCTCATATTGTTAGAAAGTTCTTCCTCTTAACCCCCAATTAAATTATCAAATTAGAAATTCTGAAAATCAAAGAAGAGATTAATAAAATTGAAGGTAACTACTAATTAAAAGTAACTAGTAATACACTTGAAAGTAACTCTTGAACTAATAAAACTAAGAATTTAGTGGGGGAAAGTCAATGAAACAGACAAACCTTTGGTTAATTTGATTAGAAAAAGAAAATAAGAAAATCAAATTACCAGTATCAAAAATGAAAATGGTAAACTTATCATCAATGAAGAAATTAAAGTAATAATTAGGAGCTATTTTGCCCACAGATGTATGCCAACAAATCTGACAATCTAATTGAAGTAGATGAATATTTGCAAAAATATAAATTGTTCATAATAACATAAGAGGAAATAAAATACCTAAATAAGCCCATTTTATAAAAAGAAATTGAACAAACCATCAATAAAATCCCTAAGAAAAATCTCCAGGGCCAGATGAATTTACAGGTGAATTCTACCAAACATTAAAATTTAATTCTAATGCTATATAAACTATATAGGGAAATGGGTAAAAAAGCAATCCTGCCAAATTCCTTTTTGACATAAATAGGTTGCTGATACCTAAACCAGAAAGAGCCAAAACAGAGAACGAAAATTATAGCCCAATTTCCCATGTGAATGTTGATGTAAAAACCTTAAATAAAATATTAGAAAAGAAATTACAGCAATTATTCATCAGGATAATATGCTATGATCAAGTGGGATTTATAGCAAGAATGCAGAGCTGATTAGAATTGAGTTGAATTTATGAGAATACAAGTCATTCCCCAAATGATAAATACTCAAAAGATAAAAACAGACAATTTTCAGATGAAAAAAGTACAAGCTAGCTATATGTATTATAACATATAATACATATATATGTATTAAACTACATTTGATTAGAGAAATGCAAATTAAAACAACTGAGGTACAACCTCATACCTGTCAGGCTGGCTAAGATAACAGGAAAAGATAATGATAAATGTCGGAGGGGATTTGGAGAAAATGGAATACTAATGTATTGTTGGTGAAGTTGTGAACTGATTCAGCCATTCTGAAGAGCAATTTGAAACTATGCTCAAAGGGATATTAAACTGTACATACTCTTTGATCCAGCAGTGTCACTACTGCATCTGCATTCCAAACAGATCATACAAGAGAGAAAATGACCCTCATGTGCAAAAATATTTATAGCAACTCTTTTTATGAAGGCAAGAAATTGGAAACTGAGTAGATGTCCATCATTTGGGAAATGGGCTATATGTTATGCTATATGATTGTAATGAAATATTACTGTTCTGTGAGAAATGATGAGCAGACTGATTTCAGGAAGGCCTGGAAAGATATGAACTAATGCTAACTGAAGTGACCAGAACCAGGAAAATAGTATACACAGTAAGAAGCAAGATTGTATGATGATCAACTATGATAACCTTAGTTTTTTTCAACAATACAATGTCCCAAAATATTTCCAATAGACTTTGGGTGGAAAATGCCATCCACATCCAGAGAAAGAAGTATGGAGGCTGAATTAGGATCAAAGCATATTATTTTCACCTTTTGTTTTATTTCTCTTTCTTGTGGTTTTTCCTTTTTGTTCTGTTTTGTCTTTCCCAACATTATTTTCATGGGAAAATGTGTTTAAAAAATAATTGTATATGTGTAATCTATACCAGATTGCTTCCTATCTTGGGAAGAGGGGAGATAAGGGAAAGAGGGAGAAAAAAAACTGGAACTCAAAATTTTACAAAAATGAATGTTGAAAACAATCTTTACATGTAATTGGAAAAAATAATATATTATTAAAATTTTTAAATACTGAAGATTTTTTTAAAAGGTGCTCCTTTCATTGAGCCTTCTGTAACTTCCATCCTTAGCATATGGACTTGTTTCCTTCGGGAGCCAAGAAAACCAAGCCTAATCCTCTTTTCACATTACAGTTCTTCAAATATTCGAAGTGAGAGTTTGTGTCAAATTAAATGTCTAGTTTATATAGCCCCAAAACTAGTCTTTCTCATTTCATCATTTCTGTCAGTGTCTGTTCACTCAGACTACCACAGTGAAAATCCAAAAAGTCCTATCGATGGCCTTACTCCCTCATCTGTCATATCCAGTCAGTTACCAAATTTGGCTGTATCTCTCTTCTTCTTCTTCCTCCTTATTTCTTTTGTTATCACTATGATATAAGCCTGAATTATTCTATAATAACTTCCCAACAAACCTGCCTATCTTTTTTACCCCTATGCTGTCCTTCTATGCTGTCAGACTAAATTTACTGGTCATGTCACTGTTCAAAAACCTTCAGTGATTCCCTATTGCTACAGAAGAAATCCCAAACACTCTGCCTAACATTCAAGGTCTTCCACAATCAGGTGTTCTACATTTCCAGTCTGATTTCATAAGTCTTTTATTTCTCCATACCCTATGGTTTGGTTCACTGAACAACCCTCTGGTTCTTAAATACATGAACTTTCTCATTTCTGTACCTTTGCTCAGATTATTCTCAGCCTCTGCAATGTATTTGCCCTTCTCTGTACCAATTAAAATGCCACCCCTGCTTCAAAACCTAACTCAGATGCCAACTTCAAGGAAACCTTCCCTAATCAATTAATAACTTTTTTCTGCCCCTCAGAGATTGGATAGCACTCTGAACCTTTCAAATACGTTTGTTGTGTATGAATTTGTAGTATGGTCATCTTATACCAAACATATATTGTCATATTCTCCATCCTACAAAGGAAGAACTTTCTCATTCCATGAGAAGGAACCTGTCCTATAAGCTTTGGAGAGCCTAACATAGTGCTTTGTACATAGTAGGAGTTTAATAAATGTTTTACCTAAATAATTATAACCCTTCCTTACACTGAGAAAGAATTCTTGACAGCTTACAAATCTGTCACTTCACACACACACACACACACACACACATGCACTCAACTAACCCTAATAAGTATACTGTGAAGTGGGTAGCATACAAATGACTAGTAGTAGTAGTAGTAGTAGTAGTAGTAGTAGTAGTAGTAGTTGTAGTAGTAGTAGTAGTCAGTAGTGGTGGTGGTGGTGGTGGGAGTAGTAGTAGTAGTATTCGTCATTGTCATAGTAATGATGGTAGTGGGAGGAGGAGGAGGAGGAAGAGGAGGAGGAGGAGGAGGAGGAGGAGGAGGACTGGTAATAGTGCAGTGGACAGAGTTCCAGACCTGGAGTCAGGAATACTGAGCTTCCTAACTTTAAATTCATCCTTAGATATGCACTGACTGTGCGACCCTGGGCAAGCCACTTAATTCTATTTGCCTATGTTTCCTCATCTATAATATGAGCTGGAAAAGGAAATGGCAGACTTCAGTATGTTTTACAGGAAAATCTTAAATGCGGTCATAAAGAGTTAAAAAAAATGGAAATAAACAGGAAATAGTAATAGCAATAGTAATTAGAAATGATGGTATTATCTAATAATAGTAATATTATAAGATCACAATATAATAATATAATAATATCATCATCATTAACATTTTTAAAGTTTACAAAACATTTTCCATATCACCCCCCTTTAAGGGATATAGAACAAGTATCGATATCCCTATTTTACAGACAGAGAGAGACTGAGTCTCAAAGAAGTAAAATGATTCCCCCATGACCACCACATGTTTCAGAAGCAAGCCATAAACATTCTCTGACTCCAGAACTCTAGAGGGTCCTTTCCACTACACTGCAGCTCATCCAGAAGTAAGGAAACCCCAGATTTGATTCTATGCAAGAAACTCTTTCCTGTCTAGTATTCTTCCCTTAGTGCCCCCTTAGTTCTCTCTGACTGAGGTAGTTCAATATTTTCCTTGAGTTTGGATACAGATTAAGATGGTGGAGAAACCTCTTTCCATGCTTGGCCTTAGAAAGCAATGAGACTAAATTGAGCAAGAGGTTTCATCTCAGTTTTCCCATCTGTAGAATGGTAATAAAAGTACATGTGTGTATTACATATGTATATATTGTCCAAACCTTTGCATTGCATAGGGAACTTCTGATGAGGAAATTCTCTCTTCAAGATAAAACTCTCTCTACATCTATTCTGCAACATATTGTCTTAGGTAATTGTGAGTCTGAAACTTTAAATGACATGTCCACAGTAATACAGTCAGCATATGTCAAGAAGTGAGACACAAAACTGAGTCCTCTGACACCAGTCTCTGTCATAGTCTCAGGATTATATACATAGTGATAATAATATCATTTCTATCTCAAAGAATTCCTCTCTTAATAATAACATATAGCTAACATTTATAGAGAGTCTACTATTTGGCAGACATTGTGCTAAGTGCTTTACAAATATTATCTCATTCTATTCTCTTAAAAACTCTGGGAGGCAGGTTCCCTTTTATAGATGAAGAAACTGAGGCAGTCAGAAGTTGAGATTTGGTCATGGTCACATAGCTAGTAAGTGCTTAAAGCTGAATTTGAACTCAGATCTTTCAAACTCCAAGGCTGGCAATCTTACCTGTCCCCTACCTATTTTTACGGCACTCTTAAAGTGTCTTCAAATACCTGATACTACCTAGTCTCTTTGGGATTCCCCCTAACTGCCAGCACCCCCTGCCCAATAATACACTTACTTTAGAATGCCAACTCCCCATGGACAGGAATTTTTTTTTTATGTTTTGTCTTTGTGTATCTGGAGCCTGGCACATTGTAACTGCTTGATAAATTATTTGTTGATTAATTACAGAGATTTATGTACTGTACAGGTAGCACATATAATATACCATGTATGTTGTTAGATGCTCAGTGACTATCATTTGACTCATCAGACTTCTGCCCCACCTGTTTTAATCAGGTTTTCCTCCTCCCCCTCTGCTGCCCTAGGAACTAGAAGATATTTATCAGGATGCTGCCAGCAACGTGCTCTTGGCTATGTGCAAACACTCTTGGAATCTAGTGTTCAGCAAGCTCGAAGAAGATTTCCTAACTGGCATTTTCCCCCATCGCAGCCTTCTCTATGTGATGGGCATCATCTCCACCAATGGTTTGGTTCTTCCTATGTGACTTTAGGGGTCCCCATTGCATTTAGTTTAAATGTTCAGTACACAGGGGGAGAGGGAGGAGCAGGTCTAAAATCCAGAGCCAAAAACCCTCTGATTTGATGTTCACATTGTCAACCACCCATTTATACAACCAATTATAGCAGCTAGGTGACATAACGGATAGAACACTGGACATGAAGTTACCTATGTGACCTTGAGAAATTCACATAACTACTGTCTACCTCAACTTCCTTGATTGTAAAATGGGGATAATAACCTCCCAGGGTTGTTTTGAAGATCAAAAGAGATGATTGTAAAGTGCTTCTCATAGTGCTTGACACAGAGAAAGTGCTATATAAATGGCAGCTGTTAATGGATTAGATAGAAAAGTGATTATAAATTGGAAAGAGACAAGGATGAACTTGTATAAATGGGAAGATAATGATATCTCAGAAAAGATGAAAGAAATTTGGAGGAGAGGCAAGTTTAGAAGAGAAGTCAATTGATTCCATTTTGGACACGTTGAGTTTGAGATGTTGAAACATCAATTAGGAGATGTCTATGAGGAAACAGAAAATGGAAAACTGGAGTTAAGGAGGATGGTGGAGGTTAAACATATAAATGTGGCAATCACATGCTCTTAATCACTTAAGTGAATAAATGTAAAGGAGAGCAGGCTCAAGACAGACCCTTAGGGACAGTCTTACTTAGAAGGCAAGAAATAGATGAAGACAGAGAAGTAAAAGATTGAAAAGAAATATTCAGGAAGACCATAAGGAAGTGTCAAAAGTTAAGGAAAAAGAAACTGGTCAAAGGGGATAGTCATCAGCATCACAGACTAGAGAGACAAGTCAAGTAGGGAGATGACCAAAAAAAGATCATTGAGTTTAGCAGTTTAAGCCCTGTTAATCTTGAGGAAGAGTGCTTTCAATATACATCAAGATTCAGAAACCAGATTAAAAAAAAGACCAATCCTGCCATCTGGGGGAAGGGGTGGAGGGTAAGAGGTGAAAAATTGAAACAAGAGGTTTGGCAATTGTTAATGCTGTAAAGTTACCCATGAATATAACCTGTAAATAAAAGGCTGTTAAATAAAAAAAAAAAAGACCAAGGGATGAGTGAATGGTAAGGCATTGGATGCAGGAAGTGTGAGCAGTTCTTTACAGGAATCTGGCAGTGAATGGGAGTGGGGAGATCTAGGGTGGTAGCTTGAAGTAATGGCAGGGTATTTTTAAGGATGGAATAGAACTGAGAATATTTATAGGCAATAAGGAAAGAGCTAGTTAAATATATGAGAAAAAAATTAGAAAAGTAGAGAACAGAACAGAACAGGACAGGAGAGGAAAAGAAGAGAGAAATGAAAGGAAAGAAGAAGAGAGGAAATAGCAGGGAAGGGGAGAGAAGGAGAAGGAAGAGGAGAATAAAAGAACTGATAGGCACTGTCCTAAATGTTTTACAGATATTATTTCATTTATAAACCTTATCTCAATCTCAGAAGAATTGAGGGTATATGAGTAGAAGGAATACCTTGGAAAAGAAAAGGACCACTTGTTGCTTAGAAGAGTAAGGTAGAAGAGGATGGATGAAAATGTTGAGAGGTTTGGAGGTATGGAATAGAAACGAGGAAATTCATGATGTATGGCCTCATGTTCTGTGTGAAGTGAGAAGCCAGGCCATCTGCTGAGAGCTGGAGAAGTGACAGTGATATTGGGGTTTGAGGAGAAAAGGAGAAAGTTTGGACCAACTATTGAGAGGAGGTAGGGCAAACAAACAAGCATAAATGCTTTTCCTTAAAATAATGAGGATTCCATTGGGACTCAATAATTTGGATTTATAGTGGATATAATCAATGAAGCAGTAGATGTAGTAGCACTATAAAATGAGCAGAAAAGGCAGATAGTGGGATGATTAAGGGTTTAGGACAACAGAATCAGGGTGAATAGTGGAGAGGAAAAGAAGACAAAAATAGTCAAGATTGGAGTACAACGTGAAATTGAACTGGTCAACTCTTAACATTAAAGCCACAAAGAGAATAAATGGGGACAGAAATAGATGGCTAACCTAAAGGAATGAAGAATATGGCAAAAAGGATAGGTTTAGAAGGAGAAAGTAAGAATTCTAAAATTAAGGGAAGGCAAAGTAGCACAGTATATTAGACAAGGGTTCCTTAAATTTTTTGCTTGCCACCCCTTTTCACCTGAAAAATTTTTACATGATCCTGGGTATTTAGGTATATAAAGTAGGAATACAAATCAAACATTTACTGATAATAAATCATAACTTTAACTCCCTCATTCAGTTGTGACATCACATTTGAGGTCACGACCCACAGTTTAAGAAGCCGGATAGATTTGGAGTCAGAAAACTATGGGTTTGTATCCTCTCTTAGACGTATACCAATCATGTGACTGGGCAAAACATGATTTGGATCTTTCCTAGGATACACACTAGTTGTATGGCACTGAGCAAGTGACAACTTTACTCAGTCTCATTTTCTTCCTCTGTAAACTGAAAATAACAATAGTAGTGCATCCCTCATATAATTTATGGAAATCTTTAAAATATTATGTAAATGGCAGCTATTATTATTTGTTAATGATCAAACTCAGATTCCAAAATACATAGTGCAAAGAGGAGGGGAGAAGAGGAGAGGGAATAGAATGTAGAGGGACTATATCAACAAAGTTGATAGTGATAGGACTATGCAGAGAGGTAGGCAGGAATATGGGGATTTTGCCTGTGGAGATATAGGAACTCTGATAGGAAGGAATTTAGAAGGAAACAAAATGAAAACTTTTGATAATCATAATTGCAGATATAGAAACTGATGGAGCCCTTAAAGGAAATCATAAGTGGATATATAGAAACTGATGGAGCCCTCAAATATCCTTTAATGCTAGAGAATAGCATTGGTACAAATATTTCCCTCTATAAATATGGAAACTTGGGTTGGGTGGCAAAGGCCTGGTCTCCATGAACCATCCTGGGCTCAAACTCTGCTAGGAGGCATACACAACAGAAACTTTGCACCTGGAGCATGCTCTTTTGCAGTCCTGTCATCCAAGACTCTGGTCTCTTTGGCATTTGACCTAATACCAAAGTCCTAGTTGGGATGGCATTGGGCCTTTTTGGCTGAGGTCCCAGCCTCTCCAGTTTCAAGCACAGAGCCATCCTCTAGATTAACTTCCAGCTTGTCTCTACTAAAATGTGGCACTCAGAATAAACAGTATTACCTTCCATGAGTTGACAGAATTTAGATCAATCCCAACCTAAAGCATGGACACCCTCTACAAGAAACATCTGTGGCTTTATTTGAATACTTCAAATCTCCAGGAAATCATTCCTTTGGAATATCTCCCAATGTTGTCACGAGAGTACAGACTTAGGTGGAATCTTTGCCACTGAAGCAATATGTCAACTGTAATAGTCAAATTGGAAGAAGAGAATAGACAATCCAGAGAACATATTTGCTAAGTTTGTGGAGGAGACAAGCCTGAGGGAAAAGACATGTGTTGACCCATCAAGAACATGATCTAGTTCCTCTACTAGAAACTTCATAAGGGCAAGAACCATATCTTCTTTATTTTTCCTTCCAGTATCAATCACAGTATATTGGAAAATTAGATGACATTCTGGAAAAAATGCTGAATTTGAACTCAAGAAGATCTGAGTTCAAATCTTGTCTCAGATGCTTAATATCTGTCTGATTCTGGACAAGTCATTTATGCTCCCTCAACTTCAGTGTCCTCATCTGTAAAATGGGGATCGTAATAGCACCCACCTCTGAAGATCAAATGAGATAACATCTGTAAAGTGCTTTGCAGACTTTAGGGTGCTATATAAATACTATTATCATAGTGCTCACAGTAGGAAAAATACTTAACCAATGGTTACTGATTGGAGGGAGGGAGGGAAGGGCAAACGGATGGATGGATGGATGGATAGGCAAATGAATGGATGAATGGACAACTATTAGGAAAAAATGGAGATTAATCTACAGCAAGTCAAAACTTTGACACAGTCCTCACTGCATATTTTCTTTCTTTCTGCAACAGATAAACTACTTACTCCTGCACAAAGAGATCATTGGCAAGAGCAATTGATTCAGGTAGGAAAAGCTGACTACATATCAAGCTGAATGGCTAATAATGTCAACAATAATAATAATTAACACTTTTTAGCATTCTGGTACAGAGTAATACCTTGTGAGAGTGTTGCATGTATTATACTAATTTTGCAGAGAAGGAAACAAACCTTCATATAGTAGTGACAGTCATATAGCTAATAAAAAGAAGTAGAATTTATATGATGCCTAAAGTTTGCAAAGAATTTTATAATATTAATCTCAATTGATCCTCCAATCAACTCCCATTTTACAGATGTGGAAATTATGGCTTGCCCAGGATCTCACAATCATGAATTTTTACTCAAATCTTCCTGACTTCAGGAGCTGTGCTCTATTTATTGTGCCACTGAGCTGCCTCAAAGATGAAACTTCTTAACTCGGAATCCAAAGCCACTTCTTATACTTCATGATGAAAATAGTCTCCTCCAGAAGCCCCATTACCCACAACTCCATGAGTCAAAGATAAATGGCAATTGATCATTGACATTGAAGGCCTATGGAAGTAAAGGATAATTTTCTGGACTTCAGAGACCAAATTCTTAGAAAATACCGACTGTGAAGCATATGATGCTTTCAAATCTCTACACTGGTTAAATTGATCAAGTGCAAAAATATGCTTTGTGAATATAAGGCAGCTAGATGCTAGTTTGGATAGAGCATTGAACTTGGAATCAGGAATATCCTCAACTTAACTCCAAATCCAAGCAGAACTCAGATAGCTAGCAAGATTAGGCCATTCTTTTCCCTTATAGACATGCAGAGGAGAAAAGTATCCCAGAGACTGCTTCCTTGTTTGCCAACAAAAAGAAAGAAAATAAGCAAAATCAAGTAGAAACAGTCCTTAAGATCTGATTGATGCCTCACCTACTATTTTGATCAAACTAAGTCATGTACCTCTTATCATGTATCTCCAAATAAACTCTTTCTTCTCTCCCAAAGAGTAAGACAATTCTAGTTGTAACTAGAAACTTGTTAGCTCTCCACTTTGGACAAATAACTGAATTTTAATATAACTCAGTTTCCAAATGGGGAAATAATAATAGCATCTGCCTCCCAGGCTGATTGTGAGGATCAAATGAGCTAATATATAAAGCAGTTTTCACACTTTTAAGATTAGTACATAGTGACATGAGAGTAGAGGATAAAATTTGCAAGTAAGGTGACCGAAGAAAAGACCTGGAGTTTAAGGGGAATCCTAAGCAGAATTTTGAACTTTGCAGCCAAAAGAGGCAAGGTTAGGAAGGTTTCTCCCTTGGGAGTTTCCTTCTCTGAACCCAAGTTTCTCCATTTATAAAATAATGTGGTTGGACTACAAAACTTCCAAGCTCTATTCCAGCTTTCTATCCTTTAAACACATGAAAGTCTATGAAAGTTAACATGAAATTTGGTAGCGGCTGGCAAAGGAAGGAAATATTCCTGGCAGGCTGGAAGCAGATTCAGAAGCTTTGGAGTCAATCAGGATGAAGAACGTAAAGGAGACAGCAAGCAGGATCACAAGGTTTTGACCAAACTCTGCAAAATGAGGGCCTGACCAAACTAAATAAATCACCAAGGTGCCAAACCATCTTGTCCTCTCAAACCTACTTTTCCCCCAATCTCTTCCTATCACATTTTTTCATTTCTTTTGCATTTGGGGAACAATTACTAAATGTTAGAATGTCACAGAAGGAATCCTAAAGATCATCTAACCCAACTTCCCATCTCTTTTACAGCCCCTTCCCCACTCCATCCCATTTCCCTGCAGGTATTTATACCTAATCTCTTTTAGAACACTTCTAACTAGGAAGCTTCCTATTATTGGTCAGTGCTAACAAGTCTGCTTCAATAGGGGAACCCCCCCCTAAAAATTTCTGGGGGCAGCTAGATGGCACAGTGGATAGAACAGCCACCTTCAAGTCAGAAAGATTTGAGTTCAAATTCAGCCTTAGACACAACACTCAGCAGCTGTGTGACCTTGGGCAAGTCAATTAACCCCAATTGCCTCTCCAAAAACAAACAAACAAAAAATAACCTCCTACTAGCTGTTAGTAGTCTGCTATGCTTCAAATCTGTTGAAGGCTTAAACACAGAGTACCAGGAAATTAAATTCCATGAAATAAATGCACAATTTTGCTCAAGAAAACAAAAAATGTAATGGGGACACAGCATACAGCTGAATAACTCACAAAAAAGCATGCAGACTATAAAAATGATTCCTTTTTAATGTAAATTGAAGCCTTAATAATAATCCTATAAATGTCAAAATTATTCCTGGAAAAAGGATTCCAATAGATTAGTAATGATATCAATTCTAGAAATAGTAAAGCCTGCTCAAATATCAGGCAATGTGGGCTATGAGACCAAAAAATAGAAACAAAGACAGAAAGAAAAAAAGGGGGCAGAGGGAAGGAAGAGGAAAGAGGAGGAAGATAGAGCAGGAAAAAAATTGCAATCAGGCCTGTTTTCCTCAACTTAACTCCAGATCTAAGATAGCAAGGTCAGGCCAATTTCCTTCCTCAAAGACATGTAGAGGAGAAAATCCCAAGGGCATATCCCAGAGGCTGCTTCCTTGTTTTTCAGGGGGGAAAAGGGAAAGAATAAGCAAAATCAAAAGGAGACCTGCTTGATACCTCACCTACTATTTTGATCAAACTAAGTCATGGATCTCTTATCATCTCCAAACTAACTCTTATTTTCTATCTGCATTAGAAGTCGTGCTGTCCAGGAGTTAGTTTGGAATAAAAATAGTCTGACCCCATTTTATGAAGAAAAAGTAATCTACCTCCATCTAGCCCACAGCACTCCTTCAGATTATATCTCTGAATGAAGGTAGTCCTACTCTCTATTTTCTGGAGAAAGCAAGCTATCCCTTCAATGATACTTGCAAGTCTTTATACTGACAGAAGGTTATATATACATTTAGAAGGTATCAATTGATAGCTCTGACACTGACTGGGTTGTGAAGAAACTGAGAAGGCCTAGTCCCATGTGTCAAACAGAAAAAATTTGGAATTTAAAGGTATGAGATAGAATTGTGGCTTTGAAGATAGAGCAACATGAAGATTCAAGGCACTGAAAAATTGGGGAGATATCTGAGTACTGGTTGGGGCAGGAGAAAAAGGGAGAACTTGATTTCCTCCCACACATCTCAGAAAGGGGAGAGATTCTAATTTGTCCTCTCAATGACTTTTTAACATCTGCCCACAGATAGGAGCCAGGTCTGTTCAGTTCTTAACAGTAGATGGATGGGCAAAGTCGCTAATGCTTGCTGTCACGAAACCTGACCGGACTTACTTGGAGCAAAATACTGAAAAGGTTTGTTTCACAGGTTTCTTCTTCTTTCTGCCTACCATTCACTACTACTTCTATGTCCCTATTTTAGGACATAGCATGTTTGTTTACCTAATGCCATGATCCTCACTGGAAAGGAAAGGAAATTGACAGAGGGAACCATCACATTATATCATTATAATTCTTAATTATTTTGCACTTGAGGCTTTATAAAATACTGTGCTCATAATTTTCCTATAAGGTAGGTAATATAAAAATGGTGCCCCCTTTATAGGTGGGCAGCTAGTGTAGCACAGTAGATAGAGCTGTAGTCCCAGAGTCAGGAAAACTTAAATTCAAATCTGACCTGAGATACTTACATACTTAGATACTCAGATACTATCTATGTAACCTCCAGGCAATCACTTGATTTTGTTTGCCTCAGTTTCCTCATCAATAAAATAAGTTACAGAAGGAAACAGTAAAACAGTTTGCCAGGAAAATCCCAAATTAAATTATGAAGGGTTCAATATTACTGAAATGATATAACATTTTATAGATGAGGAAACAGACTACCCAGGGATGGTAAAGTACCCTGCTCACACAACCAGTAAGTATTAGAACCAAGAATTGAATCTAATTGTTTGAATACAAGAATAATGGATCTTGCCTTTTTTCCTTTTTATTTAAATTGAAAAAATATTGAAATTATTGAAAATTTAAAAAATTTAAATTATTGAAAAATATTCAGTTTCACAAATACCATATTGTAAGTTCTGGGCTAGCTCCCTGGACACCTCAGGATCAGCCAGTCAGGATAAACAGAAGTCCTTGGTCCCCTTAGGGGGAGAAATGAAGAAGACAAACTGCCACAATCTCTCCACCAACCTCCCTTCTTTTGGTCCTACTGCAAAATGAGTCTGGCTTGTCTCACTGCATGGAATAGTAAGAAGGGACATTTTTCCAAACATATGCTAATAGAGTTATTGTCCAATAGGTAATTAGCCTCAAGTGCTCAGTTGCCTGATTCAAGCACATCTTTTAAGAGTTTCAGCCCTTTACACCATATAAATGAATATTTTATATATATAATAGAACAAAATAAAGAGGATTACATATAAAATTGTTGTTCTTTATAATGTATTTGAGAATAACTGGGAACTTTCAAAGCTGTCCTTACCTGTGTGAATCTTTTTTACTTTCCTATGTGTTTTCTCCTCTTCATTTTTTAAGTTCAATTTTTTTTGTGTGTTTTCAGTTCTGAATTCTCTCTTTCTTCCCTCTCAATCAATCCAGCAAATATTTACTTTGGTCCTACTGTGTGCAGAGTACTGTGTTAAGAAAGAAAGATTCTGTCACTGAATAGTTTTAGTCATGGCCAGTTCTCTGTGATCCCATTTGACATTTTCTTAGCATAAAAACTAGGGTAATTTGCCATTTACTTCTCCAGCTCATTTTACAGATGAGGAAACTGAGGTAAGTGGAGCTAAGTGACTTGCTCCGGGTCAGTCAATTAGTAGCTGAAGCTGAATTTAAACTCAGAACTCCTTTTGATTTCAGGACCAGAACTGTCTCCTGCACCACCTAGCTGTTCTTATATTTAACTTTACATTTAACTCTATTAAACTTAACTTTATATTTAATATTTAAATTTTATATTTAACTTAAATATACTAAATTTAAATATGTATTATATACATATGTATATATAAATAACAGAAGCATGTATATATGAATGTATTCATTAACCTTATACGTACGTATGTGTGTATATAAATTTTTTGCATGTTATCTCTTCCATTACAATGTAAGTTCATTGTAACTAGAGATTGTTTCATTTTTTCCTATTTGTATCTTCTGCACCTAGATCTACCATACTGCCTGGCAAAATAGTAGGCTCATAATAAATACTTCTTGATTATTTAATTTATTTTACTCTTGGCTCTCTCTATCTTTCAGTGTCTCCCTCCCTCTTTCTGTCTTCCCTCTCTCTCTTTTCTCTGTCCCCCTTCTCTTACATGAAATTGTATTCCTCACATAGACACTCTCTGTTTATTTCTTACCTTCAACGATCTAGAAACTGAAGGGGCAGGACTAAAGGAACTCTAAGGTCTCCTCTACCCAATGATGTGTTGGAGCAAGCTGGGAAAAGCTTACCAGAGCAAATTATTTCATTTTTAGTGGGAGCATTCTTACCTCAAAAATGGTCAAATGTTACAAATAGGGCTTGATTTGTTTTGTTGTTTATCTTAAAGTGATGGAGAAAATTTAGACAATGTAAATTAATATGTGTTCATGTATAATTTTTTTCTGGAGAGCTGGTTTTTATGCATTTACTAGCATATCTCCATTCACATCTCTATATCGTACATGTATGTATCTGTATACCTGTGCTTGTGTCTTCTACTTGATGTTTTTAACAACAAAGTTAGAGATTAGAATGGTACTCCAAACTAATCCAAATTTACTATGTAAGTAAAACTTACTTTACTTTTGTTTCTTACTTTAATCACTGTGCTAAGCAATAAGGATACAATTAATTTTTAAAAAGATAGGCCCTGTCTTTAAGGAGCTTGCAATCTAGAGGGGGAAGCAAGAGCACATAAAAAGATACAGGAAAAGTGGGAGGGCTCATCAGAAGGTACCCAATGGGAAATCTTGTTCTATGGAGGCAATACCAGGCAGAGCAACAGATACGAAGTGGAGTGAACTGAAAGTCCAGTTTTTATCCTCCATAAAGGAAGGCATTGGATAGAGGTGGGTGCTCTGCCCTGAAGCCTTCTCATGAGAGGAAAGAAGTAATATCTATTCTACTTCATATCAGCAAACTCCATTTCAATGTCAGCTGCTTTTTGTCATCTGTAAAATCATACTATTTGCTCTCCAGGTGATGCTGGAGTTCAAATGAGAAGATGCATATTGAAAGCTTTCTAAACTTTAAAGAATTACTTAAATGTTTGTTTTCATCATTTCAATATCAGGGAAATGGTTTACTAGAAGGAGTTCAAATCTACCTTTCCAAGCAATTAATGGTATAGTAACTAGAGTATTAGGTATAGAGACAGGAAGACAAGTTCAAATCCAGTTTCAGACAGTTGCCAATTATATAACTCTGGACATGTAACTTAAACCTTTGTCTACCTCAATTTCCTGTAAAACGGGGATAATGATATCTATTTAACCAGATTGTGGGGAGGATCAGATGAGATAATATTTGTAAAGTGTTTAAAACACTGTTTGGCCTATAGTAGATACTCAATAAATACTTGTTTCCTTCTTTCCTTCCAAATTGGGCTACTAGCTTTTACCCAAACTTGCCACTCCATTTTCCTTCTCTGTATGTTTGTATAGATTATTTTATATAGCTATATTATGTAGTATAATATGTCATTACACCAAATATTATATTATATATTCTATATTTCATATTTTATATATTCTATATTTATAGTTACATAATATATTTTCTTTGTTCAAAGATCAGCTCAGCTGTAACCTCCCAACAATGCCATCCCTCGCCCTAGCCCTCAGCTATTGATATTCCCCTTTTCCTCATATCACTCAGGAGATTGAAAGCCTCTTGAAGGCAGAGGCTATTTCTTTGTCTTTGAATTTCTAACATCTAGCAGAGTCTTTTTGTTTATAGTAGGCATTTAGTAAATGTTTGGATTGACTGGAAAGAGCATCTTGAGCTCATTCTGGCTCACATTTCAAGTAGTTTTTCCTGTATAATTCTAACCTTTTAACCTTTTTCAGACTTTCCTGTTCATCTACTATGGAATGATTCTACGAGCAGCCAACAACAGCTCCATGATCAGAAAACATTTAAGATCACTTTTGGACACATCCCATCAGTCCCTGCAACAGAGAGAGGTGATCATATCAGTAGTCATCCCAGTCTTTTCTAGTGAATGTCTAATCCTGCAAAGCCCATGAAGAACTCATACATTCTCAGAATATACCTGATATTTTGACATAACTTGAACACTGATCTATTCACAGGATGAACTCTAATCCTAACTAAAGATGTCTTAAAGATGCCTATCACAACCTGAGCCCTAAATTCACCCACAGATTAATTCCTAACTCCCATTCCAGACTACATGTTGATCCTATAACCATTCATGACTAAGATCTAATTCTATTACCAGACTGATGCTTAATTCTAAACTCAGGCTAACCTCTCCCCATAGCCATAGACTTGAGTAAGGTCTGCTTCTGTCCACATATTGTTCTAAACTTATAAACTAAGCCTTGATTCCAGGCTTACTTTGTCATTAAATTTCTGCCCCAATGCAAACAACTTCCCTGGATATAAGGTATCAAATGAGATCAAATGACTCTCAAATAGTGATGTGCTGGAGCCAGCTCTTACCAGCTCATTAGAGACAGTTGTTAAATTTTCAGTGTGAGCATTTATATTCAGAAATAGACAAATCACAAATCAGAGGCTTGATTTATTATTTTGTTGATTATACCTAAGAAAATGATAGAAAAAATGGTAATGCTGTGTCCTACTTACATTTCATTCTCCTCCCCACCCCAACAAATTATTAAACATTTATTAGCCCTCAGAGGAAATCCAGCAGGCTTGACCTGTTCTTATACCTTAAGAGTCTAACAGCTTTTCCTACCTCTGTACAGTCTTGAGATTTACAAAGTACTTTCTTCATAGTGATTCCATACAGAAAGAGTCATAAATAATATTTCTTTACTGCTTTAGACAGGTTTTCTGATTCTGCTTTCAGGGCTATTTCCACTACTGTTTTGTCTATATGCCAGTATAATGGGGAAACCAACAAGTGAGTGCCCAGTCCTTAGAAAGTGAGCAGCTACAAGTGTAAATTTTGAATTTTATTTTTAATTTATACAATTAAAATATTTTCATAACAGTATAATTTTTAAAAAATAAGTACACATAAACTGAACATCATGTACAACTGCACTATGTACAATTTGCTATTCCTATAGGAATTTCAGGTTTGATTCTTTGTTTCCTTAAAAAATTACTTCCTCATGAATACCACCTGATTATTGAGGCTTAAAATCCTATTATAAGTAAGGTATGAGTTTCATGTGGTATGGTATGATATGAAATGATATATGATATGATATAATGGAAAAGAACCTGGACTTGGAGTCAAAATATGTGAATTTATATCCTGGCCTTTTTTTTAAACCATGGTACTATGGTAAGTTCACTCTTCAGAGCCTCAGTTTCTTTCATCTATAAAATGATAAAAGGGAATGGGGAAGGGTGTTGAAAGGAACAAGCATTTATTGAGCCTTAATATACGCTAGACACTGTACTGAGTTCTTTCCTTACAACAACCTAGGGAGGTAGATACTGCTATTTTCCTGATTTTGCAACTGAGGAAACTGAGGAAGATATGATGTACTCAGGGACACACAGCTAATAAGTGTCTAAGTCCAAATTTGAACTCAGGTTTTCCTTACTCCAGGAACAACACTCAATTTACTACTCTACCTAGACATCCCAATACTGGAAAAGCCAAAATATATTGGCTTTTACATCCCTCAATTCACCTCCGTGTATCTGTTTCCTCATCTGTAAAAATGAGAGATTGGGCCAGTTTACCTCTAAGAGCCCTCTCATCTATAAATCAATGATCTTTTAAAAACAATAACATTTATATAACCTATCTCATAGAGCTTCTGTGAGGAGGAAACACTGTAAAATGTTAAGCATTATATGAATGGTATTGATTTGAAAACCTGAAGTCTAAGCCTGCTGAGTCACTCTGTTATTTAGAGGGAATGAAGTCCTTTCTCTTCTTTGAGGCTTAATTTCCCCATGGAGTAAGCCCTTTCTCCTCTAAGATGTCATGAATCTTGGACCAATCTGTCCTATATTGGGAACCCTCAATTTATCAGTATCCCTCCTTCTCTTGTTCCCTTACAGGGAATTGCCCTCACCATAGGATTAACAGCAGCACGACATCTGGATGATGCTTGGGCAGTCCTGGACCAATTTGGTCGAACAGGACCTTTAAAGCGGACTCTTAACAACTTTAATATTAAGGTATTTGCACCCCATGGCCACAAAAGAACTCTGCCCACACTTCTTCCTGTCCTCTTCACAGGGATTCTAAGCAACAAGGGGTCTATGATACATATCCTGTCTAATGTTCAGAATCAATCTGTCCCTATCTGAGAAAATTTCTCTAATTGCAAAATGGGGCATATGTATTAACTCTTCTCTCAAGTCCTTTTAATCTCAAAGTCTATGACCTATGACAAAATTCTATATCTTTTGTATCACAGAATCTCACCTTCAGGATTCCCAACAATGCCCACCTTCACCTTCCAAACAAGAATACTATCCTCAAATAACAAGTTTGCCCACCATCAGCATCATGCAAGGACCTAAGACAGTCACTGATCCCTAGAACAGCATAGAAAAAAGAGGTTAAGGGGAAAGGAGCAAAGGATGGGTGGTAGGAATTCAAAGTAGTAAAAGAAAGAATTGGAAATCTGAAGCGATTATAAGGACAAAGAAATATTAAATAGAATAAGTAGTCAGGGTGGGGCAAAGGAAGAGAAACATCAGCACAGCAAAGAGAAACCTAAAACCTGGAAAAAAATAGAAAAGAGATGTTTGTATCTATAAACATATGAGTCACCTAATCAATCCTCCTTTTTCTTGACTGACTAAGCTTCATGAAGGCATTATATATTTTTCCCGTCATGGAGCTTAGGGTCCTACATTTAGCAGGTGGTTCAATAAACATTTGTTGAATCAGTCCATCAATAAGCAGATCAGTGAATGAGATGTGTTGAAGACCAGCCAGGCAAAAAGGGTTTGTATTCTCACTATCATGTACTAAGTTTGCCCATGACATAACTTTCTACAGGCCTAGAACCCACCCAAATAAGTGGATTCTTTCAAATCTATATATTTTACAAATTGGAGAAAACAAAGACCCCAACATGGGCTCCCACATCTTGAGTCCCTTTCCAGGAAGAATTAGGTAACTAAACCCAAGATCTTTTAACAGGGATGCATACTGTCCAGGAAAAAGTGCTTGATTTGGAATCTGAGGATTTGGGTTCTGTCATTTACTATCCATGATGCTGGCCAAGATGTCTAATTTCTCCTGGCTTCATTTACCTATTCTTTAAAATGATATTATACTCACAGACTTCTAAATGTCTTGCATTCTAAATCTATAATTCTATAATGCCTAGTCCTGTCCAAAAACAGTGATACCTTTGATGAACCCAATATTGAAGGCTCTCTTTGTTCTTTCCTTTTCCCTTCTCCCTAGGAGGAAGAGGACCCAAAGTGGAGGTGGGCCAGCAGTACCATCCTTCTCTCCTATGGGCAGATGGCAGCCAAGGCTAAAGAGAATATTCTTCCTTGGGTGGACAACATCTCCTCAAGAATGGTCTTCTACTTTCGCAGTAGTTACTGGGTATGAAAAGTGCTACTTGATCAAAGAGAATCAGAAATGAGGAACTCAGACCCTCTTAGAATCTCAGATTCAAAAGCACATAATCATAGAATCTTGGAATTACATGGAAAAAGTTACAATCATAGATTCATAGAATTATTGTAAACATGGAGTTTCAAAATTATAAAAACCTCCCTTATCTCATTGTAGCATGAAAAGCCTGGGGGGAACTCTGACTTCTCAAAGGCTAAACCAACAGAATCAGCTTTTTAATAGGTCCTTCAAAGATGGAAAGGAAAGTCTTTGAAGATAGGTCTGGTGATAAGATTCTTTCAATTTGCTGAAGCTCTGCTTAGCTAAGTAGAGAAAGGCTCATTTCTTGTTCAGTCACAGGTACTTATAAATTGTGGGTGGTGTAGAGGATGCATTAATGAAAGGGATTATTTATTATTGGAATTTATAACTGTGGGAGATATCTTCTATGTTGACTTCATGTTCCTCCATCTTGGGATGTTACTAATGAGGTGGTGATATGAGAGAGTCCATTCCAAGTGAGGAGGAGAGAAAGAGGGGTTTTGAGCCTCCAGGCTAAACAGTCTATCACCTTATCAACTTCCTAGTTTTCAAAGAGAGAGGATTATACCTATATCATCTTTCAACATCATGAGATCCAGAAAAGTAAAGCCTCCAGCTATGACTAACAAATTCATATTTCTTTCTTAATCGCAGTGACTCAGTCAATCTGTGCCAGAAGGAATAATCCTCCCCTTGCTGCCCTTTTTCCATCTTCTCATCTAATCCAATTTAAACCTACCACTTCTCAGTCTCTTAAGTCCTCAAGACTCCCTTTCCATGAGAGATCTAGAACTTCTGACTGTTGGTAAACTTTCAGTTTCCATCTCTTCACATTCTATTTTGCACACTCCAGAAGATAATGCATCCCCAACTAACTTCTCCAGGACTAATGTCTACTTCTTAGATGTCCTCTGATCTACTGGACTATGAGGAAGAGTTTACATACTCCCTATGTTCCCCAGCTATCATCATTAGCCACTTCTCTTCCTTTGAAGTTAATGCTATTAATGTCATCTATCTACATCTTTCCTAATTGCCGTAATCTGCTGCAGTCCATGTCATTTTTCCTTCTCTCTTAAGGGGTCAGAATCTAATCTCCAAATTTACCTTTCTTACTTAGGCTCCCAGGACAACTTTTTTTAAATTCACATGAGCTAAAGCTTTGCCCTACTTCAGCCACCCACAGTGATGATCATTATCATCCATTACTTGGTACTTCCATGATACTGAACTCTGAAATTCCTAAGTTATTCAGCCTCTCTTAATTGAGAGTTAATGTTAAAGTGTAAGTCAGCTAGCTGGCACATTGGATAGATTAAGAGAAGAGAGAGAAATGGAGGGATGTGAAGTTCCTTTGAAGATAAAGAATAATTTTAGGAATTTGGGGTCTAGGTATTAAGTCAAGAAAACCTGAGTTTAAATCTGGCTTCAGAAACTTACTAGTTGTAAAACTTTGAGCAAATCTAAACCTCAGGTTCCTTATCTATAAAATGAAGCCAATAAAAGTACCTATTTCCCAGGGTTCTGAGGATGAATGAGAAAACAATTGTGATCACTTAACACAGTATCTGGCACATAATTGCTTTTTAATCAAGGATAGTCTCTTTCCTTAATTCCTCCATGACCATAGTTCCTAATCTATTAAAAGAAGGAAATGGACTAGATGATGTTTCACTTCTCTAGATCTACAATTCTAGGATCCTTCTATGATCATAATCCTCTACCCTTTCATCTCTTCCTCTGCTGCCTTCTAAATGCCTAAACCTATTATATCTCCTTAATGTAAGTAACCTCACATCCACCCATTTCTCTCTTTTTTCCCAGACCTTCTTCTCTACTCTATCCATGTCACAGACCATATAGTTGCCAAGAACATATTCTCCATCCTTGAACTCTCTTGTCTGTGGTCTTACCACAATTTATCCCCTGCTAATCCTCAACACTGGATCACTTCTACCATCTGCCTTCTCCATAATCCCAAATACATCTGGAGGAAGCAACCACATTGTTCCAACTCCATGTTATTTCAATTTCATGTAATTTCAATTCACAAATCCTACTTACTGGGAATTCTTTATCTTTTCCAGTTCACAAATCCTACTTTCTTGGGAGTTCTTTATCTTTTCCAATTCACTAATTTTGTTTCCCTGGGAGCTCTTTCCTTTTTCCATCTCACATTTCAGGAAGTTGTTTTCTTTTTCCACTCCATCAAATCTTTCATTTAATGAGTTATATGCCTTTTCCATACTCTCTTACAGAGGTTCTCTTTCCTTTCCCCATTTTTCTTCTAGCTCTCTTTTAAGATCTTTTCTAATTTCTTCTAGGAGTGCCTTATGTGGTGGGGATTAAGTTATATCCTCTTTTGGGATTTTTGTCTGCAGATTGACTGCTATTAGTCTCCTCAGGGTTGGACATTTGCTCTCTTTCTTCAGCTGGTAATTTGTTGTACTCCCAATATTCATGGATTTTACTAGTCAAGCACTATTTCTGTACTCACTTACTACTAGTAGTCCTTCTTTCCTCCTTTACTTGGAGATTCCATGAGTTCCCATAGATTCAAGTGCCATCTCTTAAGCAAACAATACCCATATCTGTATAGCTAACCTCAATCTAATCCATTGGATTCTAGCCACAACCCATGTGACTAGAATAAGCAATATTATCAATTACAGCCGAATTTCTTTTCCTGAATGCCCCATAGGCATTTCAAACTCAATTTGTCAAAAAGGAAAATTGCTGTTTTCCTCAATTAAAGTCTCCAATCCTCCATACTTTTATATGTCTGTTGCAGGTACAACTTTGAGACCATAGAGTTACTGAACTCTTCCCTCCCACTTACTTCCTATATCCAATCATTTGACAAATCTTGTTGTTTTTGTCAAGTCTAACTCCAAACTGTCTTTTGTAATTATCCTCTTTTTTGCTATTCACACAAACAGCATCCTTAGGCCCTTAAATCTCGTGGATTAGTATAAAATCCTCCTAATTTGGGCTTCTTGCTTCTCAGACTTGGGAGAACTCTCAGCCTAATCTCTCACTGAGTAAGAAATCCCTTCTCCAGTATCCCTACATATGGATATCCAGTCTTCTCCTTGAAGGTTTAAAGTGACAAGGAAACTCACTATCTCTAAAACATACCATTACATGTTGGGTCAGCTCGATTTTCCTGGGAAATTGTTCCTTCCTTCAAACCAAATCTATCTACAACTTCCTTCCTACTGTTCCTAGAATAAGCAGAATAAAATAATACTTCTTTGATATTCCAGCCATTCAAATAGTTGCCAAGTCTCCCTTAAATCTTCTCTTCTCCATTCCTCAATTTCCTCAAAGTTTTACCAGCTTTGAGCTCCACTAAGACATTTGGTACATCTTGTATGTGGTGTTTTGTGTCCCCTCATCATCCTCATCAACCTACTTTAACCTTTTCCCAGCTTTACTCTTCCTCAAATGTAGTGTCCACATTATCAACCCCAACTTAGAAAGAAGGGAACTGAGACTCAGGTTGAATGATTTGATCAGTGTCATATAATTAGTAAATTATAGGTGTCTTCTGACTCCCAAGTCTCAAGCTCTTTCCATAGTCCCTTGTTACTGTTCTTAATATATTTTCAAAATAAAAGGCTTACATGAATTTGGGGATGAGATTGCTGAGCCCCTTTTGTAAACTTGAAAGGACTTATAGACAACAGAATGAGGTATCACACATGTGGAGACAGATAAAATCATTCCCATTTTCAAAAAGAAAAAGAAAATGAATTCTGCAAAGCAGTCATTATTGAGTTTAATGCCTAACTTCTCACAAACCTCAAAGAACTATAAAAGAAATGGATTTTGAGGACTTTGAAGAGGAAGTGATCTTCACTTAAAACTAGAAAAAAATTGTAAAGAATAATTTTCCCCCATAATCAACCTCTTGTCTTCCTACTAGCTCTTTTCCTGCCTACAAATATGCCCTGATCTACCCCAATCTGAGAATCGCTTGATTCTGCCACCCCCTCACTTCCTTTTTGAGAGAGTTACTAAATCAGCAGAACATGTTAGTTTAAGTATACCTGGAAATTAGCAAGGCATTTGTCAGAACCTCCTCAGAATTCTCATGAACAAGATGGAGAAATACAGCCTAGATGATAGTAGAGTTTGGGAAATTCAGAAGTGGTAGAATGAACAGGCCCAGATTATTGATTAATGAATGAATGACAACCTAGATGGAGATCTTTAATGAAATGCCAAATGACTTCTATCTAAAAACTAAGTCTTTTTAATATTTTACTAGTTATATATTTATCTATACTTTTGTATATCTGTATGTGTGTATATGTATGTATGTATTAGTTTATTTTATACAGCTTGGTGGTATAATTAATAGAGCACTGGCATGGAGTCAGGAAGACCCAAGTTCAAATCCAGTTTTACATACACTTATTAAATGTTTGACCCTAGGCAAGTTATTTTTGTCTGCCTCAGCTTCTTTGGCTAGAAAAGAGGAATATTAATGGCCCTCACCTGCCAGGTTGTTATGAGGATTAAATGAGATAATAATTGTGAAGCACTTATCATAGTGCCTGACACATAATAGATGCTTAATAAATACTTATTTCCTTTCTTCCTTTCTTCCTTCTTCTTTTCCTCCTTATGAGTTACTTGGATAAAGACATTATGGAATGTTTATCAAATTAGCAGATTATACACAAGGGCTAGGGAGGAAAGGGGGAGGGAGGGATAGCTAAATTACCAGATGTCAAGAATAGGGATTCAGAAAAGTGAAAAGTAATAGTTATTCTCTTAATGTCCATCACTTAGGAACAAAAATAAATTAATTAATAGGACAAATACAGGAAGGAAAAGGCACAGCTAGAAAGCAATATGAGTTATAAAAACTAATATTGTAAGTCAAATAATGGTGGGGGAAGCTGAGGAGTTTTAATGTACTGTAAGCTCATTGTGAACTAATCGTATGACATGGAAAGCTACACACACACATACACACTGGTTTTAGACTATCTAATCAGAAGCCTGATGCCAAGACTAGTGAACACTGTACTATCACATACCCTGATAAGATCTTCCACCATTCAGAATAGTATTTTTATTTCTAGGAACATGTTGAGAAAGACATCAACAGTTGATGGTAGAAAGGTATAGTACGAAAATAATGCATGTGTTGAAGGGACTTGAAATTGAGGCAATAAAAAAACTTGAATTGTTGATCTTAGAAGTTGACCCAATCAAGGGAAGGCATAATCATGGTTTCAAGTACTTAAAGGCCTAGCATATGAAAGATAGGCTAACTTTATTCTGCTTGACCTCAAAAGAATTAAAAACAGTGGGTAGAAATTGCAGAGAGAGGCTGATCTGGCTTAATGTAAGGAAAAACTTGATCAAATCTGGACAAAAAGGGAATGGAACTTGTTTCAGAAGAGAATGTTTCTCATTCTCTGGAGAGGTGTTCAGGAAATGACTAAAGGACTACTTGGAAGAGATAACATAGTATTGTAAAAAGAACATTGGATTTAGAAGACCAGATTTCAAACCTCAGATCAATCATTTACTACTTGTGTTACTTTGGATAAATTATTCCATCTCTTTGGGCTTCAAGTTCCTCTTTTGGAAAATAAAAGCATTAGACAATTGTGGTAAAGCATTTAACTTCTTAGTGGCTCAGTTTCCTAATTGGGAAAAAAAATCTTTTGGAACTTCTAAGATCTCTTCTAGTTCTAAGACTATTATCCTTATTAGAAATGCTTTACAGATAGGATTTATGAGTTGGGTAAGAGATTAAACAAGATACTCTCTAGTTCCATAAATTTGCTTTCATGAATGAAAAAATCATATCAGGGATAGATGTCTAGAGAGAAATGGGAGAGAGGAAGTAGAATAACGTGACTAAAGACGGAGGAGGAGGAACAATGGCACAATCTAACTAGAGGGGAAAATGCAATTCAGAGTGGATGAGGAGAAATCTAGCCATAGAGGAGAGTACATATCAGGGAATATGAGTGAGTCATTAGAGAAAGTTAGTCAGAAAAAGCAAATGGTCCCATCTTCTAGAAGAAGCTTTGTCTGACTTTTCATAATGCTAGAGCCTTTCTGTTAATGATTATCTATAATTGATACTGCATATAACTTTTTTGTACTATATATATTTGCATGTTGAACTGTGAGCTCCTGGAGAACAGGTACATCTTTTGCCTTTTTGTATTTCCAGGGCTTAGCACCACATAGAACCCATAACAGGTTTTTTCAAAAGTTCTTATTGAATAGTGTTCTTGTTGGTGCCATCTGTCCTTCATGCTGGATAAGGACCATAACATCAGGGAGGTGATATCAGACATGCAAGTGAACTGGATTTGAATAAGAGAGAGCTGTGCAAGATCACCTGTCTCATTCTCTCATCCAGAGCCATCTGGGTCCAGTGGCAAGATATAGATCAAGTTGAGTGGAGACAATGATTAAATGCATGAAACACCCTGCCTAGGAAAAAAAATGTTTAATGAGATGGTGAATGGAGGAAAGTAAAATACTTATTCTGGAACAATGAATGGATTAGGGAATTAGTTAGCCTGGCTGCTGAGGAAATTGCCTTTGGGGGGGAATGGTGACTGAACTGACATTACTAGGTAGAGGGTGTGTGCTAGAAAATAGTGGGTAAAAGGAGAATACATGATCTGGCCAAAAGTAATAATAATAATATTTTTTTTGTCCAGATCAGTGATTTCTAGGGAACTCTCCTAAGTAAATTCTTATTAACAATGCAGATAGTGTTGCAACTCCTCATCTTAAGAGGGTGCTTGAGGCACTAGGTCACACAGTCAGATCTGAGATGAAATTAGTAGCATTTAGTTCTTCTACATTTAGTTCTACTACATCAGAATATTTTCTCATCATTATGATAATGTTGATAATAACTGATGTTTATACAGTACTAGATAAGATTTGCAAATTGTTTTCCATACATGAATTTATTTAAGCCTCACAACAATCCTAAGACATAGGCACAACAGATATCATTATGCCTATTTTACAGATGACAAAACTGAGACTGAGAAAAGTAGAGTGACAATTGACCAGAGTTAAACATTAAATATCAAAAGTGAGATTTGAATCAAGGCCTTCTAAGCAAGGAAGTGTAGATTTGAGAGGAGGTATGATATTGAGAAACCATACTAGAGGATAATGGGGTTGAATAACCAGACAACTGAAGAAGAATGAGCAGAAAAAAGACAATGAAGTTTCATTTCAAGATGAAGAAGTATGCCATGGATGGTATATGAAAGAAGCAGAGTAGAATGTGAAGTTAAGAGGACTCTCAGTGGTCTAGTCCAGCTGGAAAAGCAGAGGGTGAATTTGGGGGTATGGTAAGTAGAGGAATCTGACTGGAGAAATGGGTTCCAGTCAGGGATAGCAAGTAAACCAATGTGGGCTGGAGAGGTAAGCCACATAAAAAGAATAAGGTAAGGGATTCTAGAGAGGAATATGCATCTTGGGGCCTGAGTCTGACTGTGCTTTGTAAAGTGAATGGTCCAATCTGGATAGAAAGGAGGAGATGCTCTTAAGGAAGTTTGAATTGACAGTCAAATTGGAAATGATGGCATATGTTTGGATTGCCATAAGGGGACCAATTCAATTGAAAATAAGCGTTCATAATTCTGGACAGTACGATGAGAGACCTGTCTGGAGATAGTCTATATATGAGCCACTATGAATAGGGAGTACATGTTGGAAGAGACAGTGATCATCTCAGTCTCAGTGGAGGAGAGGATGCATTCAGGGAAAGTGAATGAGTTGATCAGTCTGGCTAGACAAAAATTCTGTATATTTAGGACTATAAATAGATCAGTTTAGCTGTGAAGAAAAAGGCTAGTTACAGGTATACCTCAAGTAGACAAAGGGCACATATTCAGAATGGTAATGGAATAATATATTCTTTCTTCTAAAGAGGCTGCATTAAAGTGAAATGTATTGTGTACATAGTAATAGCAAAGTTGTGGAATGATCAACTATGAAAAACTGTTAGTTTCAGCAATACAGTGATCCTCTGAAGGACTTATGAAAAGTGTTACCCATACCCAAAGAAGAACTGATTGTATCTGGATGCAGATTAAAACATACTTTAATTTTTACTCTTTGTTTTCTTGAAGGCTTTTTTGGTGGAGGGGGGGAGATTGTTTTCTTTTGCAGTATGACTTTTATGGAAATGTTCCATAAGATATACATGTGTCTTCTCAATGAGGAGGTGGAGAGAAAGGGAGTGAATCTGGAACTCAAAGTTTTAAAAACAAATGTGAAAATTACTTCACATGTAACTAGGAAAAATAAAAATATTAAAACATAAAAAATAAAAGACTTGAACTAGATAGAAAAAATAAAGAGGGAACAGTAAGTGAGTAGATGGGTCTGTCTATAAAATAGGGAAAACATTGAAGAAATGTGAGTGGACCAGTGAGTGAAGAAGCAGTTAACATAATAGAACATAGAAAACAGTTAACATAATGGAGCATAGAGAATGGACCAATCTGACTGTTGAGATGAACCTACATTGTACCCATTGAGTGGACCAGTTTGGTTAGAGAGATAAGTATGTTAGAGAGAATGAACTGACTAAACTACTCAGAGGGAAAAAAAAGTTTGGAGGACACTATATGATGGGGAAACTGAGTAAATCAGTCCTACTAGTAAGAAAGATTCACTAGTTTGGCAGGAAAGGAATATTTATATTGGAAAAAATGAGTGATTCCTTCTGGTTGGACAGGAGATTGAATGCTACTAGACAACATTAAATAAACTAATATGATTGAAGAGGGTGATGATTTGGAGAGAAATAGCTGAGAGAAGAAAATGCATATTTAATGAGGGTCATTTAGTTCTAAAAGAAACATGAGACAGTAAGTTGACCAATTAGACTATAGGGAAAAAGTAGGGAAACACTAAATGCTTTTTTAAAAAAATTATCTTATTTGATCCTTAAACAACCCTAAAGGTATCCTATTAACATTTGTAAAAACTGAGACAAACCAAAATTAAGTTACTTGTTCCAAGTTCACATAGCTAGTAAGTGTCTGAGGCTAGATTTCAACTTTAGTCTCCTGAGTGTGGGTAAACAGTGAAGAACAGGAGGGAAGATTTTGCTAAAGAGTGAGTGAACTAATATGCCTGAAAATGGGGATATGGTGATATATTAGGTATTATTGAGAGTGATCAGTTGGCCCAAAAAGGTTGAATATATATGACAGGACAAGAGTTTTCCTGGAAAAGAAGGTATATATTAATACAGTGAATGGAACATTCTGACAAGAAGGACAGATAAGTTTATATGGGATAGAGTGAACTATTTTTGCTAAATATGAAAGGGGGAAATGGCCCAATTAGTCCAAATAGAAGAATGCAAATTGGGAAAAAATGTACAATCTGAAGAGGAAGGTAAGAGCATGTTAAGATAAAATAACTGGAACAGTTTACATAGAGAAAAGATGTGCATAAGACAACCACAATTACATCATTTTGGCAAGAGGATGAGGCCATAGAATTGCACTTTCAAGTTAAGAGGAACCTGAAAAGCCATATTCATTAGTTTTTAAAATGCAATTTTATGGATGAAGAAAATTGGTGCATGTTGGAGAATTATTAAGTCAATCCAGGATGGCTAGAGAAGATGTCTGTGCTGGAGTATAGCAAGCAAATGGACTAATATGTCTGGAAAGGGAAGGTGCATTTTGGACAACAATGAGTGGATCCATTGTTCTGACTCAGAACATTCATGGGAAAGGACAGTGAGTTGTGAGGCTGTCTGCCCACAATGAGGATTGCCTTGAGAGTACATTGAGTGAAACATTTTAGTGATGCTGATACATATGTGAGAGAATGGAAGATAAGAGGTCTCATGGGTAGAATGAAAGAGCATACATTTGGTAGGTAGCAAGTGGACAAGCCTGTCAAAGCAATAAGTCCAAAGGGACACTAAGTGTAGAATAAATAGATCTCTGGCTGGAAAAGAATGTACATGTCAGAAACAATGAATGGATCCATCCAATTAGAGAAGGAAATGAATTGTCAGGAAGCAATGAGTGAACTTTTCTGGCTAGAAAGGAGGAAGAATGTAAGGGGAATGACTGGACCATTCTTCCCATGGAAAGAAGGATGTGAAAATGGATCATTTTATCTGAAGAAGAGGAGGCTACACTTAGTGTATAATTTTGGAGAGAATGCATATTACAGGGGAGTTGATTAGATCAGTCTTATTAAAGAGGGAGATAATTTTAGGACATGGTGAATGACAGCCCTCTGGCCAAGAAAAATTATTCTGTTGAGAGATAATGAAAAGAATTTTGCATTGACTAGAAATGGTGAACAGTAAATGTAGCATTCTAGATGGAAAGAAGGCTGCATAGTTGGGAACTGTGAATGAACCACACTCGCTGGAGATATTCATTTTGTGGACAGTGAATGAATCAAGCTTCCTAGAGACTGTGTGGAGATAGAGAGTACAGCAGTTTGGCTGGAAAGATGGACACATAATGGGAAAATTAAATGGAACTAGCATATAGAAAGGATGATTGTACTTTGGGACTGATGATAAGACCAATCAGGAAGAAGAAGGATGAATATGGAGGGGGGAATTGAGTGAAGTATCCCAGAATGAAGCAATAATTCCTTTTGGAAAGAGTTGGTTTAAAGCACGTTATCTTTCAAATTGGGAGGCCATTCTAGCTAGAGTGTCTTTATTTGACAACAGTCAATAGTCAATCAGGCTATAAAGGAAGAAGTATATTGAGGGCACAGTAAGTGGACCAAAGTAATCAGAGTTGGGTACTTATTACTAGACTCAACTAGAGACCAATCAAGATTGGAGGTGGGGGAGGAAAGAGATTGAGATACTTGTTAGACAATGGTGAATACACATTTGGAGGCTGACACATTTGGAGGGAGAGGGAGAGAATCATTCAGGAAAAGAGTACATGTCCAGAACAACTAGTGAGTCAGATTGCAAAGAAAGATTCATTCAAGAGACAATGAGTTGAGTGTACTAGTCTACTGGAAAGAGGATGCATGTGAGGGACAATAAATGGGTCATTGTAACAGGATTTGTGTACTCTTAAGGGAAAGAGAAAGAAAGATATGTTAGGAAATAAAGAGTGGACCAGTCCGACTGAAGAGAAGCATTTACTTCAGGAAGACAGTGAGTAGACCAATTTGGCTGAAGAAAGGGCATGTGGAGTAATAACAGAAACACTGAAGAGGAGAGTCCATCTTGGAAAACAATAAGTGGTCCTGTCCAGCAAGAGAAGTATATCAAAGCTGGGGAACAATAATGGAAGTGTCTGATTGGAGAGGATTAATTTTTTTGGGGGGGAGAATTGAGTAGACTTGGCTCTAGAGGATATGCATATTTGGGGAGTATAAGGGAGGCTAGTTTGTCTAAAGAGGAGGCTATTAGTTGGAGAATGTTAGTTTGATTGGAAAGGACTATGGAGAGTTAGAAGATAGTGGGTGCATTGTGCTGTCTAAATAGGACAGTGTATTATTGAAGGACAATGAAGAACCCAGTCTGACTTAAACAAAAAGTACATGTTGAGTCAGAATGCATGAACCAGTCTGATTGGATAAGGTGACAATGAATGAAACCTGTTGAATGAGTGCATGTTTAGGGATAAGTGAATAGACATTTGTGATTAGAGTTAGTGAGTGGACCAATTTATCTAGAGAGAACGTTTATATAAAGGAACAAATGATTTGATGTGATAGGTCCAGACAACTTGCTTTTAGATTTTGGAGAGGTAATCAATCTCTTCTTTCTTTCCCTTACCAGGTAGTAGCAATGTTTTCTAAATGTACAGTTATCTGAGTCATCCATTTGCCAGCACACAAAAACCATGAAAGGCTGCCCATGAATGAAACTTAGATATCCTCATGAGATTTATTGAAGGCTATTTTTTAAAGCCAGCTGAGACCACAAAGGCTTTTGATGCAAGGTACTACAATTTTCCTAGGCATTTCTAGGAAACTTGTATCTTAGTATGAGACCTGTAAATCAAATCTCATATCAACTATCTGTGTCACACAGTGTCAGCATCTTCCGATCACTTTGTAAAAAGCACTAGGAAAAAAAGGGTTTCCCATCTTTCCCTGCAATAAGTCTCATCTCTGTTAAGGGTTGGTAATGTTTCACCAGTTTTATTGCTTTCCTGGAATTCTAAGGCAATGATTGGTGTGGAAACAAGGTATTATATGTTATTTCTGCTCTCAAATCTATCCTTTGAGATCTCTGAGAATTAGAATTAATTGAAAAAGAGGAGGAGGTAGAAAAGGAAGGTGGGAAGAGCCTGATTAACTTCCTGGATAACTTTGTAAATATACTGCATCAGCTTTGGATATATCAGTTGGAGTCTGGGACACTTTTTGCTCTATAAGTTTCCCAGAGTCCAAGAACCGAAGTTTTTGAACAGATGGGCATAGTCTATACAACTCAGCTCCCTGGAAGTTGGATAAGAAACTTATGGTTCAGGAGATGATACAAGCTTGGCAAACGACAACAAACAGTAGCACCATTAAATGCATTATTGGCCTGATTTTTTAACCTAATTTCAATTTTCTGGAGCTAACCTCCAGAATTTACAGCATGTTGGTGCCAGATAGACAGGTGGAGGAAACATTAACACTCACTTGGGGCTTCTGGCCAGTGTGTCATACTTGAGTATCTTTCATCTATAAGATGATTTAGGAATTAAGGGTTCAAAAAAAACAGGCTCCTTAGTTGGCTGGGTTGTTGTCTTTTGTTCTCAAAGAGATCCAAAAATGACATCACTATGTTAAAAGTCAAGTTACAATAAGTCTGACTGTGGCTAATCAGACCAATATGAGCTCAGAGTATTCTGCCACAGGACAGACAAAAATAGCCCTTATGAATATTTGAGACAGCTTCTCTAACTTTGTACATCTTACATTTCACAATTCAAGTCTGCTTTGCTCATAGAGCACACCTCTGATGAGAGTCCACCATGCTGGGTAATCCTGTGCCAGTATCTCCCATGTTATACAATCAATTCCAAAAGACAATTTTATGGAGAACTCACATAGCACAAGTGCTCACAAGGTGGTCAGAAAAAGCAACACAAGAATATTCTCAAGGTCTCTCTTAAGAACCTTAAAATTGATTGTATGATTTGAGAGACATTGGCACAGAACTGTTCAGCATGGTGTACCCTCATCAAAAAAAAAAAGGCTCCCAGAATAATGGACAAGACTGGATATAGAAAAGAATGCATATAAGGGATTAATGAGTAACTGAATCAGAGTGGGCTTTCCTACTCCTATTCCCCCATCCCAAAATCTTCCTCTTAGAGATAGTCTCATCTATTTTGTATTTATCTTACATGTTTCTTTCATGGTGTTTCCCAATTAGAATGTGAGATTTTTGTGGGGGAGAAGGAAGGATAAAGCATTGTTTTTACCTTTCTTTGTATTCCTATTCTTGGTTCAGATTTAGCACTCAATATTTAGTATTTGATTGACTGGGTAGATAGAAGAATGAATAGTTGGTGTATAGAGACTAGACAAGTCTGACTAGACAGAAACATACACTATTGGGAAATAGTGTAATTCTTTGCTCAGAAAAGATCATTAATGTATCCAACTGGCTATAAAGTAGGATGCATTTTGGGAGACAATGTCAAGTTAAAGAGATGTATGATTGTTGGGGAAAACCAGGTGAAATAATCTGATTGCTGATGAAATTATATGTTGAGGACAATGAGTAGATCATCTAGCTCATGATTTTACTGAAGATTGAAAAACAATAAATGGATCTATCTGACTGTGGGGATTTAAAGAAGGAATAGTAAGTGATCAGATCTATTTGGCTTACTAGGAAGGTGCATGTTCAAGGACAGTGATGAACTAATCTGACTAGAAAAGAGGGAAAGATTGTTGGGTAACAGTGAGCAGTGCACCTGGATTGGAGAAGAGAGTGTGTTTGGGGGAAGAGTGACAGAATTAGTCTAGCAACAGAAGAGTGATGGAGATAGAATATAACTCAGTCTTTGTTAGAAAAGAAGCTATTAGAAGATCTTGAGTCAACTAGTCTGAAAGATGATTGCTGGTAAAAGACAGATCTAATTTTGGCAAACTATGGAGAATTCTACAATCCAAGAATTCCTGTGATTCATGTCAGTAAAAAGAAGCTGGGAGGAAAGAGAAGGGAAAGTGATGACCTATGTTTGAGTTTTTCTGTGAACATAATGCAACAATATAATAAAGATGAATAGAGGATAATACTCTTCCCAAAGTCAAGTCAGGCTTATCTACAGAAAAAAAAATTAGATTCACATTATACAGAATCCAGATCATTGTTTCCAGGATCAATTTGTCTTGAGGCACCCTCCTACTAACTAGAAATGGCCTTGGGCCCACACACTCCTTGGGACTCCAAACTCTTTCCATTTCCCAGAGATAACTGCGCCTTGCCCTAAACAATTAGCAGGGCTCCAAGAGGGCACAAAAGGATATCAATTCGTATCCACACACTCTTTAACCTGATTTTTCATGTCTTCTCTATGGGATTACCAGGATGACACCCTCAAGCAGAGCTTCCTCGAGGCCACCCTGTTGCTAGTGGGATCCATCAGCAGGAATGAGGGGGCCCACAGTTATGAGTTCACCCAGGTGCCTGAGCTGATCGACAGCCTTTTGGTAAATGAAAGGGTATGGGGAAAGAGAAAATATCAACAATGAGACTGGGAAGACTGGAGGAATGGGAAAGAGATTGTCCCCCCCCCCAACCCTGTTAAATATGGACAATACCAAAGGATTGTAGTATTTAGAGCTGAAAGAGAGCCTCAAACACATTGAGTCCAATCCCTTCATTTTACAAATGACAAAACTGTGGCCTAAAGAGGACAGATGAAATATGAACCTAAGTTCTCTCCAGATCTAGCACCTTTACCACCAACCCATTCTATTTGTGTCTTCCATGGGGATGAGCTTTCAATAGGATTGAGAACTAGAAAAATGCACCAGCATTCCTCACATATGCTACCATTTTGTTTTTCACTTTTCTACTAATGACTATATATCCCCCTAAAGAATAATAGTTCCTAAACTCAGAATTCACCTAGTCCTACAACTTGTACCTCAAATATCCACATAACATTGGAAAGTATAAATGAATGCAAAAGGCACTACTTGGTAACTTGTAGTGCTTTATAGTAGAAGTCCAATTTGTTAAGGGAAACATCCCAACAAGAATATTGTAGAGGGCATTCCTCTCTGGGGATGGATTTGCTTAACCTGAGGTTATTTCTCACTCTCTGATCCTTAATACACTACTGGGTATAGTCAAAATAGCCTGGGACCACACACACACACACACACACACACACAAAATTTCCTCATCACCCATCTCAGATTCAGCAATCATTTTCCAGAACCATTTTCTTCATCTGAAACAATGTCCTGCCTCTAGTGATAATCAACTAATAGCTGGATTTCTCTCAGGGAAACTTTGGAGCCTTTCTGCAAAGTCTCTTTGAGAGGGTCTCATACCTAAAAAAAGGTATTTCTTTAGAATGTCTCAATCTCCTCATCTGTAAAATGGGAGATTGGACCAGATGACCTTAAAAGTCTTTATCTAAGATCGATGTATATGATCCTATATCCTGATTCCTAACAAGGGTCCATCATGAGGTCAGGAACTGTGCCTTAGCTAAACTTTGCACACAGTTAGTACTTCACAAATGTCTGTGATATATGAATTTGAATTCTCCCATTTCTCCTATCTTCCACCCATTGAACCCTGTTTTTTTTTTCAATTTGGTAATTCCTGGGTATATTTGTTTCAATGGGGATCATTCTGAGAGGAATGGGAGGGACAGATCTTGAGGATAGAGAACAGCAGTGGAGAATAGACATGCCCACATGTCCAGGACAAAATCCTACTCAAAGACAGGCAACATTCAGAACTCCCTTAGCAGGTCTTTGAGAGAGTGGTCTTCAATTTGGGGGGTTGAAAGAAAGAATGGGAGAAGAAATATGTATTTGAGGATAGGTGAGGGCTTGGCTCACTGAAGGTCATACCAGTTTCTCTGTGCAGAGGACCTAGAGATTTTAATCCTGTGACTAATCCTTTATTTTGGGGAATTGCAGGTGCTGATGAAGAAAGAACCCCAAGACACACTCTGTACCAAAACTCGACAGCAGGTCATGTGCGCCATATCAGGACTTTGGTAGGCTCTCCCAATTCTCCTCAAAGTGATGTCCAGTGAAACAAACATGCCCAGAGACTATCAAACTGAAAAATCCAAGACTCAATTAGGCAGAAGATGGTAGAAAGGGGAGAATTCAAATTCATATCACACAGACATTTATGAATTACCTACTATGTGCAAAGGTTACTTTCCACTTACTAATCTCATGGAGCAGAAAGGCTAGTATTGTGAAAAGATACCAACATGAATAAGAATAATACACTATGACTGGGGATGGGGTGGGTGAGGAATGCATTTGAGAGATGTGTGGAAACCCATTCTCCTTTCTAATTTCAGAAACCTCTGTGACTGATTTTATTTGTGTTCCAAGTTTTTAATTGAATTTTCTTCCTCTTGAAATGCTTGTTTCCCCAACGCTTTCTGACTTTTATTTTGATGGTTGCTATGATGGTATGGTAAAATACATGTTTTGATGTGTTCAGGGTTAGAACACAAAGCTCTCAGATTTGATTCTAATTCCATTGCCTTTTTCTCCTCTCTATTTGGTCCAAATTTGTCTTTTCTTAATTGTAACTCAAATTGTGCTCACATTCTTTTATTTTTCTGATAACCTCATAGCAAACTGAGACCAATGCTGGACTCCAAAAGGAAATCCAAGATTCTCTACACCTGCTTCCAAAGTGTGTTTAAACTTCCATTGATAGAGGCTCTGGAAAAACACACCTGTCTCCTGGCAGACCCTCCTGATATACAGGTGACACAGCCAACTGTTCTCCATTATCCAAGGGGTATTCTTTTTGTTGACTGTTTTCTATCTGTGCTGTATTTATTCTTCCTCCTTCCCAATCCTTCCCTTGGGGATGAGTATCCACTGATGACCCGAGGGTGATAAAGGAAGATATAAAGGAAATTTAAACCACATCAGTCTTGGCAATCAAGATACATCAAGACTGGTACATTGGGAGATACACCCATAGCCCATCAGAGAAGTTGCTCATGATGATTTATAAGACAGTGAAGTATTAAGCAGCAATCTGTTGCTGGTTTAGTCTTTTCAAATTACCATTGAATGTTCTCTATTTTCAGCCTGAACTTATCTCTACTTCTTGTGTTAAATCAATGAAGGGTATGGAGAGGAAGAAGACCACAGACATTATCCTCCATCATTGCTGTGTCTCTTGGTATTATGGCCAATGAGAACTGTTGTTGGCTGACTTGTTGCCAGTTGAGCGCTTAACCAGCCAATGCAAAGAGGGAAAGGGGAGAGTTCTCTCTCTTATATGTTTATGGGTCCCCAAATTCTACCTCCCAATTTATATAAAATACATACAGAGAGTTCTGCTGATCATGCCTTTTGAGCAGATTAGGTAGAAAAGAAGTTGAAACTTGGAGATCAATTGATATTTGGAAACAATGTATAAATGCATCTGTGAAAATGCTATAAAGAGTAAAAAATGCTATTAAAATTCCCAAAATTATTCTTATGTGAAACAGTTTCACATGTTGTTAGAGCTGGCTTTATGTCCACACTGGATGGGTGGCCATCTAGCATTAGGTTTGTCTTTCTCTCCCTTCATCAGGGTTCAACACTTTTGGGACAAAAGTACTCTAAGAAAAAGGGGAAGACCTGAAATGTGTTCTCAAGGACAAAGCTGTCACTGATTCTGTGACATAAAATACAAATTATATAATATCATACATAAAAGAAATCTTAGCAATAAACTCTTCCAACATCCCTCATTGTACATCCTAAAAATGGCCTATAAGTGAAGGCCAGGAAGGCTAATAAACAAGTGAGAGCCACTAGACAATAAATATACAGCCAAAACAGAGAGGAATGCCTATACTCTGACCCCTTAGTCCTTGTCCAACTGGGATCCCAATCAGAATTATGTTAGGTATAACCTAGGACTCCCTTTGACTTTAGTTTTTCTCCTTTCAGAAACTCTACATGGACACCATGAGTGCCTTAGATGACCTTCTCCAGAGCTTAATCACAGAGAATCCCAAGCCAGAAGAACTTCACTACTTGCTAGGGGTAACCCAAGATTTGGCGGGAGGAAGAGGGAAATAATTTATGTGGGATACCATCCAATGAACCCATGAGAGTGGGAAACTATATCTGATTTTTTAAGTTACCATGCATTGTATTTTCTGCTCTTGGCATATATTAAATGCTTAATAAACATTTTTTTTCATTTACTTGTGGGATGAGGGTGTGACTGAAGATCAGAACATCATTATCCAAAGTTTCATTACCATTGTGATTTGAAGCAGAATGTAAAGCAGAGAAAAATAGATATTTTAAAATATCAGAGCTGAAGGGAACAATAGAATCTAGAATATATTTATTAAAAGACAAAATTAACTTAACATATAAACATAGAAATCTCTAATAGGAACATCAGAACATAAGTACTAGCAGAACTTTAGAACATAGAATGTCAGAATTAGAAAAACTTTAAAACACAGAATGCTGATGTGCATGCTGGAAAGGCCCTTCCATTCTGCCTAGTTCAATCTCTTATTTTCAGGGAAGGAAACAAGCCCAGATAGGGAAAATAGCTTGGTATGATCATGGTCACATGGTAGAACTCAGCTCTTAAGGTCATTCAGATCAGATTTAAAAATAAAAGGATTTATTCCATTTTGTGCTTAGTGAGTTTGATGTTCTAGTACAAATGCAAGTGTAGATTTCTAGCATACAGACTTGCATGTGGAATTTAGGATTGAGGTCGTAATTGAAGGCATGTGTTTGGTAATCATATACATAAAGTGATCATTGAAGCTATCATCTTTAGTAGATAAGAAAAATGGAAATAGAGAAGAGATGATTCATAGTGTGTGGGAAGTCTGTTTTTAGGAGAAAGAAAAAAGAAGGAGGTATCAGAGAGATGGCATGAGAACCTGGAACAGTATAGTTCCAGTTTAAGACAAAAATATCCAGAAGCAATGGAGCCCAAATGCTGCAAAGAGATCAAAATGATAGGACTAATGTTAGAGGTATAAGAAAATCAACACTATGAGAGTACACTCTAAATTGCGAATTATCACCGTCATCACCACCACTATGAACAATTACTCATCAGTGATTAATGTTAATTCTCATTATTGCTATTGATATATGATTAGAGAATCAGCATCACTATTGTCATCTGAATCATCACTCTCACCAACAACAGCATCACTCCTATTGCCATTGCATTCTCATCACCAGCATCAGTACCATCATTATTATCACCATATTCACATCACCATCATTATAATCACTTTTATTACCATTATATTTCCATCACCACCATCAATTACAACCACCATTACTATATTCCCATCACCTTAATCAGCAACATTATCACCATCACTCTTACTATCTTATTCCCATCACCACTATCAGCATCATTGTCACCATCATTATAGTCCCATCACCTTCATAATTATCACCATCATCATCATTGTATTCTCATCAACTTTTATCAGCAATATTGACACAATAATTACTATCACCATCTTATGACTTCATTCACCATTACTCTCATTCTCATTATCATAATCAAAATCACAATTTTATTCCACATCATTACTATCATCACTTATAAAAGACTATATTTATTAATCTCTAATTAAATGTGTTGTTGGTTTTGTTGCATTTATATAATGCTGTAGTTCTTGAAGTTTCGTTTTCAGGTTATATTATTAAAAAAGCGAGGAGCTGTCAAAAGAATTTTTATTTATGCAAGTTACATATATACATATATATGGTATTATAAAACAAAACTAATTTTGAATTTGAGATCCTCTGAAAGGATTTCAGGGACCCCCAGCATCCTCTGATTCATACTTGGAGAACCACTATTGTAATGAATGATAAGATAAAATTGGGAGGGAAGTGGGTAAGGTTAAAAAAAAAACTAAGCTTGAAGAACTCTGGCAGACCTATGGCCTATTTTTAGCAAATTTTTTCCACCCTATTCTCCTGAGGCCAGGCTCAGCACACACAGGAGAAAAGGGTGTCCCTTTAGAATCCAACCTAATGTTCAACATCTCCAATGTACCAATCATTCACAGTGGTAAAATATGTCAAATGATCTCTTATAATCTAAACCACCTGATCTTTCTCATTTTGTCTTGTGTTGATCTCTAGAGTCTCAAAGCCTACTCCAATTCCTAGGAGTAAGGATAGAGATGTAACTGGAACTGAGAATAAGAAAGTCCCTCATATCTATACATATAGTGCTTTCCACCACATTAACCCCATAGAGGCTGCATTTTTCTTCCAATTACAATTTCTATAAAACCCAAGTCCAGCCCATAGTTTGTACTGCTACAACGTTTGTTCATAATTTTTCTCTTTCACATAGATGCAAAAGCATGAGAATATAATGGTGGTAAAAGTCCTGGAGTTAGCGTTTTAAAAACCTGACTTCCCATCTCTGTTCTTTGTCTTACCATCTATATGATCTTGAACAGGTCACTCCCTTCCTCTGGACTTCAGTTTTGTCATCAAGAAAATTAAAGGTTAGACTCAATTATCTCTAAGGACCATTCAAGGGCCTTATTATTTATATTACCTATATTTGAACCAATATGTTGCTTTTCTATCCCTTTTTTTCATTTGAATGCTCTCAGAGGCAAGACAAGTGGTTATCATCTCTGTATTACAGATGAGGATACTGAGGTCCAGAGAAGTAAAGGGATTTTCCTCACATCTCTATGGCATTTTAAAAGTTTACAAAGTGTTCACTATGAAGTATGTGTTATTACCCCCTTTCACAGAAGAGGAGACTGAGGATCAAATCAGTTAAGACTTGCCCAGGTTTTCACAAAAAAGTAAATATTGAAGTAGGAAGTAGGAAGGCCTTCTGATGCCCAGTCAGTGAATTTCAACCATATGATATTCCCTCAACATCAGAAATCCTTTTATTAAAGTCCCAAAGGAAGTGTCCTTAACATTCCATATTTACTAAGCATCTACCATTAGTCCAGTTCCTGCATCCCAAATAAAATAAGAAATAGAAGAAAAAAGGCAATTCCCTGTCCTCTTACATAGTTTTTCATTTTTTCTCCAGGAGATAAGAGACTCATAAAACAAGTAGAAATACAGGGCTGACTCTGTGGTACTGTGCAATAGCAATCCAGAGAAAAGGAGATAACTCTGTCACTTAAGAGGAGCTTCCTAGAGAAGACAGTATTTAGCTGGGGTCCAATGGAGGATATAATTTGGAGAAGTAGGGAAAAGAGGAGACATCTCCCAGTGAGAGTGATGGGAGCAGGAAAGTAGATGCTAGTGTCTTTTCAGAGATGTTCTGTTGGTCCCAATGGCTCTGTCTTATCTACCCCTTTGTTCTCTCCAGCACATGTACAACTGGCTGATCTCAGAGAAGGTTCATGAGCGTCAACGGGCAGTTAGAAGCTGCATGGTTCTCCTCAAGTATCTGGCACAGAAAGCCTGTTTGGATGTGAGTACCACCATCACCTGACCCCTCCCCTCACTTCATCTTACTGTATCCTTCCCTATTCCTCATGGTGATGTGTAAGTGAGCTCTTCTACATTATAGACTGTAGATCTAAAAGGAACTCCAGAAAATAAGCCACTCCTAATCTCCATTTCTTGTCAGGACAACATTTGAAGGATGGATGGGCTGGTCTGTGTATGATTATCTCTAAAGAAGGAAATTTTGGGGCAACTAGTGACGCTGTGGATAGAGCACCAGCCCTGAAGTCAAGAGGACCTGAGTTCAAATTTGACTCAAATACTAAATACTTCCTAGCTGTATGACCCTGAGCAAGTCACTTAATCCCAATTGCCTCAGGAAAAAAAAAAGATTTCATGCCCACACTGATTGCAAGTGTCATAGTTTCATTAGCACCATTATATGATAGATCACAATGGGGTAAAAAGCAGCAGAACTACGCTTCCAACTCCAGGTCCTCTAATTCCAAATTAACTTTTCTTTCCACTATGCCATACTCTTGACTCTCTCTTAACCTCTCTCCTTTTCTCTCTCTCTATCTCTCTCCCTCTCCCTCTGTCTCTCTCTGTGTCTCTCTGTCTCTATCTCTTTCTATCTCTCTTTTTCTCTCTCTTTCTCTTTCTGTCTCTATCTCTCTGTGTGTCTCTCTTTCTTTCTCTCTCTGTCCCCTTCTTCATATACATATATATCTATATGTATATCTATATACACATGTATATGTATATATACAATCTGTATATACATGTGTGTTATACATACATGTATGTGTGCAGATGTACATGTAGATGTATAAAAATGGGAATTTTTATTGTATGTGGAGCAAGCTAGCTGGAAAGTTTGGATGATTCCAATTTTGTTAGCAATATCCACGCCTCTCAGTCCAGGATATATAAGACTTAGGTCTTCTTTCCATCAGGCTAGACCACTGTGGGAACTTTGGTCAAAGTGTTCTTCATATCCTATTCAATCTGATGTTTGTTGGCCTTAATTTTACCAAGAATAGCAAGGGAGGAGTATTCAACCTTCTTCACAACAAATTCAGTGGTCAAGGGAAACTTGATGATGGCATGGTGATCAAACTTGTTAGTGCTAGGGGGACTTTTCTAAGAGTACTTGGATTGCTTTTAAACTGAAATTTCTTGGTTGCCAGAAAGTGGGAGACATTTGGATTTTCATCTTTTGGGGGCTATGGACATCCTTCATCACTGCCTTCTTGGCCATCAGGAATTTTGATTTAGCTTCTGCCTTGGGAGGGACAACCACTACCTTCTTTGCCTCTGGATGCCATCTTGGAAGAAATGTTGCATAATGCTACTTCTTGAAACATTGAAAATATCAATACTATATAAGTGTATTTTGGCTAAGCCCAGAGATAGATTTAAACATAGAGTACTCCAATGGCTCTCTAATCTTGTCATCTTGTCAAAATCCTATGCCTGCTCAACCTGGGTGATTCTTAAACAAGTCCTAATAAGTTCACCATCAAAATTTCACTAAAAATCTTGGAAGCCTCTCTTACTTTTCCATAACATCAGAAGAATATTCAGAATGTCCATGTTAGCTGTTGATCTTACCCATGGCTTTTTTATACTGAACATTTTTAAATGGCGTATTTTACTCTGTTCTCCTTAATCCCTTCTTTGTATTATTTTATGGACTAATTAACACTATCCATGGTCCCCTCTGTTGGTCTCTTAGTGATAATCACATTTAATTGTTTGGAGATTGTTATATTCCATGACTCATAACTGTAAGATAATACTAGGAGAACACTGGTATTAAAGAGAGAGGTGTTTGTTTCAAAAAGAAATTTGTAGTTATTAAAAGAATATAACAATTTCCCAAAGAATATAGCAGTTTCCCAGAGGTATTTCAGTTCAGTCTCAGCTTCCTGTTTAATTCTCCAGTTAATTGTCCATGTACATTATAGACATACAAATATACATGTATATGTATGTACACTTATATAGACAGTTGTGTACATGTGTAGCCAAGTGTATGTCATATATGCATATGTGTATGCATAAATAGACACATCTATTCACAGGCTTTATAATTTGTCCATCTTATTTTATAATATACACTGAACAGTAAGCATTCTTCATTCACTTGTTTTTTCTCATGTGATTAATTAGACCAAATTATTTTTTTTCTGAGGCAATTGGGGTTAAGTGACTTGCCCAGGGTCACACAGCCAGGAAGTATTAAGTCTGAGGCCAGATTTGAATTCATGTCCTCCTGACTTCAGGGCTGGTGTTCTAGCCACTATACCAACTAGCTCTCCCTAGACCAAATTCTTTAGTAGTTTTGTGCCTCATTCAATTGACTGTAATAGATGAGTCATTAATGTAATCTACACAATATCATCATCCTTAAGCAGGAGTTATCTGAAAGGCATCACCATCTATCTATAGGGTATCCCTCTTCCTTTTGGATTTTGTACCATAGCCAGTGCCTTAAATCTCTGTGTTTGATGCCTCAATTGATATCTTCCCATTTGTTAATATGTTCCCTCATTCCCTGAAATTACTCCCTATTCACTACCTACATTCATGCATATATATGTGTGTTTAGACATATAGTTATGATTTTTGGACATATATTTATTTATATGCTATAAAATTTAAGTTCTCACTCTGCCCCCACAGAAGAATTTAAATTCCTTGAATAATGAAATTATCTAGTTTATCTTTCTAGTTTATCCCTGGCACCTATCATATATGTAGGTGCTTAATAATTGCTTAATGAATTAAGATGAGTTGAACATTCATAATCAGAATCATCAAAGTTATTTTTGAGTTTGCTTATCTCAAGGATCTTTGTATAATTTTAATATCTGTACGGGAGACACCTTGTTAAAGGAAATCTTTTTTTTAAGCTGCATTTTGCTCTTATCTATATAGACAAATGCTTTTCTTTCATTCTATTCAAACATAGGAGAAACTTGTAATGACTTTCAGTCAACTGTGTGACATTAAGAATATAGGACTAGAATCTCAATCTATGATGATTCTGAAATATTCCTCTCTCCAAGCAGCCATCATCTCTTCTGAAGACTTCTACTTTAAAGAATGGCCCAGGTCGGGCACCCTTCACCTTTTTCCTGGCTCTGATTACTTTCTGGACTTTTCTGCCATGCCTTAGCTGCCTTCTCACTCTAGTACATCCCTCCATTTCTGTAGCTCTCTTTTCCTATAGATGAGTACCTCCCGGGACTCCATTTTGAAGGATGACTCAGGCCAGCTAAACTCCTTTCTTCTCCCACATCTGCTTCTACCTCCATGCCCTTGCTCAGGTACTTCCCCTGGCTTCCCTTGCTTTTCAACTTCATTTTATGTATTATTATATATCATTAGAATGTAAGTTTCTTGAGGACAGGCAACTGTCTTTTTGTATGTACTTATAACCTGTGGCACAATGCCTGATACATAGGAAGTGTTTAACAAATGTTTGTTGATTTATTTTTTGTGGTAGCATAAATGAATTTTAGGGGAGGAAAATCAGGACAAAGAAATAGCTCTAGGCATTACTTATCCAGAAACCTATAGGTCTGTTGTGGAAAGAGCGATAATTTAGGAATAAGAAAACTTGTATTCAAATTCTGAAACTCATTTCCATTGTTAAATGAAAGGGATGAATTAGATGATCTCTTAGGTCCCTTGAAGCCTGAAATTACAGTTATATTTATTTTCTTTATTTTACTCTCCAGACAACAGAGGAATTTGGAAGAATTGGGCACCTTTTGGGCACTCTGGGCATGTTATGTCAGGATCCAGACAAAGAAATTCAGCAGCTGGTGCTTGAAGCAATTAACTACCTATACCAAGTCCTCCTATATCAGAAAGGTGATACTGGACAGGAATCCTAATTTATTGATTTATCTGTGTCTATGTCTCCTCCTATGGAGTTACTTACCATCATTCCTAAACTCATTTTCCAATACTGACCAGACCAAGCAATGATTTTACTCCAACCATAATAGTAATCTCTGTGACAACATGCTATGTAACTATGATCTCACCCCAGAAAGGATCACATCTCAATCTCTGAATACCTCCCTACACTAACCTCACCACAAATCTAAGTACATCCCTAATACTGACCCTTCTCCACAACCCTTGCCACACCATAATTTTGTCTCACAGTATCCCTGGTCTTATCTCAGCCCTTACCTTGTCCCCATCCCTGACCATACCCTGGCCTTTTCCAAACCAACCTTGAGCTCACTACAATTCTGACTATAATTCAGCTCTAACTTTAATTCATTATGTCCCCAGATCTTGACCCAACCCTCAAGCTTGACCACATTGTACACATCCCCATCCTAATCCAACCTGACCAAACCTGATCCCAACTCTGACCACTTATGTACCCTGTATACATCTTACCTCAACCATACCCTAATACCAACTGCATCCCAAACTTGGCCCCTCATTGTCTGTGCCCCAACTTTGATGCTTACTCTATTTCCAACTCTGAAGAAGAAACATAGACAGCTAGAGTTGTCTTTTAGGAAACAGCAGCCATTTATAATCATGTCTCTTCACCAGGCTTGGAGACATCTGTCCTTTTCAGAAATTTGGAGCACAATGAAGAAACCCAGAGTCTCTCAAAACAGGGGCCAATACCTATGCCGGAGATTCCTGTCAACCCCACCACCCACATTATTAAGGTCAAAGCTCTCAAGGGATCAGCAGGGCAGAGTGGGAGGGCTTACCTTAGATTTACATGGAACCTCTCTTCTAGGTCAGTTAGAAGTCTCATCTCCCAGCCTTTCCTGAAGAGTCAAGAATGAGGGGTAACATAGAAAGACCATTGGATTTAAAAATCAGAAGTGGTGGTTGTTTTACATACAACCATTTCAGTCATGTACAACTCTATCATTTGGAGTTTTCTTGGAAAAGATACTAGAATGGTTGTCCACTTCCTTTTTCAGTTCATTTCACAGATGAGGAAACTAAGGGTTAAGCGACCTGTCCTGTGTCACACAGCTAGTAAGTATCTGAGACCAGATTAGAACTCAGAAAGATGAGTCTTGCTTACAGGACTTGGGTTCAAGTTCCACTCTGCTCTCACCACTTACTACCTATGTGACTTTAAATAAATCACTTAAACTTCCTAGCCTTCAGTTACCTCATCTGCAAAATATCACTTCTTTAATGGGCAAGATACACTATACTTTATTTACAAAAACAACACTCATTTTCTAAATTTAGCCTACAAGTCATGGTTTGGCGATGGGGTTCCTAGCCTAGCAAAAAAGTAGAATTCTATGAACATAACCTCATATGCATAGATTTCAGCAAAGCTTTGGACAATCACATTATCCCTGAAATCAAGAATGGTTGGACAGTTGATAACTTAGATACATTTTTTATTAAATTTTATTTTAAAATTTTTGTAGCTGAATCTAAAAAATAGCAATTAATGGAGAGATAACAACTTTGACAGGCTTGAGATCTATTCTGTTTAACCTTTTCTCAATCATTTGGATTAAGGTACATAAGGTACATGGGCAACTAGGTGGCACAGTGCATAGAGTACATTCTTGAGTCAGGAAGACTCATCTTCCTGAACTCAAATCTAGCCTCAGACATACTGTTTGCCCTCAGTTTTCTCACTGGTAAAATGAGCTGGAGAGGTAAATGGCAAACTACTCCAGTGTTTTTGCCAAGAAAATCCAAATTGGGTCACAAAGAATCAGACATGACTGGAACTACTGAACAACAACAACAAAAAAGTTATTTGCTTATCCAATTTCCAAATAAAACAAAACTGAAAAGAGGAGAATAGTTCAAGGGATCATAGTGTCATAGATTTAAAAGAGGAAGGGAGAGGACTTCAAAATGATCAAGTCCAATGATTTCATTTTACAGATTAAGAACCTGAAACCCAGAAAAGGACAATAATTTGTCCCAGGTTGCACAGGCTAAGTCATAGATCTAGGATTTGAATCCAGACTCTCTAATTCCAGACCAGCACTTTTTGTGCAATAATATATTAAATGCCAGAGTCAAAATCCAAAAAGATCTCACAAACTTGAACAATGAGCCAAATCCAATTAAGTACATTTTTATTAGGAATCATCATAAAGTCCTACACTTGAGTTAAGAAAAATCAAATAGTGTTTGTGGTTTGATAGATCCAGAGTACAGATCTATGACAGAGTGGGAAAAGGACTTAGTTAGATTGGCCTCAAAGTTCAGTTTCAGGTCTGTCTCCTTTCCTACTTAAAGTTATCATTATAATAGTATGATCATTATTATTATTTTATGTCATATATTCAATGGAAAGAGCACTGAATTTTTAGAATCAAGGGAACTGACTTCAAATTTCAGCTCTGCTATATACCTATGTGACCTTGGGCAAATGGTTCAATCTCTCTGAGCCTCCAAATATGTCAAAATGAAAAGGCAATAGAAGATACCAGAAGTCCTTTATAGTTCTAAATTCTATGACTCCATGAACAGTTCTAGGAACTAAGGAAAGGTGAAAGGGACAAACATTTATTAAACACCTCCTATATGCAAGAATTTACAAACCACTCCAGTATCTTTTACAAGAAAATCCTAAAGGGGCAGGGGAAGAAGGAAGGGAGGAGAATCACAAAGAGTCAGATAACACTGAAAAACAATTCAATAAAAAGATGCCAGACACATCTCGACTGATCTCCCAACAGCCCTGAGAAGGCACTATTATTATTCCCATTTTACAGTTGAGAAACTTAAAAGGGAGAAATTAAGTGGCTCATCCTGGGTCATATAGCTAGTAAGTATCTGAAGCCAGATCTGAACTCATCTTCCTGAGTCCAGATCCAATTGTCTTACCTAACTTTGGGATACACATTCTTGTCTTTAATCACCGAGGGTCCATTCATGAAGTTGCTTGCCATCTGACCATCCAGACAGACCTTTAATATTAACTAGTCACAAGACATAGTTCAATAAAACAATCCCTCTTTTGAGTCATGATAGACCTTTAATATCAACTGGTCATAAGACATAGTTCAGAAAAGCAATCCCTATATTGCTGAAAGGAGCTGGTTTCTTTCTTCAGTTTTGATACCAAATTCCTTTTGAACCTTCAATTCTATTCATCAGAAATTTCTTAGGATCACTCACAGGGTTGTTAGACACTGGACTTTGCAAAGGCAAAGATTAAACAATCCCAGCCGTCTGAGAACTTAAATTCTACTAAGGAAATAAAGTCTACCCAGTTAGTAAAGACAAAATATATTCAAAGCAAATTCAAAATAACTTGCTGAGGAAAAATAATAATTGGAAAGATCATGAATGGCTTCAAGGATGATGGAGATTCCATGACTTATAGATGAAGAAAGGGAGAGATCCAAGCATAGCACATATGAACAAAAACCAGAAAATAGAATATTATATACAGAAAATAATAAGCAAGTGTGAAAGGGAAGAATGTGAGATAAGTCCAAAAATAAAAGTTGGAGCCATATTATAAAGTCCTTTTACCTTCCATACATTTCATATTCCCTCAGAAGCAATAGAGCCCCGCTGAAATCTATTGAGGAGGGCAATGGAATGGTCAGATGATACACATTAGGAATATCAGTTTGGTAGCTGCAAGGATAATGGATTTAAAAGTAGAGACTAAGCTTTAGTTATCATATACAAAGAGACTAATTAAGATTCTCTTCAAATATTTCATTTTAATAGTCCTGCTAAGAAATGAGAGAAACTTAAACTATGGTGATGAGTGTAAAGTGGGAAGAAGGGGACATTAGAAGAAATGTTAAAAAAAAAAAAAAGTAGAATCAATAAGACTTTGACAACTGGGTGAATATGGAGAGACAGTAGAGACTCATGGATAACTCCCAAGATTTCCTCTCTAGATGCCTGGAAGGATGGTGGCACCATTGGAAAAAAATTCAGATGTTAAGGTGAAAGTTGAGCTTGAGGGGAAAGATCATGAAGTTTAAGATACCAATGAGACCTATCTAGTGGAGATATCAAACAGGAAAATGGTAGACCTGAGCTCAGGAATGAAATAAGGGTTGAACATGTTGACTTGGGAGTTACCTTGAAGAGTTTGAATCCATGGGAACTGATAAGATCACATATAAAAGATGTGTAGTAAAAGACAGGAGTTCAGGACAGAGCATATTTGTGCCTAAAGGATAGAATCAGGACTGAGAAGAGACCACTGGACTTAATCATTAGGAAGTCATTGGTGAACTTTGAGAAAGCATTTCCAGTCAAGCAGTGGGATCAGAAGTGGGATACAAGGAATTGAGAAGTGAGTGGAAGGTGAGGAATTGGAAAAATCAAATAAAGGCAGAGGCAACTACATAGTACTGTGACTATGGAGCTATACTAGTTTGAGTCAAGCCTGAGACAGTGACCCTGGATAAATCATTTAATCTCTCTAAGCCTCAGTTTCCCCATCTTTAAAATGTGGACAATTATTGTACTTACCTGCCAGAATTATTGTGAGAAAAAATTGAGAAATTTGTAAATTACTTTGCAAATCTTACAGTATGATGTAAATATAGTATCACTTTCATTATTAAATAGCTTTTTCTAGGATTTTTATGTTTTCTTAGTCATTTCTCTCTCTCTGGATCTGTTTCCTTTATGAGATAAGAATAATCTTATCTATTGTGCCTTCCTTGAAAATTACTTGTGACAATGCTATGGAACTATATGAATATGAATAATCTTCTAGATTTTAAAATGCCCTGCAAGGATGGTCTCAGAAAAAAAAAAATCAGAAAGTCCTCCTTGAACTCAAAGTGAAATAATGTGCTGTATACAAAGTGATAGCAATGTTCTGGGATGGCCAACTGTGAATGATTTTGCTATTCTCAGTAGTACAATGACCCATGACTACTCTGAAGGACTTATGATGAAAAATCCTAGCCAGACCCAGAGAAGTAACTGATTGTGTCTGAATACAGATTGAAGCATTCTCTCTTTATATTTCTCTTTCTTTTTAATTTAATTTTTCTTGAGGGTTTTTATTTTCATTAGGGTGGTAGATCTGTATTTTCTTTCATAACTTGACTTTTATGGAAATGTTTTACATAGCTTCACATGTGGTTTCTTAATTGTGAGTGGGGATTAGGGAGAGAACCTATCAAAAATTTTGAAAACAAATGTAAAAAATTATTTTGAATGCAAGTGGACAAAAATATTAAAATTTTAAAAAGAAAAAAGAAAACATCCTGCAAATATGATCATTTTCCAATCAATCCAGGAAACCATCCTGAAAAAAGGGGATTTCAGGGACCATTTATAGGGGCAGGTAAATAAGGGAGTTAGTGAAAAGAGGGAGAAAGAAACTCAAAGGAAGAGATTAGACCTTAGAAGGCCGAGGGCACCACCATTCATAGGACCAGAGTGGGTTATTGATCCCAATGTGACTTTTTCTCTCCTTGTTTGATATAGGAGTTTGCAAAGAATTTATCTCTGTCTCAGATGAAAGATCTCATCTGGACAGTGATGGATGGTCTAAGGAGTAACTTGGATTTCCAAACAGAAACTGCAGGGGATATGCTCATTGTCATCCTAGAAGACTTTGGCCCTCGGGTGGAAAAGGTATGGCTGTTTGAAGGAGCAGGGATTAACTGAGAAGGAGCAGGGCTGAGACACAAGAGTCCAGAGCTTCTCCTCCAGGAAAGAGGACACAGTCTATATCCTAAATAATTAAATATCCAAATGAAAAGGGAATGGGTTGGATTGGAGGAGGTGGTAGCCATAAAGATTATTGGATTTAGATTTAGTCAAGAGGACCTAGATTTAAATCCAAACTCTGTTACTTGTTCATTGTATGATCTTGGGCAAATCACTTTCCATCTCTATGGAAGTTGTGTTTCTGAAGTCCCATCTGATTATAAATCCTATCCTTTGGATAGATCTCCAGGGGTGGAGTTAATAGTGGCTAAGTAAGTTCCAGAACACTAGATTGGCTTTTCCAAGGGATTCAGGTCAATTGCTGTTGCCCCAGTGGAAAGTTTAATTAAGCATTGACTTTGGACCTGGAATCAGTAAGTAAGCATTTTATAAGTGCCTACCATGTGCTAAGCATTGGGGAATCCAAATACCAAAATTAAATAGTCTTTGCCCTCAAGGAGATTATATGTGGTCAGTCCCACAATCAATTATGGTGAAGAAACATAGTAAATAGAATGTCCTGTCTGGGAGAGTTTGGGAGTTCTGGTCCAATCAAGGAGAAAATCAAATCTCAAAAACTATGAAAGAACAGTCAATTAGCACTTATTTTGAACGTATTATGTTCCAGGCATTGAGCTAAGGGCTGAAAAAAAATGTAAAACAGAGACTCAAGTGTTGAACTGTGAGCCATAGGGTGCCTTAAGGTAGAGAGAACTCAGTGTAGACTGGAATAAGAAACAAAGTACAAAAACCAGAGCTCTGGCATAAAGGATATGAACCAGATAATAATAATAATAGCTAGCATTTATACAGTACTTTTAGATTTATAAAGCTCTTTATGTGTGTTCACTTATTTAATCTTACAACAACCTTAAATAGGTGCTTATGTTATGCTTATTTTACGGATGAGGAATATAGAGGGATTAAGTGACTTGAATAGAGTCACACAGCTTGTGTCTAAAGCTAGATTTGAACTCTGGTTTATCCTAACTCTAAGTCCTGAGTGCTATTCACTGTGCTACCCAGCTGCCTAGATTCAATACTTCTTCCCCTCTCCCTTCTAATAGCTATGCCCAGGTTTTCTTAACTTTCTGTAAATGAAAATTACTTGATGATATAATATTTATCCTCTGAAATTCAAATTCAATAAACCTATGTTTATTAGTTCAGTTGAACATAATTACTTCTCTGATTACAAATGTAAAGAAACCAGACCTCTGGTAGCTAGTATTTATATTGCACTTTCAGGTTTGCAAATACCTGTGTTCTAAAATTCAATTTAAAAACTCTCCTTGTTAGCTCGTGAAGCATAAGGAGCACTATATTTGAATCCAAAGGGACCTAAGCTTAATTCCAACCTTACTTTTAATTATATCTGTGACCTTGAATAAGTCATTTTCATTCTCTGTTCTTATTTCTAATCTTCCTTCTAACTCAATCTATGAGTCAGGATCACTTTTCAGTCCTTTAAAAAAAATATCCCTTATAAATTCAGTTCAACTTAAATGAAAAAAAAAAATTTGCTAAGTTCCTGTTAAGTTGAAATCACTATATGCTTAAGAGAAGTAAAACACAGATAGACAAAGCAGTGGTAGAATTATAGAGGAATCTCTAAAAGATGAAACTTTCAAAAAGGAATTAAGTCCCCTATTTAATCTGCAATATCACTGACATGTGATACAGCTTCTCCTGAGCACCTCGTGATCCTTCTAGGTCAAGATCCTTTCCCTTTTGAACAACTATAATTGTTAGGAAGCACTTTCTATATAAAGCCAAAATCTCTCTCTCTGTGCCCATTTTTGCCCATTACTTTTAGTTTTCTATGGGTCCAAGTAGAATGAATAGAATCCCTCTTCCACATGATGGTCCTTCAAATGCCTGAAAACATCAAGGAGGTCTTCTCTAAGTCTTCTTCAGGCTAAGCATCCCCATTTCCTTTGCTTAAGCTCACAAAACTGGATTTCAGGGTCCCTCAATTCAATTCAATTTATCAAATACCTATTAAGTAAAAGGATAGGAAAATTTAGTGAATACAGAGCTGGGCTGGCAGACGGTTCACTGAGTAAGTCTCAATTTTTAGTGCGCTAGGAATCTTTCTAAATTTTGATAAAAGGGAGTTTTCTCATCTAGGAATTCCCATTATCAATAAGATCACAAGTCTAGACTCCATCATATCAGTTAAAGGAAATAAGCACTTATTAGGTGTCTACTGTGTGCTAAGAAGCACTTTTTTTAATCCCTAATATCAAGGAGTTTATAGTGTTGACTGCCAGGATTTTTGCAAAACTGTCTTGAGACAACACAATTGCCTGGTTGTCCACCATCAGATATAGTCTATCTTGTCCCCAACTCATCAATGTGATGTGGTATTGCAGAGCTGAATATAATAGTCCAGATGTGTGGGCAATGTTCCATATGTGTTTCAATCTGGGGACAAAGGACAGAGAAATACTGTCTTTCCTCTCCTTTCTTTCTACCCAACTAAAGCTCTTTGGCATGTCTGCTCACAGACATTCCCACTCCATCAAGTCTCCACCTAAAGGAGAAGGGTTATGTTTATATCAAGTCTAAATTCACATCCTTGAAACTCATGCCTTTGTTCCTACTTGCACCCTCTGAGCCTAAGAAGCATGTCATCCCTCTTCTACCTCACAAAATCTCTGAGATTCCCTTTCTACTTTAACTCTAGTACCCTATGGTCCCATGAAATATTAAAGTCAACTATCACAACTCCCCTAAGTCTTCTCCTCTCCTTGGGAACCATCCCCAATTCTTTTCATTGGTCCCTTGCTGCACAAACTTGAATCCCCATCATTATTTGGTTCCTTCTCCATGTTTTCTCAGTAAGCAGAAGAGCACAAAGGCAATGCTGTGGTGGGTGGAAGACACCTATCTAAATTTTTATATGAAAAATGGAATCTCATATAGTTGAAAAAGTTGGGGATCCAATATTCTAGTCCATAGAGTTGGTGGTCCTATAATGCTTTGAAGTAGGCTCTTCCCCTTTCCTAGAATATTCTCTTTTTTCACTTCCATGTTTTGGGAACCTTAATTTTCTTCAGTCCTCCTTGGAGTACCACCTTCTATAATAAGCTTTTCTTGATATATCCCTACATCAATCTTGAATTATTAGAATCTAGAAATCAGTTCATATTTGCTTGGAGGTACTTTCTGTTAGTCTATAACTATGTATGAAGAGTTCCCCACACTTCATTCCTAATGTCAAGTGGAATGGAATTTTTCTTTGGGCAGAGACTGTTCACATATAAGTGTTTCTGTCTCCAAAGGCTAGCCTGACACATACTAGGCATTGGATAAAACAAGATACTGAAGGGGCCTTCAGTTAATGTCACGTAAGGATTGTCTGAAAAAAACTAGGGATGTTTATTTATTTTGGAAAGAGAAGACTTAAGGAGAACTTGTTTAGTTGCCTTTAAGTATTTGAAGGGCTGTCATGTGAAGAGGGTGCTAATTTGTTCTGTTTGACCCCAAAGGGCTAAACCAAGAGCAATGGTGGAGGTTACAAAGAGGCAAATTTAGACTCAAGGTCAGGAAAAAATTCATAATTAGAGCTGCCCCAAAGTAGAATGAGCTGCTCCAGAAGCTGTGGGTTCTTTCTCTTAGGAAATCTTCAAAAAAGGCTGGATGAACACTCAACTGGTATATTAGTGTCTAAATTTCTTTAACATTTGAATTGGACTAAATGGCAGCTAAGATTCCTTCAAACTCTTAAATTCTGTAATTTTGTGAAATACTTGTTGAATTGAATTTCTTACTTTTGGTAATGGTGCTACTATTGAGGTAGCTAGGTAATATAGTCAAATAATCATTAGCTATATGACCCAAGACAAGTTATTTGATTTGTACCTGCCTTAGTTTCCTCATCTGTAAAATGAAGATGAGTCTAAACTACCATCACTATTGTACATAAAATATCTGCAGTTTTGTGTGCATTTTTTATTATGCTATGTTATAAAAATGCCTGTTTTATTCCTTAAATTAAAAATAATTTTTAAAGAATAATTGTGAGGATCGAACAAGATCATATTTGTAAAGAAAGCACTAGCCATAATGCCTGACACATAATAAGCACATATTAATAAATTCTAGTAGGTAGTGCAGTGGATAGGGTACTGGACCTGGCATCAGGAAAACCCAAGTTCAAATCCAGTCTCAGATGCTTAGAAGCATGTAATTCTGGGCAAGTCACTTAAATTCTGGACAGTTTCCTGTACTGTAAAAAGGAGCTAGAGAAGGAAATGGTAAACTGCTTCAATATCTTTACCAAGAAAACCCCAAATGGGGTTCCAAATGGCTACAACTGAACAGCAATAAATACTAGATTCCCTATTTCAGTCATCTGTTCCAATCTCTACCAGCCACCAATGTTTAATACTTCTTGTGGTCTTTGACTCTTCAAGCCCCTATACCCAACCAGTTACCACATCTTTTTGATTCTGTTTCTTGATGTTTTGCCTGCATATTTCCTCTGCTTTTTTTCTCCTTCTCTCAGGTTGCAGACATCAGCCGGACCCTCTATTGCCACTTCATCTCCATTGAAGCAGTGAATATCAAGAAAAAAATTCTGAAGGCCATCACCCTGATATCTAGATACCACACCCAGGACCTAGTGAACTCCTTTCTGGAGTATTCTCTCCCACTGGACCGGTACAATGAGGCATCTCAGAGATCCCAGCCTGGCCAGACCTCAGCAGAGCTCTGGAGTTGGCTAAGTTTACGTGGTAGTAGTATTCAGAAATCTGAAGTGGGATCCTGTCAGGATGCCTAGCTATACAACAGGATATTTGATGACCTAAAAAAAACACTTCCTCTCTCATCTCTGTTTCCCCATCTCCAAAATGAGAGTGATAATCCTTGTGTGACCTGCCTCCTGATTGTTGTTAGGAAAATGTTTTACAAATCTTACAAATTCTAGAAAGAGGAGGTTTCAAATATAATGAATGGGAAAGTGGTTGTAAATTATCATCTTCTTTAGAGTTCCCAGAGACCACTTTCTCAGTTCTGTGATGTCATTTCCCACCCCATATTTCCAGAGTTCTCTGCAAGAGGCTAAGGAGGATTCACAAAGAATGCACAGTCTCTATTCTCAAGGGTCTTTCAGTCTACTGAGGAAAGCAAGATTCAAAGTTGGATAATTTATAATAATAAGTAATATGGGGCCTTTTCAGTTATAGTATAATAATGTTTTTTATTTTAGGTGCTATAATAATATTAAAAATCTCCTTCATTTTTAGAATATATGTTTTTCTAAGTACTTTCCTCACAATATCTCTAAGAAGTCATAGTTGCCTTCATTTGAAAGATACAAAAAAACTGATACTATAAGTCCAGGGTTCATCACTTTAGATATGAAAGGAATGTTAAAATTCATCAAGGCCATCACCCCTATTTACACATGAGGAAACAAGAATATCAGAGAGGAAAAGTGACCTTCCCAAAATCACATAGCCAGTGTTAGACACAGGATTTGAAACCAGATAATATGTATAGACCAGACCCTGGAAGGCAAGAGTTAATTAAAGGACCAAGGGGAAGATAAAGGACTCAGTGGTCAGAAAAGGTTGTCCGGAGGAGGTAACACTTGATTTGGTTCTGGAATTATAGGGTAGAGTCTGTCTAGATCTAAATGATGATCCAAATTGTACTGTACATGTTCAAGGGACAATAAGGATTCTAGATCTAGTTAGAACCATTAGTTGTTATTGGGAAGTACCAGCTGCTAAAATTGGAAGGCTAAACTGTGACCAGTTCTGGAGTACCTAGAATATCAAGCTAAAAAGTTTGAACATTTTCTTTTAAGAGAGGGTTCCCCAACTTCATTGGGGCAGTGTAATAAATAATATGTATAACTTTATAGTGCTATTTATATCTTGGAATCTTGAGTTCATTGGGCAGTGGAAAGAGGAGAGAAGGAATATTCCCATGTTGAGCTTTTTGCATTTGAACAACAGACCTCAATCCATTGCTTGGAGCTCCCCTACCTTAGGCATTGGGCAATTTTTTGAAAATTGTATCTGTTAGGGAAAATAGGATCAGTCACAAAGTCATAGATCTATGATAATTATTATATCCCCAGAATTTAACACAGCAGAGTTACAAAGCTAATGTCAAATATCTTGAAGGTCACATAGTGCAGTGAAAAGAGTATGCTGAATTTAAAAGCAAAGGATCTGAGTTCAAATGGAATTTTTAAGCTGTGTGATCTTTAGACAAGTCATATGACCTCTCGGCCTCAGTTCCAAGAGGGTTAGGTTAAGTGCACTTCTATAATTACTTATGGTTTTCTGTATTTTATACATAAGCCATGAAGGAGATTAGAGTCAGGACTACATTGGGAAAAACCAGGAAATGTTCTGATCCTATCCTGAAGCTCTCGGACTCCTCATTTCTCAAATGAGGAAACTGGATTAGATGCTCTCAATTCCCTTCTGGTTTGAAAACCAGGGATCTATTGATTTAGTGGAGCAGTGGATAGAGGATTAGATTTGGAATAAGGAAGTTCTGAGTTCAAAGCTTTACACTGGATATAGAAAAAAGCTCCCCACTTCAAAGAGATGTATGCTTCCCCACTTCAAAGATCTTACCCTTGGCTTAGAGTGAAGGATACAGAGTTTAGAATAAAATTAGTTAGAGTAAGTCTCTGCCAGAGGCTCCAGTGAGGAATTTGGAGTTAGGAATATATGTGAAAGGTCAAGCCAACCCAAACAATTTATTACAACCCTCCCTAATTCTTGCATTTTTTTTAACAGTGAAACCATCAATCTTTGGCGGGCCATGGGGGCAGAGAGACTGACAGCCCCCAAAGTGCTCCATGAGCTGCTCATCAAGCTACAGGAGCGGCCAACTCCAGGACAAGTCAAAGGTGCCACAGAGATTAAGATCTACCTGGATTCACTAGCTGTAAGTCAAGAACAAGAGATCTTTATAGGACTAATAAATTATTAATAAGCATTTATTAGGCACTTCCTATGTGACAGGCTAAGCACTAGGGTTTCAAAAGAGGCAAAAGACAGTGCCTAGCCTCAAATAACTTGCAATCTAATAAGGGAGATACATGAAACAAATATGCACAAAGCAAGGAGCCATTTGGAATTTCTGTCCTTCAATCATCTTCACAAAACAAAAACAAGACTCGTCCCCCACCCTGTTAGAACCCAGGATTATCTGCCTTTGGGGGAGAAAGTGCAATATAAATATAAAATGTAAGAATCTAAGGATCAGGGTTCTACTCCTGCTTATGCAACTTCATATCTCTATGACTTTGGCAACTTTCTTGGACTCGATTTCCTGATTTGTAAAATGAAGGGGTCAGACTAGATGGCCTCTTGAATTACAGAGATCACCAGAATAGGAGTTAGTGACCCAGCTCCAGTATTCACAACATGGAGGTTCCAGACTAGGGGAATAGCATATGCCTTTCAATCAGAGGCGAGGGTTTAAATCTTGGTTCTTCTATTTATTAGCTCTGCCTTAATCAGGTGAATGTCTTAACTTCTCTAAGCCTCAGTTTCCTCATCTGTAGAAGAGAAATAATTATACATGTAAAAGGGGAATAATTATCTACCTTAAAGATTTTTGCAATAAAAGAATTTTAGAAACTTTACAAGCACCTCAGAAATGTTCATTATTGTTACATCAGAGCCTTCCAGCTAAAGGTCTTAACCCTTTCTGTGTCATGAACCCTTCTCTGATGAAGTCTAGGAACTCCTCCTTATGATAAGCATTTAAACATACACACACACACACACACACACACACACACACACAAAGGAAATAAATTATATTGAAATATCATTATCGAAATAATTAGAAAAACAATTAGATCAACTCCAGGTTAATCCTGGGCCCAGTGGGAACAGGACTAGGACTAGGAAAAAATAAACCTGGAAGAGCTAAAGGAGAACTCTGCCCTCTCTTCCTGAGAAATCTTCATCCTGAAATTCATTCTCCCTTGTTTTCCTCCTGGCAGGCCATGAATACACTCTATGAAATTCAGTATTCCCGTGAATACAAAGAAGCTGTACAGAACTGGTATCCGCAGCTCCTTCTGGGTCTCCTTACTCAGCTTCACTACCTCTTTGAGCTCAGCATGGCTGAATTACCCAAGAAAAGTGAGCTGGTAGAGGATGCAGAAACAATAACCAGCCCCCAAAGGTAAGGACCACAGCATGTATTCTATAAAAAGCCAGGACCTTTGAGAGTTCTGATTCCTGTCTAGTTCTCCTGTTGACTTGCAAGGTAACCTTGGAAAATCTCTTCCTCTGACAATTCTCTTCTTTTTTAAAATGGGTTATGTGATGTTTATTCTAACATTCTATTTACCAAGATCTAAAGTCCCTCCTGGGTCTAGTATTTTATGTGCTATATTTCCCTAGAGCTCTGACACTCCATGATCTATAGATTAAGACTTCTTTCACCTAAAATCTGGCATGTTCTAAGGTCCCTTCCAGATCTCAGATTTTATTACCTTCTAGAATTAGATTTTTGTTATTGGTGAGGAATAAGGAGAAAGCATGATGAGAGAAGAACAGGGAGAGATTATCTAGTACTATCCAACTATAGATTTCATGTTCCCTGTTAGCTTCCCTTTGTCCCAAGCCCCAAAGTTCTGCTAGTCACTCTAAAGAATAGACTAATCAGTGGGAATTTATTCACTACATATATATATATATATATATATATATATATATACATACACATAAATATAGTTAATATCTCTCTGTGTCTCTATGTCTCTGTATCCCTCTGTCCCTTTCTCCCTCTATGTATGTAAAAGTATCTCTGTCTATATACACACATACATAATATATATGTATATAATGTATGTATAGATACATATATATGTGCATATGTGTGTATACATAGATACAAACACACATTTGATTGTCCTTTGTTCTCAAAGAGGACCAAAATGACAGATCACTATGTTAGAGTTGAAGTATAGCATGTCCAGCTATAGGTGATCAGAATATGAGCTCAGAATGCTCTAACACAGGTCAGACACAAATAATCTATATGAACATTTGGAATGGTTTCTCTAATTTTGTACATCTCATATTTCCTTTGGGCTAATTCAATTCTGTTTTGCTCATAGAATCAGCCCATCTCTAATGAGGAATGAGCACACACTATGCTGGGTGGTCCTGTGCCAGTGTCTCCCATGTCATATAAGCAATGCTAAAGTTATTAACTGACCTTGAGAGCATCTTGTATCACTTTTTCTGAATACCTTACGAGCTTTTGTGTGAGTTCTCCATAAAATAATCTTTTTGGCAAGTGTACATTTGAATTGTCTTAAGAAGATTAAGATCAGCTGTCAGGATAAGATACCAGACACTGAGGTCCTTTCTCAAACTAAACTGCTAAGAATTCCAATTCTACTGCAGAGAGCACAATTGTTCAAATGCTTATATGTGTATGTGTATATAAATACACACACTTACGCATATGTATATGTGGGTATATATATATATATATATATATATATATATACTGCTCCTCCTCACATATATCATTGAGAGTAGCTATAATGTTGGAAGAATAGCAGTAGAGATGACCAAAATTACACAAGGAAAAATCCAACAAAAGAACCAGGAATAAAATTCTGGACATCAAAAGTTTATATCAAATGCATGAAGTAACAAAGAAAGTTTACTAGACATCCTGAAGGCAAAGTTGACATCCTGGATATTACTGAGATTTGAGGGAATGAGACATCACTAGAATATGGCTATAAACGGCTATATTTTATCTAGGAAAAACAAGATGGAGAGCCTTTTGGTAAAGAACATTAGTGGAAGAAACAGAAGTGATGTCATCATTGGAGTATACTGTAGGACACCAAGACAGAAAGAAGAAATAAATGAGGTATTCAGGAAACATCATGGTCTTGGAACAGAAGGATGATGTAATGGTGATGGAAAATTTAATTATCCAAAAATCTTCTAGATTTCCTTATCTGTCAAAGGCAGAGCAGCTGATCATTCTTTAACTTGTCCTAATTTTAATTTCTTCTTTTAAAATGTGATGAAGGAAGTGGAAGAAAGGGGCTTTTATTCTGCACTTAATTCTCATCAATAAGGAATAATTGGTTGATGAGTGGAAATAAGAACTTTGGGTAGCAAGGGGATGTCATGATTCCTTTTTGTTTGTGATAAAGAAGAGGAATTCCAGGCATAATGTCAAGATTTGAAGAGTTTTATTTTCCTAAAGGATTCAAAGAAATGACAAGCAAAAACCCTCTCCTAAGGGAATCATCTTAGGGAAGATGAGAAACTCTCTAAAATATAATTTTAAAGATATAAAGATATACTGGATTAGGAAAGGGATTGCTGTAGCTAAAGAAACTAATATGAATTCACTGGCAACTCATTAACCATATTATACATGTCCAGAAAATGGAAGCAAGAACAGCAAACAGAAAGTAAAAATAAAACTATGGCCCTCTCACCCAGCAATATCCCTCCACCAGGCTGGTTCCTTCTCCTATTGATGAGTTCCTTTGGAAATCTCTGTTTTGGGAACAAACCTCTCATTTTTCATCCCCCTCCCAGTTGTGCTTCTGACTCTAACAACTTTACCACTAATTTTATCCTCTCCCCTGCTTTCCAGTTCCCTTTTATGTGTTGTTTTCTCCTATTAGAATATAAGCTCCTTGAGGATAGGGACTATTTTGCTTGTATTTGTATCTCTGTGTCTTGTACATTTGTTGTTGTTGAGTCATTTTAGTCATGTCCAACTCTCCATGACCTCATTCGCAATTTTCTTAGCAAAGATGAGGTTTGTTAAGTACTTAATAAATGTTTGTTTGCCTACCTGTATGATACTATAATGATATTATATGTTCAGAATGAGCTAAGACTATCAAAGAAATGTGAGGATTTTTTTAAGTTTCTCTGTTTGCCTTTTAACAGTAGAAGAAAGAATAAAGGGGAAAGAACATAGCTTATGGGATGTTGAAAGCAGACACCAAAAAAGCAGAGCTTTTCAATTATCTTTGGGGACTGAGTTTTGTTTTGATTTTTGGTTTGCTTTGATTTTTTGCTTCTGTTTTCTTTACCAAGAAGAATAATAGCCTTTGGACTGGAAAGGGAAAAACAACAAATGGGTAATTAGGAGGGCAAATGGTTAAGATGCCATAAGAGAACTGGAGATTATTGACCCTAGACAAAAGATGAAGGGGAGAGAAGTAGAGAGAAGAGATCTTCAAGTATCTGAAGGGATATTAAGTGGAAAGGGATTAAATATGTTCTTCTTAGAACTAAGAAGTATTTAATTACAATGCGTAGAAGTTATAAAACTACAATATTACAGTTGATAATAAGAGAAAACTGGCTCAAGGAATTATCATTGTTAAGTCATTTTCAATCATGTCCAACTCTCTCTGACCCAATTTGGAATTTTCTTGACAAAGATAGTGGAGTGGTTTTCCATTCCCTTCTCCAACTTATTTTATTTGTAAAAGAAAACTGAGGCAAACAAGATTAAGTGCTTTCCCAGGGTCATACAACTAGTACGTGTCTGTTATCAGACACTTTGAAATTGAGAAAATGAGTCTTCCTGATTCCAAGCTCAGGGATCGACTTTGATACCTATCTGCAATTAGAGCTACCCAAAAGGGGAATTGCCTTAGGAGATATAGATTCTTATTAGAAGTCAAGTAACAGTATTTCGTATGAACTGATGTAAAGTAAATAGAATCAAGAGAACAATTTATGTAATGGCAACCAAAATGTCAAGACAAAAAACTTTGAAAGCCTTTAACTCTGATTAATGCAATGACAGCCACAGTTCTGAGGTCCAGTAATGAAGCATGCTACCTATCTCCTGACCAAGAGGTGATGAAAAAATCCAGACTTCTCATGATCTTTGGCAGAATGAGAAAAATAACTTTTGGACAATGGGAGGAATTTGTTTGACTTGACTATGTATATATGTATGTAAATGTGTGTGGAGATATATATACAGATATATATATATATACATATATATATATATATGTTATGTCATAAGAGGGTTTTTTTGTTGGTTTAATTTTTTCCAGTGGATGGGTCCAAGGTGGAAGGAATTAAAAATCATCTTTTTTTTTTAATTAATTGGAATTTTTTTTTAAAAAAGGCAAAGAAAGTGAGGACATTTATAAAGGAGATTTTTATTTAAGTAGCATTTGAACCAGATGGACCTTAAGGGCCTTTCTGACTCTGAAACTTTGTGATACAAGGAGAACTGTCCAAAAATATAATGGGCTGTTTGCACCATGAGGAGGTAATGAATTCTCCTTTCAGGGAGATCTTTTAAGGGATGTTTATGACCACTCATCATGGATTTTTTTTCCCCAAAGGATTCCTATCCAGGAAGGCGTTAGATGAGAATGATTTCTGAGATCCTTATCTCTAAAACTGCTGCGATGCAGTGACCTCAGATTACTAAATCCATAGAGATATTTCTCTCTCTGGAGGTAGAGTGGTATAACAGTAATTTTTACAATTGTTTATAAATACTGTGAAACCATATAAGAAATTATCTGTGGAAAAAGTAAAGTAGCCACTATCCTTACTCTGAAGAAATATCCCAGTGAATGATCTTATACTATATTGGGAAGGATTGAGATTAGACATAAAGGGGAAGTGAAGATAAGTAAGAAAAATGATGTTCTTAGCGAAATGGCATCATTTGCATCAGTCTAATATTGGTTGGAGAGGAGAAGGTTCTATCTCAAATAGACAAAAATATGGTCTGTATGTCCAAAGCTCTAAGAATCCAGAAGTGATACAGAACCTTAGAAAAGCAGCAGATATATACAGTAGGTTGAGTACTAATTAGGAAACAGAAGACCTGGTTCAAATCCAGATTTTTGTGATCTTTTGACAAGTTATGTAACTTTTATGGGCCTCAGTATTCTCACCTGTAAAATGAGGAGGCTAAATGAGATTACTCTAAGATCCCTTGAAACTTCAAATCTATGATCCTATGACACATTATGTAATATATCTTGACCATGGCTATTCCACTCTCTGCATCAATTCCTGCATTGATAAAATAAAGGATTTGCAACAAATGATCCTTCTTGGGGCTGTGGAGAAAACCCTGAGCTTAGATCTTGGCTTGAGCTTTTGCTATTTGTGGGACTTCCGTATGACTGTTTAAGGGTACCATCATCCTCCGAAACTCCCAGGCTCCAAGTAACCTAGGTGTCATCCTTGACTTCCTACTCTCTTCCCCATAGCTAATCTTTTGTCTATTACATGATCTCTTCTGTCTTCTGACATCACCATCATTCCGATCAGCATCTCAAGTCTAGACTATTATAACATCCTGCTGCTTGATCTGCATGCCACAGGTTTCTTCCCCACTCTCCAGACCACCTTCCACTCAATTGTCAAAATAATCTACTTACAACATATGTCTGACTATGTCACTTCCCCTTCCCTTGCTCAAACTCCACTAGTTTCCTGTCACCTCCCAAATCAAATATAAAGTCTTCTGTTAGATATTCAAAGCCCTTGATAGTCTCCCCTAATCACTTCCCAATCATCTTATTCAACCTCACAAACTCCTCTTTCCAATGACACTGACCTCCATACTACTCCTTTAAAAAGGAGACCCAAGCATTTTCACTGACTCCCCTACATACTTAAAATTCTCTCCTTCCTCATCTTCACCTTCTGGTTGCAGCTAAAATCCCACCTTCTACAAAAAGCCTTGCAGTTCATTCTCCTTAATGTCAGTATCTTCCCTCTGTTGTTTATCTCCAATTTGTAATATATTCAGCTTATTTGTAGTGGTTTAACTAATTTGTTGTCTTCCTCATTAGGTTGTGAGCTCTTTGAGACAGTCCCTGGACTATCTTTTTTGCCTTTTGTTGTATCACCAGGACTTGGCACAGTGCCTGCACAAAGCAGTAGACACCTAATTAATGTTTGTTGACTGACCAACTAGGAACCTAAGAAATTAAATGTCTCTGGGCCACCATTTAAAATGAGAGTAGTACTAAATAATCTCCAGAGTTCCTGCTATTCTAATCCTTGGTGATTCTAAGATCCATTCCAGCTCCAAAATGTTAGGATTCCTTAACTGACTCTGGTTCCTCTTGGCCATAGAACCTCTCTGAATTCTGTGAAGAGTCTTCTGTACACCAGTGGCCACTGGAAGGATTTTGCACAGTTAGAGCTACAAGAAGCCTGGAATCTGTTCACCAAATTTGAAACCTACCATCAAGGGGTGACCCTCATTGCCAGGTACTGAATGGGAAAAAAAAACTATGCAAGTGGGCAGGGGAAAGGAGAGGGGAACAGAATTATTCAATTCAACATTATAGAATGAAAGGTCTGAACAAATAATCTCTACAATCTCATGTTAAAATATTTTTTGACATTTTTTAAAGTTCTAAGTCCATCTCTCCTTTTTCTCATTTTCCCTCCCTCCACTGAGACAGCAAACAGTCTGATATAAATTATACATGTGCAGTCATGTCAAACATTTACATATTATCCATTTTGCACAAAGAAACAAAAAAAATACCAAGTTTCAGTATATATTCAGACAGTATCAATTCTTTCTCTGGAGGCAGATAACATGTTTCATCATGAGTTCTTTGGGATTGCCTTAGATCACTATATTGCTAAGAATATCTGTCACTAACAATTCTTCATTGTACAATGTTGCTGTTATGTATACAATGTTATCATAGTTCTTCTCACTTCACTTTACATCATCATTCCCAAGTTTTTCTGAAATCATTCTGTTTTTCATTTCTTATAGCACAGTAATATCCCATCACATTTCATATACCACAGCTTGTTCAGCCATTTTTCAATTGATGGACATCCCCTTGATGTCCAATTTTTAGCACAAAAAGAGCTGCTATAAATATTTTAAATGGCCTTTTAAAATGTTCTCTCTAACTTAAAGTTTTTGTGCTGTGATTTTGCCCATAAAGTCAGTAAGATAATAAGAACCTGAATTCAAACCCAGATTCTTTGACTCAAACTAGTGATTTTTCCACTAGACTAAGTCACCTTCTGGATTGGATAGCTGGATAGATGGGCTTTATAAAAGTTAAAGAAGCTAGTCAGAGAGGGATTACTTACCATTCATGAATTAATTATAGAAACTCTATTATCCTTCAGGACTTCACTCCTCTAAGACTTACATCCATCAAGAAGATTTCTTTGACTATTCTTATACCAATCCCTCTTCTTGATTCTTGATATGACTTGACACATTTATATTAATATCGATAGCTAGCTTTCATATGGTAATTTAAAGTTTGCAAATATTGTCTCATTTTATCTTTACAACAATCCTTAAAAGGTAGGTGCTATTATTAGCCTAATTTTACAGAAGAGGAAAGAGTGACTGTGAGACTTGTTCAGAGTGACACAACTAATGTGTTTGAACTCACATCTTTCCAATTCCAGGTCCAGTGTTCTATGCATTACACCAAGTTACTTCAATCCAACACCTGATTCTACCTTGTTTTGTAATGCCTTCTCTATTCTTTCAGTCTATTTGAACCCTGCACTTCCTTCAGGGACCCCTCTCAAATTCTTCCTTTCCTTAGGAAGTCTTCCATAATCATTCCATAATCCACTCCTCTCCTTAGTTTCTTTTGTTCCTATAATCATTATCACATAGGTCCTGCCTTTTAAGCTCCCAACACACTAGAGTCTACCTCGAGGTAGACTCTTATCTCTCCTGACATCAAGCCCCCAAATGAATATACTTTTTAAAATAATCTCTCTCTAAAGTCCTTTACACTCTGATTCTAAAAGTCTTAAGTGGTTTCAGTCTTTGCACATAGATGCACATAAAGAAGTCTAACATATCAGTTTCACATTAACAACTGGCAGTACAAGTCTGGTGATCTCTATCCTATGTATAACTCTGAAAACTCAGATCATGGCCCTATAGTGAGCATGCAAGGTGACATTTGAACTCAGGTCTCCTGATCTCAAGTTTAGCTCTTTCTACTATACCATCCTGCTTCTCCCACTCTAATGGATCTATGATCTCAGACTGTGGATATTCCATCCAAGAATATAGGTTGCAACTCATTCATACTTCTTCACCCTGGGCAACCCTTGTCCATGTCCTCCCACAGATCCTCCCCAGGAATCTACCCAGTACTCTAGGGAGGGCCTTTCTTTAGAAAACCTTGACATTGTGTGGATGCCAATGAAGCATTTAGGCCAGTCATCGGCTACCCCATATTTTCCCTCCATGACCCACCCACCTTCCTTTCCAGTTCTATAGTTTTTTGACATTTTCCTTTTAGGCCATTTCCTCGGCATATTTCTGTTTTGGCAATAAATGCTACAGCCTACTCACACCTACCATGTGTCATCCTCACCACATAATGATAATAATGATTATAAAAATAGCTCTGCCAACATCCTCCTCCAATACCCCAAAAGAGTCAACAATTCTGGTTTCTCAAAGACAGTGCTAATAGTCCAAGCTATGGCTGCTCCTACCAAACTGGGAGGGATGTCAGTACAGATCCTCCAATGGACTAGGTGTATATAAATGTCTAGATAAGTGCATTCCACAGAGAATGCATATTTTGTTGTTGTTTTATGGCCAGAGAAATATGTTGAGATCATCTACCAAAACATAGAAAGGTTGTGAAGTATGTTGTTTCTTAGTTAAGACTCTTGGAAAAAAAGTCATCTGGAATCAACTTACTTTCTTCTCCTCTCATCCACTGCTCATTGTCTGACTTTGAACACTGCTGCTCAACTAATGGGTTATTCTTTCCAAGGGTATTAATAATCTCAACTTCTGCATCCAGTGAGTTCGTCTTGGTCTTTGTACTAAAAATAACATGCATTTCTATAGTGCCTTAAGGTTAACAAAGCACTTTCATCACATCAGTGTTATACAATATAAAAATAAAATGCTTTTAACCCCATTTTGCTGGTGAGAAAACTGAGACCCATAGAGTTAAAGTGACTTGTCCAGGTACATGTCATTGCTAAAGTTTGAGTGACTTATGCAAGTATCATGGGTAGAGTTTAAGAGTTTAAGTGGCCTGCTCAGAATGACACAACTAATAAATTTCATGGCCAGGAAGGAAGGTTTTTAAGCAACTTGCCTGGGAAAACTAGCATCATAGTTTCCAAAACCCAAGTTTTCCTAACTATAGTGCACTCTTTACTTGTATACATGCTATACACAGAGAAACAAATACCCACTCCCAAAACCAAATGTTGGTACAGCATGCTTTGCTTGTATTTCTCATGCCCTCCTATCCCATTACAGGGCCATGGTGCAGAATTCCTGCAGCCAAGTCAAAGGACTCCTTTACCAGACCATCTCCAATATGGAGGCCAAACCAGAGCGTGACAAGAAGGTGGCCAGTCTCTTTTTCACAGAGGTAGGATGCTTGCTAAGGGTAGGGTGGAAAACTCTGGGTATCTTCTTCAAAGATATTTATTTTCCTATCCCATCACTAATTCCCTGGACAGTACAAGGAATCCTAAATTCTCAGAGATAAAATGGACTTCTCAAAGACCAGATCTAGTCTAACCCAAATATAAATAATATGCTTAACAAATAGTCACCTAACCTCCACTTGAAGGGGAGCCTATTCCACTTAAGTATTGGTCTTAATAGACATTTTTTTCCCTTATGGTGAGCCTAATTCTTTCTTCTCTTTCATTTTCACTCATTTTAGTTTTGCCTTTTCAATCCAAGCACAACAAAATTAATCCATCTCTCACATGACAGTTCTTGAAATACTTAAAGATGGTTATCATTCCCTTTTTGACAAAAAAAAAACCCTAAAACATTCATTGAGCTTAAGTCAAATGTTCTAGCCCCATAAGTTTGGGGAATCAGCTACCCTTCTGGCACAGAGACAGAGCCATATCCTCCTTGAGTATCCCTCATTGTCTATAAGATAATCTTTCTCCAAGAACTACTTTAACCCCTACTTTCAAGAACCTGTTTTACTCTCCATTCTGGGCCCCTCTCTAGGAGTAAAGCCCCACAGGACCTTTTGCTACCAAAAGAAAGGCAGTAAGTAATTATGCCTCAAACGCCCTAATAAATTATTGTGTTCCTCTGAGGAAGATAAAGGGACAGGATCTCTAGGTGAGATTCAACAATGGACAGGAGGGATATAATTATGAACCATGTCTATATAGGAAGAGCCAATCAGTCAACAAGCATTTATTAAATACCTGCTATGTGTCCAGGGGAGATAACATGACAGTGACTATGGACAATCTATGTACAGGATAAAAATGGAAAATTAAAGAAAGTCTTCTTTTTTCAAAATGTAATATAATGTTAAGGAAAAAAATTAATGAACTCATTTTAATTATTAAAAAACCCTAACATTAAACAAATACAGAAAATTTGGCATAATCATTTACATAATGCCTTGAGATATTTTAATATTAATATTAAGGAGTATGGGTAAGCTTTTAACAAGAACTCTAATCTAACAAAATTATTGTAAAAATAAAATATGTAGGGGCAGCTAGTGGTGTAGTGGTTAGAGTACCAGCCCTGAAGTCAGGAAAACCTGAGTTCAAATCTGGCCTCAGACACTTAACACCTCCTGTGTGACCCTCGAGCAAGTCACAACCCCAATTGCCTCCACAATAAGTAAACAAACAAACAAATAAATGAATGAATGCATGAATGAATAAAAAAGATATGTATATCATATCTTTTATTATTACATGAATTATTACATTAATAAGTCTTAAAGGCATAGGACAATGTAATTCTTTTAGAAACACGTGGAGTCAACAAACAAAATTACATGGGTACCCCTGAAAAAGAAAAGTGGGATTTTAGTTGAAAACAGAAGAAAGCCAGGGAAAGCAAGAGGCAGAAATTAAAAAAAAAAAAAAGGAGAACATTCAAGTATGTATAACTGACAGTGTAAGGGGGAATGATATCTGAACCTTCATCCTGGAAGGAAAGGATCTTCAAAGGAGGAAAACAAACAGATGCCAATCAAAGAAAGGACAGTCATTCTGAACTGCTCCCTAAAGTCAGATGAGAAAAAAGAAAAAGAAAAAAAAAAAGCCTAACTAGTCTTTGCAAAGATATTTGCCAATGATAAGAAGATAAATTGAGGGAAGGATGGAAGAGGTTGTGGTATGGTAGAAAGAAAACAACTGATTTGAATTCACAGGATCTGGGTTCCAATCGTGACTCTACTTGTCTGTTTTTGGGCAAATCACTTCATTTCTCTGGGTCTCATTTTCCTCATTTTAGAGGGAAAGGATGCCCTGAACAGGGAGGAAGCGGCCCTGGAGGATCCCAGAGGTGAAGCTTTAACATGATCATCAGATCAGATGCCTGTCCTAGAAAAATGTCAATGGTTTGACATTGTCTATAGGATCAAGGCACTCTTTCAGATTCTCCATCCCAACCCCAACTTTCCCCTATTAAGCCTGTTTGATCTGTATTCTCTATCTCAGATATTCAAAACCAGAAAAGTCAATCTTTTTACTCTTCCAAAAATGGAAAAAATGAAATAATTCTGAAAAGTTTCTTTCTCATCACTGGATTCTCAGCTTCTTTTTCCTATAATATAAGAAGATTGAATTAAATGCTTTCTACCATCTTCCTTCCACCTCTGAAATGCCATAGTTTTAATTTCTTACTCTGTGCCTATCAATCCCTTTGAGGCCCAGAAGTAGAGACCATGCTATTCTCTATTACAACATTGTCCCTATTCCTTCATCTACCTAAGGGCTAGTCTAGATAGACAAAGGAATAAATATTTATATAGCACCTACTTAATACCAGGTACTATGCTCATTACTTTATCCTCACAACAACCTATAATAAACCCCCTTTTACAGTTGAGAAAACTGAGGCAAATAGAGGTTAAAGTGTCCAGGGTCACACAGCAAGTAAATGTCTGAGGTCCAATTTAACTCAGGTCTTCCTGATTCTAGGCCCAGGGCTCCATCCATTGCTCTAGCAACTGTTGCCTCTAAGGTTCCTTCTACTCTGACATTCTTTGGTTTTCATTTCTGACCCTATGCCCTGTCTACCTTCTTAAGTCCTAGAAGTAGAATCCATACTATTTTCTTGCTATATCATTGTTCATGCTTTGTAATCAGACTATTCCCTGATATAATACCTCTAAAAAGGTCAGCACTGATCACCCCTATGCCATCCTTCCTCAAAGCATGCAATTACCACATCTGTACATACCTCATCATCAGAAAAATGTCTCCATAACGGGAGTTAGGGGGTCTGGAGATGACATTGCCCACTCCTCCACTTCAGTTTCTCAACAGCCCCGTGATGCTGGAGGAGCTACCTAAACAGGCCATATTGTCACACCTCCATCAAGGGCTGACTGATCTCAATCCTGCCATCCGAGTGATGAGCCTGCAAGGTCTCAAGAACGTCATCTTTGACTCTGAGAAGGTAAAAAGATCCAAAGAGGCAGATTTATTCATTGATTGACTCATATACAGTTCTCACTCATTTATCCATGGCACATGGATGAGTAAAAGCCTAACCATAGAGGAATGAGTCCAATGGGATTAATAGTTGTGGTATGGAGTAAAAGGAAGTAGAAGCAAACAAGGAAGAAGGAATAATACCCTCATGGTTTTAAATGCTAAGTGGCTTTTAGGCTTGTTGCAGCAGATAAATGGGGAACCATTTTCTGGGAACCATGGGGGAACCATGAGCATAAGATCATAGGATTCAAGGCTGAAAGAAGAGAAAACTTAAGATCCAGAGAAACTTAAGTACACCAAAGAGCCCACTGGCCCAAGTTCACTAGTTAGCCAATAACAGAACCAGGATTCTAACCTACGTGTCTTGAGCAAATATGGAAGAACATTTCATATTTAGAGCCCCTTCCCACTAGCTTCCACTAGGGAGTGACAAAATGAGAGCTGAGATTAGTCTGATCAAAATTTCTAAAAGTGGCACAGGTAACTTCATAAAGTAATGAGTTCCATGTTCCTAAGGAGTCTCTTGGGAAAAGTCAGTGACTATTTGTCAGGGGAGAAGGGAATGTCCTATTTACTTATTGGTTAGCCTGCCCTCTATGATCCCTTACAACCTGGAAGATATATAATTTTGTATAGGAAAAGGGACTAAAGTGCTGGAGGACTACCAGAGGTGTCAAATTCAAATAAGAAGACATCCTTTGTTAACTTAAAAAATCACAAATTAGCATGATCTATGTTGTATTTTTTAATTTATTTTGTTAATCATTTCCCAATTACATTTTAAATTGGTTCTGGTGATCCTTCATAATTTTGCAGAATTGGGGCCAAGTCTCAAATTTGAATCCTTTGCCTAAAAACTATTTTCTTCTTCCCCCAGGGTAATCTTCTCCGGGCCCAACTGCCTGCCTTCCTGGAGGGTTTCTACAGCGAAAATGAGCAGGTAGTCATCAGGGTAATGAGCACAGTGGCTGATGTATTGTACTGCTTGGGTCAACAAGGGGCTGGCCACCAGTGCCAGGAGATCGCCTTTAATCTTCGCAACTTCTTTGATGATGTGAGTGTATCAATGAATGCATGGCCCCGGATATTATCCATATGTCCATTTCCTTTTACAAGATTTCCAGGTTATTCTAGTTGAGCTTAGATCTAGGAAGCTCTAAGTTTGTATATATTGCATTCTTATTTCAGTCCTTTCTCAGAGATTTTCATTTCATAAAAGGCAAAACTGAAGCCCAGAGAGGGGAAGAAGAAATCACCCAATGGTCACCCAACTAGCTAGCCAATGGCAAAGGTAGGAATTCCTGACCCCAATTTTAGAGCTTCTTCCATCTTAACACAGAAGTTGGGGTAGAATAACAGATGGGAGTACTGACTATGTTGGTTTGAATTTTGACTCTAAACTATCCCTTCTATGTGACTTAAGCAAGTCACTTCTTTCTGAGCTTCAGTTTCCCCACCTGTAAATAGAGAGTTTGGATTATATAATTCTAAGGTCCCTTCTAAGTCTGAGTCTTGGGATCTGTAAGTATATACATCTTCCTACACAAAAGAATTCATTTCATTTGAAAACAGAATTTGCTGTCAATGGCCCTTACCTTATTCCTCTCCTTTCCTGGAGTTGTCAAGAGGTGATAGATAAAATCAGGCAGAGTTAGTTACGGGCGCTAAAATTGATGCCCTAAGAAAAAAATTGGAACACAAAATCTTATAAAAATGGATGTTGGAAGCTTTCTTTACATGTATTTGTAAAAATAAAATACTATTGAAGAAAAAAATGAAAGGTATGTGGGTAGCAATATAATCCACTTGCTGAGTGTATTTTGAATGATTTTTTTAAAATTATTCTTAGCTGGGAAACTTTGCACATAAAGAAAGCAATGTAAAATATGTAAAATAAAAAAAATCATAAATATTAAAAAAATAAAATCGATGCCTTATACTTTGACTGCAGAGCTGAGTATATAAATAAGAAGGGTAAGCAAGAGCCCTTAATGGCAAAGCATCGTGGCTCTCATAGGTTGTATGTTGTATCTGGGAAGGTATTGTGTGCCAGACTGTGCTGTAACTTGACGTCCTTTGGAAACCAGAGGTCTGAGTGCTATAGGATGATCACTGGGTCACAAAGATAGTGACAGCCTTATTTTCACAGCATCCTCTGAGCCCTTCCTCCCACTCAGGTTGCTTGGTGCAGAAAACACATGATCCTTATAATGGGATTACCTGTTAGAGGTACTAAATTAAGAATAATGTGGGTACAAGTATGCCATTGCATGTAAGGAGGACTGTGGATATGTGTGATTATTCACATGCATAATACTTTCTATGTTTCTACTTGTATGTGTGTATGTAAAAATACATGTGCATAACAATGTACATGTTTAAGAAAGAAAAAAACCCTCTCCTTCCAAAATTTTTACATAAAAGAAGAGTAATAGATTCTACCCTTGGGGAGACCTGATCTGAGATAAAAACAGAAAGAGCTAAATATTGCCAATAATTCCTGGGACCAAATATCAAATCTGATAAAAAATGGTCAAATGTGGTTTAAAAAAAAACCTTCTTGAGGACAGGAACTGTTTCATTTTTGTCTTTGTAGTCCCAGGGCATAGCAGAGTCCCTAACATTGAATGGTCACTTACTAAGTACTTTTTGATTGATTCAATGATGATGGTTGGTGTGGGGGTTCCTCTGGGTATGTCATCCTCAGGAACGAGATAATGTCAGAGCATCGGCCATCTCACTGTTTGGAGACCTGGTGATTTCCATGGAGGGAAAGGATCCCTACACTATGAAGCCCCAGGTGCACCAGAGCTTGATTCCCCTTCTCGTTCACCTGAAGGACAAGTGCCCAGCAGTTATAACGGTCAGTCAATCCGATGGTCAAACAGAGAGGCTGATTGTCAGATAATCAGACAATCATCCCGTCAATCATCAAAACAAGTAGTCACAGAAACAGGCAGTCATTCAGGTAGTCACTCAGGTCATGGTCAATCCAACAAGCAGTTAGACAGAGGGATTAGGGGGTCCATCAGTTAAGAAAGAGGTCTCTAGGTCAGTCAAGCAATGGTATCAACCATGCAATTCTTCAAGTTGCTACTGAGTATACCCTGTGGGAATAAGCCCATCTCTAAGAAAAGGGGATTTTATCTTTATTCTTTTGTAGTTGTTATTGTTGTTTGATTTTTTGTTTGCTTTGTTTTTTCTATCTTTACTCTTAACAAAAAGACATTGAATCTTTGCCCTTGGGGAGGTAGTTGAGGAACTAGGGAAAGAAAAAGAAATAATTCTCCAGCTCTGGTTAGGCATGGGATGAACCAGCCCATGCAAATTCACACTGGCAGCCATCTTTTCCCACCTTAGAATGGGGAATTTTATTTTCATTATGAATCCACTGACTAATGTTCAGAACCACAGTCTTATTTCATTTTCATTAAATTCCATGCCCTATTTTCACAAAACCAACTTCAGCATTTTTATTTAGCCTCATGCCCAATTTTCATTAGGATAGATGCTTTATGAAACTCATCATTATTACATATTAGTCCCCTTTATACACATTATAATCTAGTCAAACTGGTCTTTTTATTGTTCCTCACAAAGACACCATCTTCTATCTCCAAACCTTTGAACAGGCTGTATCATCCACATATGGATTGTATTCTTCTTCCAGACCACACTGCATTCCCATTCTATCCTTTCCAGAAGCAATTCTATTCATACCCCACTATAGAGGTTCACTGATACAAGAGGAGAAAATGGAATTAGTCCCTTGTCCCTTTGATGTTACCTCTCAGCACTCTCAAGTACTTTGGAATTAATGGTATCAAAATTTCTAACCTATTCACATTATGGTGACTATTGTCTATCAGTCCCCACATCAATCCCCCTCATACCTCAAGAAGTTTATTGTCTAACTCACTGTCTTTCTCTCCTCCTTAACTCTTGTCTTTTTCAAAGCAGACTTCAAAAACAATGGTGATGCTCTTTTAATCTCCTTAAATCTCTCAAGATACTCCTTTACTTTCCCTCAGCTATATATCCTGGATCTCACCATTACTTCTAAGTGCTCTATTTTCTTAATCAAAAATTCTGACATTCTTCTACCTGATCATACCTCCCATCATTCTATCTCATCCCATGTATCACCTTTCCTGACCTTCAGGTTCAAGATGTCATCTTCACCTCCAATCCTTTTACCCCTCAGTGCTCTTTCAGACCATTACCCTTGCTCCATATTTTTATTCCCTCTTGAATCTTTAACTCCCTATCACAGCTTATCCTTGTCAAACCTCAATCCTAGATTATCCTAGATAATCTTAGATCATTCACCTCTTTTTGTTCTACTCTTATGCAACAGTACATTCAGACAGAGGAAGTCACAAGGCCATGCAGAAAGAGTTAAATTCATGTAAGCCAACTTCAACTAGGTCCTTACCAGAAGAAAGCAAGTTTTTTAGTCCTCCCTAATTGACTCCCTATTTTGCTCCCTCAAAAACTACTCTAACCCTTGTTTCCTCTAGTTCTTCACAATTACCTTTTATTCCATTCTCTCAGATGAGAATCTTACCTCTTACTTTAATCAGAAAATTAAGACTATTTAACCTCAAATTCTCTCTTTTCACTTCCAATCAACAGTCAACAAGCATTTATTAAGTACCTACTATGTTGCAAGTACTGTGCAAAGTGTTGGATCCCTTACTATAATCTCCTACTTTTTTTTCCTTTCCCATAATTTTGATAATGAGGTTGCCCTGGGGAACTTAGCGAAGGCTAACCCCTGTACAGAGGTTCATGAGCTTTCTTCTCCTAATATTGTTTTCTCAATTTACTCCTCCAAACTTCAAATCTGAATCTCTTCTGCTGCTTTCAAAAATACCCAATTCTTCCCCTATCATTAAGAAATTTCCCTAGACCCAACCCCTTAAATCTATCACCTTTTATTGCTCTTTCTTTCCTCAGCCAAACTCCTTTAAAAAGGTCTCTAGACATAGTACCTTCTTGTCTTATTCATTTCTCAGGCTTTTGGAATATGGCAACCTGAAATCTTTACAACTTGAAATTAAACTATCTTTCCAGTTTGAATGTAAACAGCTCATCCTTCTGTACTCTACAATTTTAGGGTTTGTGAAATGTTCAGGGAGTCTATGGGGCATTCAAGAAGAACTACAGCTTCTAGTGTGAGGACTTGCCAAGCTCTTTTCAGGGATGCTCATATACTTTGGGTGTCTACTTGGCACTCAAACATCTTGGCAGACAGGCTAAACCAGGTTGAGAGTAGCCAATGGGCTTTGGTGAGTTAGGGTGCTATCTACCCCAAGCACATGAAGATTTATTCCAGCAGGATAGGCACATGAGAACAATTTGTTCCCACAGTCATGAAGGCAGCTGAAGCAGGTGCTGTGAAGCCTTGGAGGTTGGTCAGACATCAAAGATTCCAAGGCCATCCACTGCATCCCAGGACATTGCCAGTTTGTCTTGCCACTGGTGACTCTGGAAGAGAGAGTAAGGCTGACAACTTTGTACAACTCTGTACCACTTAAATCCAATTTACACATGAGTCAAAACATCGCCCCATATCATTAGTCTTCTTCAAAAACAAAGTACAATCAACAGTTCTGTCAACCTGGCCTTCCCTCTGTTCTTCACACACTACATGTTCTATATCTGCTTTTGTATTGACCAACTCTCCAGCTTGGAATATACTTTCTCCTTACCTCTGTCTCCTGGACATCCCTGTATATAACATATACAATGTTTATACAGATAAGATAAGGTTCAAAAGCAAGATTTGATCCCAGGTGTAGACTTCAAGTTTTCTTTTTAGTAATCATTTTTATTTCAAGAATTGTCTCCATGTAGGTTCATTTCAACCTAACATTTACATAACAGTGGGAGGGAGTACAAATACACTGAGGAGTAAATACAAAGCATACTTAATATAATAAAGTATAAAAAGTGACTTCAGGAGAGTACTAATGATGAGGATGGGAAAGATGGATTTTTAACATGAAGTAGAAATTCCATGAGCTCGAATCCCTCTCTTCAAGATTCAGCTCAAGGACCACTTCTCTAAATGAAGTCTTCTCTGATTCCCTTAACTGTTAGTTCCCTTCCTCTCCAATTACCTTGTAAATGTCCATATTATTTTGGTATTTATTCTATATAAACATATATATAATACACATATATTATATAGATACATATATATGTAAATATATATATTTGTTTCCTCATTCAAATGTAAGCTTCTTATGAGAAGGGAACAATTCATTCTTTATATTTGTATTCCCAGCACTCAGGTTAGTCCCTGCTACATGGGCACTATTTATTGATAGAATCCTTAATTTCCTTAAAAATTTAGCTCAAGTGCCATCTTCTTTATATGAGACCATTTCTAATTTCCACCATGCCAAGATGCTTGTGCCATTTTTCAACAAAAAATTACCTTATATTAATTTTTACATATATTTTATATCAATGCCTACATTTTACCTCCCCCAGTAAAATATAAGCATTTTGAAGGCTGTTTCATTTTTGTCTTTATATATTCAGCTGCTATACAATAAATGGAATTTATAAGACTCTTAATATTTGTTGATTGATTCAGACCCTTGCCTGAGGCAAAGGGGTACAGGAGAATGTCTTCAAATCCTGACTTCAATACTTAGTAATAATTATTTTCTTAACCTCTCAGAGCCTCAGTTTCCCCGTATGTCAAAAGAATGCAGTAATATAGGCCTGACATCATTCATGCTAATATTCCCTGCTTTTGAGGCTGTTACAACAAAAAGCACTTTATATATCTGTAGGAATGAGAAACATCTTGATTCTTATAATTTTATCTGATGGGCCCCAAGTCATTGGCTCTGTTCACAACTAGACATAATGATTTTCCTCAAGGTCCTTCCAGCTCTCGAAGGCCAGCTTTCTTCATGCAGGGGAGAGGGTGGGAGATTTGGAGCACATTCGGGGACTAAAGAGGAAGATCCATCAGCTCTATCTCTACCTTGTAGAAATGCAAGTTCGCTTTCTACCGTTGTGCTGTGTTCTTGAACTGGAAGCTCCGCCACACTCTATTCTGTACACTGGCCTGGGAAAAAGGACTCACTGCCCGCCATTTTCTCTGGACCTCTCTGGTAAGTGGGTCAAGGCTAAGGTAGGAAGAAGAGAAAAAATATTTTTAATGATTTAGTTTCTATTTAGTATGGGCTAAAAAGAAGTTAATCAGTGAAAAATATTTGTTATATAACAAAATTACATACAATATCATATGATAAACCCAAAGACCCCAACTACTAGGGCAAGTGCTCAGTATCTGACAAAAACCATCAGGAGCAATTGGAAAGCAATCTAATAGTAACTAGATTTGGGGCAAAGAAGAGCACATAACCAAACAAGGGAAGGAGAGAATCATAGAAAATAAAACATCATTTTGATCAACCAAAACAAACCAAAAAAATTGCACAAAGTTAATATAGTTAAAATTAAAAGGCAAGCAATTTATTGAGGTGGGGTGGGGGAATCTTTGAAGCACATTTCTCAAATAAAAATCTGATATCTAAGATACATAAAGAACTGACTCAATTATATAAGAATAAGAAACATTGCCTGATAGGTAAATACAGACAAAGGAAACAAAACATGTAGTCTGGAAAGCTGTAAGGTCCAGATTAGCCCCCTGGAGGCCTCAGAATCAGCCGGAGTTAGGATAAACAAAAGTCCTTGGTCTTTACGGGGAGAAGTGAAGGGGATGGACAAGACTGCCACAAACTCTTCACAACCTTCCTTCTCTTCATCTTCCTCCAAAGTGACTCTGGCTCATCTCACTCCACCCCCTAATCCCTCTTTACAATTCTCTTAACCCCAAGCATTGAGCTAGCATTAACTGAGAAGAGAAATTCCAAACATACTAATAGAGTTATCATCCAATAGATAATTAGCCTTAAGTGCTTGGTTGTCTGATTCAAGTGCACCTATTCAGAGTTTCATGCTTTACAAAAACCAATTTAGAACTATATTCAAAAAGTCACTAAACATTCTTTTTTACCCAGTGATACTACTACTACATATATAACCCAAATGAGGCCAAAGTATGAGGGAACAAAAGAGACCCACATGTACAAAAATATTTATAATAGGTCTTTTTTGTGTGGTAGCCCATAACTAGAATACAAAAGATGTTCCCATCAATTGAGGAATAACTGAACAAATTATGGAATATGAATGGAATGGATTATTATTGCATCATAAGAAATGACAAAAGGGAGAGTTTCTAAACCTGGGAAGACTTTTATAAACTGATGAAAAGTGAAGTGAGAAAAATCTAGAGAACAATTTAAAAATAACATTGTAAAAAAAAAAAACACACACACACACACACAAAAAAAAAAAAAATAATAACCAATCACAATTCTCCCAGGAGTCAGTTAGATCCCTGGATAGAGAGTTGGGCCTGAAGTCAAGAAGACTCATCTTCCTGAGTTCATATCTAGTCTCAGACACTTACTTTTAGCTATGTGATCTGAGCAAGTGACTTAACCCTATTTGCCTCAGTTTCCTCATTTGTTTAATGAATTGGAAAAGGAAATGGCAAATCAATCTGATGTCTCTGCCAAGAAAACTCCAAATGGGGTCACAAAAAGGCAGACACAACTAAACTAAACACCAAAAATCACAACTCTAGAGGACCAATGCTAAAACATGGCTCTTCACCTACTAACAGGAGATACAGAAAGAGACATTGATTTTGGGATATAGGCAAAGTAAGGATTTGTTTTTGATTCTGCATATGTGATACTGGGATTTGTTTTTCTTCCTTTCAATTCAGTGAGTTCCCTTCAGTTTGGGGAGGTTGAGGGAAAGAGGGTTAATGATAAAATTAACAAAATGAATAAAATTGGAAAAAAATTTTAAAAGGTCATTGAAGAGAACAGAAGGATAGTCAGTAGGAAACAGACAAGCAGGACAGTTTTGAAAACAAAATTCAACCTGCTGAATTTGTTTGGAGGATAAAACTAGCTACTCGTGATAGAGATTCACAGCAGTGCATGTGTTCCTCTTTTTGGGTTCTGCTAGAAATATTCATCTTATTTAATGTTTGTAAAGCTCCAAATTTAAAAATAATTTTTTTCAGTCATGTCTGACTCTCTGCAACCCTATTTGAAGTTTTCTCGATAAAGATACTGGGATGATTTGCCATTTTCTTTTCCAGCTCATATTACAGATGAAGAAACTGAGTTAAATTGAGTTAAGTGACTTGCCCAGGGTCATATAGCCAAGTATCTGAGACTAGATTGGAACTGAGGAAGATGAGTTTTCCCAGTTCCAGACTGAGCATTCTATCCATTATACCACCTAGTTACACAAAAAATAAAATTGCAAATAAGTAAATGATATGGTTCATCCAATAGGAAAAATAACTGACTTCTTTCCCTTAAGAGAACTACAAATACATTTATTAAGCACTGAACATAGTGATTCAAAAATTTTCTAGAGAGATATAAAGTTTATAGAATAACGAGAACAACATCAATAATAATAAAAGATTTCATATTTGCATGGTACTTTAAGACTGGTAAAGTAACCTTCCTCATACTAACCTTGTGAGTTAATTTTAATTAGATACCATCCCTAGTTTTGAGGAACTTATTATCTAACAGGACACTATGACACCAATACAAGTAGCCATAATACAAATTATTAAATGGTAATAGTAAAGAGAGAGGGGAAGTATAAATAAAGTATTATGTGAGGTTTGAAGGGAAAGATTATTGTGACAGGAAGGCTTCCTGGAGAAACAATGATATTTCAGATAAACTTTAACTCCAACTGATAAGATGTCAATATATGAAAAGGGAGAAAGAAGGCATTCCAGATACAGATACCAGGATAAACAAAGACAAAACAAGGCAGAGAAATATTAAGGCAATGTTATAGGAGAGGAGAATTTGGAATAGATCAGCAATAGAGTTTTTCAGAACTCCCTGGAAGAGGAGAAAAGACAGTAGGAAATAAGGCAGAAAATCTAGGATGAACACAGGTTATAAAGGGCTTTAAATGTCAAGTAAAAGGATTTGAATGTCATGTAAGCAATGATCAGGAGCCTTCTATTTGAACAAAGGAGGCACATGATCAGGTCTATGAAGAAAGGAAGAACCTTCTATGTTGCAACATTGAAGAAATCCCATTCTTTCAGCAGAGATTTATTGTCAAACTTTGGGGTCAGTTCTGGGGGAAAAAACAAAGGAGATTCAAGCAAGCATCTCTGCCCTCACAACCTAGCAAGAGATATCAGGCAAGGAGCCAAATATCAAGACAAAGAGAAATAGGAAAGAATAGTAAAATAGACAAAAGATGTTAGGGAGAAGGAAAAAGCCTGAAAGAAAAAGAGAGAAGGTAGCCATCCATAAAGAGAAAAATTTTGACCTGAAGATCAAGGAAGGCTTTTGAAGCAGGCCACTCTAGAATGGAAAGAATATCAATAGGTAGAGAGATCTATGGGTGTAATGGGCTAAAGCTGAGCCGATGCACTGAGGTCCGAGCACTTGAGGCTAATTAGCAATTGGACAATACTCTATTAATATGTGCTTGGAGAAATAATGGCCCTACCTACTCTGTGCAAGTTTGATGTGTTGTACAGGAGATTGTGTAGAAGATTTGGTGGGTGGGGTGTGAGAGCCAGAGGCACTGTTGAATAAGCAATGGAAAGTATATGATGGGGCAACTAGGTGGTACAGTGGATAGAGCACCAGCTCTGAAGTCAGGAGGACCTGAGTTCAAATTTGACCTCAGATACTTAACACTTCCTTGCTGTGTGACCCTAAGCAAGCAAGCAAGCAAGAAAGAAAGAAAGAACAAAGGGGGACAAAAGAAAGTATATGACTAGGATTTAGAAACCTGTGTTCAAATTCTGTCAATGCCAATCACTGGCTATTTGAACTGGCTATATGACCTTGTCAAACTCTCTTTCCTTCTCCAAGTCTTAATTCTATCCTGTTAATTGTGGGGAAGGAAGGGTAGAGAGATGATCGCCTGGAAGCTCCCTTCCAGCTCTGACAGTCTCTGAATCTGCAAATCTACCACCTTCTTTATTTACCCAGTCTGTCTTTCACACCCACACCTGCATTATCAACATCTATAAAAAAAAAAAAAAATAGTAAGTTGTAGAGCAAATGTTTCCATGTTCTCAATTCACACCCACATTCCCTCTCAAAATTTTCCACTCAAAAGAAGCATCAATTCAGGTTTATTTTCCCTGAACCAATTTAACATGAAGGTGATTCGGGATGTACTGAATCCTTGTTTTTCTAAGAGTTTCTAATTGCAAATAAGAAGGTTTTCCATCACTCAAACAATGGTAGCAGTGAACTTTGCCAAAGCTCCAATGTTTTGGAGACTTGTGCATGTACATTGGAAAACTCCTACTCAAGGCTCCATCAGTCAAGTCTCCAACTCAGTTCACTTGAATTTTAGGCTCAAATCCTTAGATTAGCAAGTGAATTTGGAGTAGTAATGTTAAGAATGTCCTATACTAGATTAGGACTAAGGAAACCAGAGTTAAAAGTACCAGTTCTACTATTAGCTTAGCTGAGTGGTCTTAGTTGAGTAAGTTATCTCCTCTACCAGTCAGTTTCATCATCTTTAAATCACACACACACACACACACACACACACACAAACTCCCAGACCTTTGACAGTCTGGTGAAGTCTATGGACTGTTTCTTGGATAATGATTTTAAATGAATAAAATTAAATACATAGGTTTACAAAAAAAAAATTTTTTTTCAAAATATATTTATCAAAATATTTTTTCCAAAAAAAGTTCATAGGCTGTCTCTTCAAAATCCCTAGATTAGGATATTCTCTGAGGGTATGAGTCTCATTAATAAGAAGGAGCTGGTTTTTCCAGAGTGGGAACTTTAGGAAGAAGTAAAATCTGAGTTTGAATCAAGTCTCAAGAACTAGTCATGTGACCCAGGGCAAATCACTTAACTACTTTCTGCCTCAGTTTCCTCATCTGTAAAATATGGATAATAGTGGTATGTATTTTCTAGAGTGGTTGTGAAAATCAAATGAGACAATATTTGTAAAGTGTTTTGCAAACCTTAAAGTACTACATAAATATATGAATGCCAGTCATCATTATCATCATCATTCTAGATCTAGAAAAAGTCTGATGTGCACTTTAGATTCTGGTGAAGCAGATTTAAAAGGGAAAACAAATTTCAGGAAAAGGATGAATAGAATTCTATAAAGATTGACAAAGGATACCAGCTCAAGAGGGATGGAAACTGCTCAAGAATAAAATGCTAAAGATACAAAGAGAAACAATTCCAATGAAAAGGCAAAAACAGAAGCTGGAGAAATTGATATGAACACACATCAAACTCAATAACCAACTTAAATTTTGTAAAGGTAGGTGTGGACAAAGGAAGCAAGGGTAGGAAACAGTATAATGCTAAGAGCATGACATAATCCTGTGAGAATAATGATAGGAATGCTAAATTTCACTTTGAATGGAGGATGGCAAAGAAAGCTAAGGAAAATGAAAAGGGAAGAAGGAATATGCTCACTCCTCAAGGTGAATGGCACAATAATAACACAACAGAGAAAAGACAGAGCTGCTCGATTTTTCTCTTGCTTCCAGTTTCTCGGAAAACTTTGGCATTGAAAGTGAACTAAAAATGGCTAAGGGAGAGTTTCAACAAAGATAAGTGAAGAGATAGCAAAAGAACATCCAGATGCCCTTAAAATATTCAACTCACCTGAATGAAAAAGTGCCTTCTTGAATTCTAAAAGAACTGGAAAATGGGATAGCTAAATCCAACCTTGGTGATACCTAAAAGATTCTAAAGAGTGAAAAAAGTACCATGGACTCAGAGAGGGGCGAATGTTTCCATTTTTTAATGGATAAGTGGTGAAAAGGAATAGAATCAATAAATTTTCAGCCAATGTGTTTGGCATCAATTCCTGGGGAAATTGTAGAATTTAAATTCTAGAAATTAGAGACACATTTAGTGAACATCTAGAAAATAAAACCATAATTACAAAGAGCATAAAATGACTTTATTAAAAAGAGGTCCCAGGGGATGTGGGAAAACTGGGACACTGATGCATTGTTGGTGGAATTGTGAATGAACCCAACCATTCTGGAGAGCAATCTGGAATTATGCCCAAAAAGTTATCAAACTGTGCATACCCTTTGACCCAGCAGTGTTACTACTGGGCTAATACCCCAAAGAGATTATAAAGGAGGGAAAGGGACCTGTATGTGCTAAAATGTTTGTGGCAGCCCTGTTTGTAGTGGCTAGAAACTGGAAAATGAATGGATGCCCATCAATTGGAGAATGGTTGGGTAAATTGTTGTATATGAATGTTATGGAATATTATTGTTCTGTAAGAAATGACCAGCAGGATGAATACAGAGAGGCTTGGAAAGACTTACATGAACTAATGCTAAGTGAAATGAGAAGAACCAGGAGATCATTATATACGTCAACAACGATGCTGTATGAAGATGTATTCTGATGGAAGTGGATTTCTTTGACAAAGAGACCTAACTTAGTTTCAATTGATCAATGATGGACAGAAGCAGCTATACCCAAAGAAATAACACTGGGAAATGAATGTAAACCGTTTGCATTTTTGTTTTTCTTCCTGGGTTATTTCTACCTTCTGAATCCAATTCCCCCTGTGCAACAAGAGAACTGTTCGGTTCTGCACACATATATTGTATCTAGGACATACTGCGACATATTTAACATATATAGGACTGCTTGCTATCTAGGGGAGGAGGTGAAGGGAGAGAGGGGAAAAATCAGAACAGAAGTGAGTGCAAGGGATAATGTTGTAAAAATTTACCCTGGCATGGGTTCTGTCAATAAAAAGCTATTATAATAATTAAAAAGAAGCATATTTGGAGCAACAAAATAAAATAAAAATAAAAAGAGGTCCTACCAGCCCAAGTAGATCAAACAGATCAAAACCAAATCAAACATCTTTCAACTAAATAAAATTAAAAGGCTTTTGAACAAATAAAATTAATGAAGGCAGTTTTAAAAGAGAAATGGTAGAGTAGGAAAAATATATGTTATCAAATATCACTAACAAAAGTCCGATATCCATGATACAGGGACTTCATTCAAATATAGAATACCAAGAGAAGTTATTCTTTAGCAGATAAGTGGTCAAAGGATAGAAAGTTTTCAAACAAGAATTGGAGATTTGAAATGGCCTTTTGAAAATATACTTGATATCAATCATAGTAAAATAAATGCGAATTTAAAAACCATTCCATACCCTGAAAATTCACACACATACATACACACATTATTGAACAATCAATGAATTTGATAGAGTTGTCATTTTGGAATTATGCAAAATAAGTAACTAAATTGTCAATTGGAGAAAAAATAAAGTAGGTGGGATTACTTGGACATAAAATATGAAATAAAATCAAAGGAAGAAAGGAAGGAAGATAAAGACAGAAGCAAAGACTTAATACTTAACAATATATTTTTGGCAACACTGATCACAGTAAAAAAAAAGAGCTAAAAGAAAAGTTGGATTCCATCAACTAGGAAATGACTTCAGAAACTATGACACATGACTGTGTAGTGCTTAAGTTCTAGGCTTACTTTTCCAACTTATACTCAGACTAATAGCTTGAGTACCAGAACACAGCTTACTTTATGCTGCAGGATTCTAAGGGTAACCCTGAGGAAGAAAGGATGATTTTTCTAGGACTATTGTTCATGAACTCCCATCTACTTTGTTGTCCCCCCATATTGATCATCAATATCTTATCAGTATTTAACCAATGAACATCAATCAGATTTTATAAAGGAATATTTACTGAGAAGAGTAGCAAATACTGAAGCACAGTATTTCAAAAAGAAACATATACTCATTTACCTCCACAACCCTGTGGAAATTGAGTTAAATCTCAAAACGGTTGCTATGAAATATTCTCTATCAACCAAGTTCATTTGTAGGCATAGTACACATAATGGACAAGTCACTTCCTTGCTTTCAGGACACAGCATCTTAGCTGCCAGATCAATTCACTACTGAGCTGGCACAAGGAATCCACTCCTCAGGATGAGATACTACCTTTTTGCAGGTGTCAGGTCCTTCTACTATCTTCAGTTGTTAGGCCTTTGATGGCAACTGGGTAAGAGGTCATACTCAATTCAGTCAATTAAATGGCTTTTTCATGATTATACACTAAATCAACAGGAACAAAATATAAATGCATACTATGAAACAGGAAGCAAGGAAGCAAGGGGTCCTTCAAGAAGTAGGCTTATCTAGCCTCCAAATGAACATAAGGCAGGCTTTAGGACCAACCTTCATTGGTCCATCTTCCCACTAAAAATATAATGGATATTATTGTGCATTAAAAACTGACAAAATATCAAGAAGTTAGAGAAATCTAGTAGGAAGATGTATATACATTGGCACAGAATGGATTGAGGACATAACCAAGAAATAAAATAAACAAAATAGCAACACAAATGAAAATATTACTAGTAGTTTGAGTAACTAAAAAATCAAGGGAAGATCCAGATAATCTATGTCATATTATCTGTTCTCTGGATCTTTCAGTGATTTTATGGCAGAAAAATGGGAACTATTAGGGCAGAATGTTGTATTCATTGTCATTTGCGTTTCTATATTAAGAGTTTGTTGGTGGAAAATAATGTCAGAAATATTGTATTCATTGTCATTTGCTATTTCTATATTAAGAGTTTGTTGGTGGAAAATAATGTCAGAAATTTGGCATAGACTTACATCTCACACCCCATACCAAAATAAGGTCAAAATGAACACATGGTTTGGACATAGAGGATGATACCATAAATTAAGAATTCTTAATTTCTCTTTGGAGAAGGGAGGAAATTATGACTAAAGAAGAGCTAGAGAACATTATAAAAGGTAAAATGGACAACTTTGATTACATTAAACTAAAATTTTTTGCACAAACAAAATCAACAGAAACAAGATTAAACGGGTAAAAGCGGGGAAAAAATCTTTATATTCAGTATTTCTGATAAAGGTCTCATTTCTAAAATATATAAAGAACTGTGTCAAATTTATAAGAATACAAATCATTCCCTCAATAAATGGTCAAAGGATATGAACAAACAATTTTCAGATGATGAAATTAAAGCCATCTATAATCATATGAAAAAATGCTCTAAAACACCATTGATTAGAGAAATGAAAATTAAAACAACTCTGAGGTACCACCTCACACCTCTCAGATTGGCTGACAGGAAAAAATTATGATAAATGTTGGAGAGAATGTGAGAAAACTGAGACACTAATGCATTTTGGGGGAAATTGTGAAGTGATCCAACCATTCGAGAAAGAAATCTGGAACTGTATCTAAAGGGCTATAAAATTCTATATACCCTTTGACCCAGCAGTGCCATAACTGGGTCTGTATCCCAAGGAAATCATAAAGGAGGGGAAAGGACCCACGTGTGCAAAAATGTTTGTAGCAGCTCTTTTTGCAGTAACAAAGAATTGGAAAATGAGTAGATGCTCATTAATTGGGGAATGGCTGAATAAGTTGTGGTATATGAAGATAATGGAATATTATTGTTCTATTTTTAAAAATGATGAACAAGCTGATTTTAGAAAGGCTTGGAAAGATTTATATGAACTGATGCTGAGAGAAACAAGCAGAACCAGAAATAATAGCAAGAGTATGCAATGATCAACTATGAAAGATTTTGTTCTTCTCAGTGATTCAGTGATTCAAGGCAATTCCAATAGACTTTGGATCGAAAATGCCATCTGCATCCAGAAAAAGAATTAAAGAGATTGAATGTAAATCAACACATGCTATGTTCACTTCTTTTCTCTGTTTTTTTTTTTAATCTCTCCATGGTTTTTCCCTTTTGCTCTGATTTTTCTCTCCCAAAATGATTCATAAAGCAATGTGTGCCAAAATAAACAAAACAAATAAATAAATAAAAGAGTTTGTTGGGGAGGGGGGGGAATATTGATTGAAGCAAAGATTCAATGGAGAGTAGAGGGGTTAAGGGGGGAGGTCTTTTTCCAGAGATAACATGTAAAAAGAGATCAAAAAAGTATTTTTAATGAAAAAAAGGAGATGGATGTTTTAGTGGACAGCAAATTTGGAGTGAACCAAGGATGTGCTATAACAAGAAAGAAATATGAACTTGAGCTAGGATTGAGAGGTAATGGCTTCTAGAGGCAAGGAAAAAATTAGTAACAAGAACCCATCCAAAAGTAAACTAGGCTTCCTCAGAAAGCAAATTATTCCCTTTCAAGCAAAAGGCTGGAGGAATACATGCAAGGTATATTATAAGGGGAATTCTTTATCAAGTAGAGATTAGACTAGATAAAGTCCTTTCCAGCTCTACAATTTCATGAATCTGTGGACTGTGGTGATCATATACATACATATTTTTAAATTTCATATATTTTAGATATTTATATGAATGTATATATGTGTGTATGTACACATCTCGGTGTGAATACACACATACTGCATATGTACAACATATATATTTGCTAATTGTGTCACCTTAGACTCAGTCACTTGATCTCTCTCAGCTTCCAAGGTTCTCTTTACTGAGCCTTCAGCTTCTGAGAAGGAGTATCCTGAGATATGATTAACAACCAGCTCTCCAGGGGAAAAATAATAGAGATATGCTTTTAAATTTAATCTACATTAACATTTTCTCCCATCATTTTTAAAAGTCTAGACAATAAACAAAACAATAAATCAAGCCCTCATCTGTAGCTGATTTCCAAAGTATAGTCACATTGAAAATTTAATAATCAATTCTTAGGAGTTTTCAGAAGTTGGCTCCAGCACAAACCAAGTTGTAATTTTAACATTCAATGCTTTATATAGGTAAGAGTTCTAGCTCTTACTGGGCTCATTCTATATACTAAGATTATATGTTCAACTTTCACAATCTTCTTGCCCTTGAAACCTTGATTATTAAGTTTGTTCTTTCACTATTTGTGGTCTTTTTTTTTTTAAATCAATGTTAAAAAAATGTTGCTACGTTCATTCTTTGTACCTTTCTTGAGCTATAAATAAAATTAGTGAAAAGAAGGCAGAATTATTGAGGGGGTGGGGGAGAGTCACAGCCCCTGTTGTTTGAGAATCCCAAATTTCAAGGGATGATCCCTGACTCTTTTTACCTTGTATTACAGTATTCTAAGTCCCTTGAGGGCAGGCCAAAGACCTTCTAGTACAAGATTGAGACTGCACTAGCTGCTCAGTAAATGTCTGATGTCTGGTGTCTATGGTTAAGACAGTAGAAAGCAGGAAAGAATTTCAGAAGACATAGGTGTGAGTTGCACTTCTGATAGTCCTATTTACATGATGGCCATGAACAAGTTCATTTTACCTCACTTAATTCTCAGTTTACACATCCATAAAAATGAAATTAATAAGACTTGTACTATCTATTTCAGAGGAAATGTGAGCTATGATTATGAATGCACATTACTAATAAATGACTGAGAAAATGTACATAATACACCTGGGGTGGCCAGGTGACAAAGGGCTCAGGGTCCAAGATCATAGTTGAGCTTTCTTCCCCCAGAAAAGGGACTCAAAGAGCAAAGAGCACACAGTGTTCCTGGAATATAAGATCTATAACCCTTGGGAAAAGAGCAGTCAAACCTATAAAATGAAAGCCCTCCTCAATATCTTCTCTCTGACAGATGGAGAATGGTGAAGGAGAATTTCCAGTGCACCTCTCACAGGCTCTCAAATATCTCCATAGTCCCCATCGAAACCTCAAACTTTCAGCGGCCTTGTTTATAGGTAAGAAAAAGGAAACTAGAATAAGCTGAGCTTTCTCTCCTTCCAATTATCTTTTTGTTTTCTATCCTGTTTTCTCTCTCTCTCTCTCTCTCTCTCTCTCTCTCTCTCTCTCTCTCTCTCTCTCTCTCCCTCCCTCCCTCCCCTCTTCCTCCTCTTCCCCCTTCCTTTCTTTCCTCCTTCCCTCCCTCTATCCTTTTCTACTCTCCCTTTCAGTTTTCCTCCTCTTGTATTTGTCTCTCTTCTGCTTTCTTCCTTGCTTACCCCTTCTCTTCTTCTTTTTCTTTTCTTCTTTCCTCAACTTTCCCTTGCCCTTTTTGCATTTTTCCTCTCTTCCTTTCTATTCTTTTGCTTTCCTTTTCTCCAATCTTCCTCCTCTGTCTCATTTCTTTCTTCCTTTTCTCTCTTCTCTTCTTTTTTAGTGTCTCTGTCCTCTCTTCTCTGTTCTTTTCTTGTCCTTTCCTTTATTCCTCTATTCCCCTTTCCTCTCACTTTCTTGCAGCACAACATCAGCTTTGAGTTGTAGATTAAAAAAAAGTTTTTCTCTGAAACCCCAGCCACCAACGAAGCACCTAATCACCCAAGTGCCCATACTGCCAACTCTGACCAAACTCCCATTCTAGATCCTGCCACAGCCCTCTCCTCTCACCTCCCCACTACACCCACCTATATCCTGATTTCATCTACTTAGGGAAAAGAAGAGGAATTGCTAAAGTCCCAAAGATAGTCCATGACTATTGTTCACACCCATTATCACCAGCTCCTTCCTGGGAAATGAGTACTCAATGAACCCTTTGTTTTTCCATTCAGGCTACACCATCTGTTATTATCCTGATGCTATCTTCCAGAAATCGAGTGAAGTTGACTTGACCTTGTTTTATTCCAGTAAGGCCCAGATTGGGATCAGCCCCTTCCTTTCTTAACTGCCAACTCAATCACCATCTCATTCCATCTTCCTCTTCCCTGCTTCTCTCCTTCTAGCAGCTGGGCTTCCCCTAGCCCTAGGGGTCTAAAACATAGAATGTCAGAGCTGAAAGGACCTTAGTCCCGCCTCTCTCATTTTACAGAGAAGGAAACTGAGACCCAGAAAAGGAACCCGGGCCAGCATTAGACTCCTGATCCACACTGACTCTCAGGTTTCACTTCATCACAAATTCAGTTTTCAGGAGAAGACCTTAGCAGCAAAGAACAAAAAGCTATACAAAATCCAAGACTGATTGGAGAAAGTTGATAAAGATGCTAGGCAGGACCAAAAGAAATTAGCTCTAAGAAAAAGGTTCATACAAAGGCTCTCAAGCCCATTCATGGAGACCCTTTAATAATTGAGTAAGGCCTTAATTCCATCACAGAATGTTAGAGCTGGAAAAAGTCACTGATATAATCTTCTCTCCTCCCTACCATCTTCTTCTTGCTCTCCTACCAGGGCCTAAACTAAAAGTAGAGATGAAAAATACCTCAGAACTTAGAAAACTAAAACATAAAATGTTTGAGTCAGCAGAGACCTTAGAACATAGAACATTAGATATAGAAGAAAACTTAGGAAGTTAGAACACAGAATATTTGAATTGGGACTGTAGAACATGAGATGTTAAGACATGGAACACTAGAGATGGAAGAAGTCTTAAAACTTAGAATGTCAGAACATACTTCTGACTGAGAGTCAGAAAGGCCTGAATTTCATAACTGGTTTTGCCGCCCATAAACTGTGCAACATCAGATGAGACACCTTGTCCCTATTGAAGTCCTCACTTATCTATTTATATAGATTATAATCCCTGCTTTAGCCATTTCACAGAGGTCAGTGTTCTGGTAAAGTACTAGAAGTGGACTGACTTTGAAAGGTATAAAGGAACAAAGCCTGAATTCTAGGCTTGACTGGCACTAAATCTCTCTAGATGACTTTGGGAAAATATGGTTCTCCTCTCTATACCTTAAATTCTTTCTCTGTAAAGTGATAGCGTTGAACTAGATGACTACTACTTCATTCTGTGTTCTAGAGTTGCTTCTAATTCTAACATTCTATGTTCTTACAATCTTAAGTTATGGTCTCTTCCATCTCTAGTGTTCTATGTTCTAATGTTCCTACCAGCTTAAACATTCTCTGCTCTAGTTTTCTAAGCTCTAAGGTCTCTTCCATTTCTAATATCCTATGTTCTATAGACGCTGCCAGCTCGAACATTCTGGATTCTAACTTTCTAAATTTTCTTCTATCTCTAGTGTTCTGTGTTCTAAGGTCCCTGCTGACTCAAACATTATGTGTTCTAGTTTTCCAAATTCTAAAGTATCTTTTATCTCTGCTTTTCTATGTTCTGGTATTTAAGTTCTAAGACTTCTTCCATCTCTAGTATTCTATTCCTAACATCCTACATTCTACAGTCTCTACCAGCTCAAACATTCTGTGTTCTAGCTTTCTAAGTTTTCTTTTATCTATAGTGGTCTATGTTCTAAGGTCCCTGTTGTCTCACACATTTTATGTTTTAGTTTTCTAAATTCTAAAGTATTTTCCTCTCTACTTTTCTATCTTCTGATATTCTAAGTTCTAAGATTTCTTCTATCTCTCGAGTTCTATGTTCTAAAGTTCCTGCTGTCTTGAACATTTTATGTTCTAACTTTTTAAGTTTTAAGTTCTCTTCTACCTCTAATGTTCTACATTCTAACATCCTATGTTCTAAGATCCCCAGGAGCTCAAATATTATATCTTCTAAAATTCTATATTTTAAGGTCCCTTCCAGTTTTTACTCTTCTTAATTTGGAGTTGAGACACCTAGGATCAAATCTTGTCCCTAACACCTGTTCAGCTGTGTGACTATGGGCTAGTCATTTTACTTCCACAAGTCTGTTTTCTCATTCATTAAACTGATGTAATTATGCCCTGACTACCTCAAAAAGATGGTTGTGAAGGTAGTACTTTATAAACCTTTTAAAGTACCATAATATGTATAATTCAACTCAATTTCACAAATATTTGCTAAGCATGTCCAGTGTGCCTGATCTGTAAAATGAGAAAAGTAACATTTGTACTGACTAACCCCTTATCTTGTGAGAAAAATACTGTTTAAATAAAGTCCTAAAGCTCTACAGTCATGTGAATTAGTGACTTTTTCCATTTCTAACATTCTGTGATGGAATTAAGGTCTTACTCAATTATTAAAGTATGACTATTTTTTTTCCTTTCCCTCCTATCCTTTGACCCTGTTTCAGTCTACCAATGGCCTGAGAACAGAGCCTCCTCTCTTCCTAAAATGGGTGGGGAGGGAGGTATATATATGGGCTGGATTTGGTAGAGGAAGGGAAGGGGATAGGGGTTTTTTCTCTTTTCTTTAAATGCTAACTACATCCCACCACCACCCTTTGTCCCAGGGAGCAATTGACTACAGACCCAGGACCCCGGATCATGGGAATAGCTTGGGTGGTCCCTGGGTAGAGGCAAAGACAGGAAAACTCACTGACTTTTCCTCTCTTTAAGCTTTAGAAGAACTCAAGCAAGATCCTGAGCAGACCTTCAGGGACTTCGCCACAAGGCACTCCATCTTCCTTGAGGGTGCATCCAAACAGATGTTCTAACCTCATTTCTATCCCATATCACCACCTTCTTTCCTCCCTGTCTGATGTCTCCATTCCTTCTAGGCACCTTCCTTATTCCCAAATTGTTTTTTGTTTAATTGCTCTGCTTTTTTTGATTTAAAAGAAAAAAAACTAGGTTCAAAGGAGCCTCTGACCTCTTGCTTGTCCCCCATTCTATACTTATTCCCTTCCCTTCCCCATACTGTTTTCCCTCCTAAGAAGAACATGGTGTGGATATCCTGCTGAACTAAGTAAGCAAGGTGTTCTGGAGAACAAACCAGACCAAGATAGCTCAGCTCTGCTTTGCTTTCTCTTCATGAACATGGACACATTCTGAAATGCTATGGGGCTATGAATGACCATGCTTAATAAGCTAAACTGAGCTGTGGAGATGTCCATTCATGAAGTCATTCTGGTCACTTTGTGGTTCTCCTACAAATTAGAGTCCAGGACCTCTTACTACGTAGATTTAGGAAGGGTGCCTCCCTCAAACTCTTGGCTCCACTGCTTCACAGCAAAGACATGGGTCTCTTTGGGCTGGAACCCCCCACTTTACCCCCTTATTCTTAATGGGCTTGAATTTAGCTTTGAGCTAGTGAGCTGGCTTCTCTCATCCTCCCCTTTTCTTACTAACCTCCCCCAACCAAAGACTTAAAGCTTAATTGCTCAATAAACATTTATTAAGCACCTATTCTGGGTGAGACCCCAGACCCTGACCCCTAGGAGTTTTTACATTCTATTAGAGAGGAGACATATGACATGTGAAATTACAAATAAAAATAACTGGAAAGATCAGGAAAGGTTTCATGGAGGGAGTAGCACAGAAGCTGAGCCTTTAAAGAAGCTAAGATTTTCAAGACAATAGTCTACAAACTTTTTGTTAATTGTGCATCTCTGTTGTTGCACCATATTATAGTGCACGTACCCCCCATATGTGTATGTTCATATAAATTATATGCATGTTCATGGTTTATTTTAATATTTGATTTTAATTACTGTAATATCTGAAAAAGATATTTCACAAAGATACTTAAATCCAAATGGAAAAAAAATGCGTGGTTGGCTTCACTTACTAAATCATGATATTCATTTTAAAAATCTATTTCTTCAGTTGCACAAAAGATTGCTGTTGAAATTTGGCCAGAAAATTTGCATGTTCTCTGATGTCAATCAATTATTTGTGCAAACTAATCAGAAAGTGTTATATTTTTATATTTTCAACAAATGGGTTCAAACTCACTGGAAATTTTCATTAGGAAGAAAAACAGACTAAAAAATTCCATTTCCAAGTTTTTTAAGTGTACAGATAGACTTCATAGATAACACACATTATTTAGGGCAACAAAATCACAAAACAATAGAAATATTTCTAAACATCCATTTTCAAAATGAGCTTTCCTTTAGCATGGGCTTCTTTCAAAAAGTAGTTGCTTTTTTATTCATTGTTAAAATATCACATTTGTCTGATATACAAAGATACATAGAGAACTCACACAAAGATGTAAGACCAAAAGCCAGTCTTCAATGAATAAGTGACCAAAGGATATGAACCAATAATTCTCTAAAGAATTGTGAAATATTAATCATTTGTAAAATTGCTCCAAATTGTTCAAAATAAGAGAAAGCAAAACAACTCTTCAGATTTCACTTCACACCCATCAAAATGACAAAGATGAGAATAGTCAGTGTTGGAGTTGTGGAAGGACAGGTACAGTAAGTAGAAGAGCCATGAACTAATCCAACCTTGTTAAAAGAAATTAGGAATTATGACAAAACAATGACTGAAGTGTTCATATCCTTTGATCCAGGGACCATACAGTTAGATATATATGTCAAAGAAGTCAAAAATAGAAAGGTTCAATATTCACCAAAATATTCATGACAGCACTTTTTGCAACAGGAAAGAGTTGCGGGAAGGGGAGGGGGGCGGGGAGGGGGAAAGGAGATAATCATCATTTGAGGAGTGAGTAAAATAGATGATGGTATGATGGACTATTATTATACCAGCAAAAGATCACAGGGAGACATGGGATGGTTTATAAAAACTAAGGCAATGTGAAATAAGCAGAACTAGAAAACAGAATGAGTATAATGATGTAAATGGTGGAGGGAAGGTATTGCAATGTATTAGGAAATGAAGGTGATGCAAAAACTTTTTTTAATTTAATATTAACTCTACCGTGAAGAGATTTTGAGAATGCTTTTCGAAAAAAATCTATTAAGTATAATGTTCCTGATAGACATTTGTCATCATAAAAAAAAGATTAACAAATTTGGTACATTTTTCTTTTTGGAAAAAAATAACATTAAATTCAGTAACTCTTTTAAGTATTTTTCCAGGAAATAAAGACAGCTAGTGAACCTCTTTGTGGCAATATTAGCATTCACAATGAAGGGAGCAAAAGAGTTTTGGAAGGTTTTTTTCCCTTTGTTTTGGAAGGTTTTTTTTTTTCTTTGTTTTGGAAGCATCTGCCAAATACTTCATCATGAGATTTTGTGGCAAATTTTTCCGGTATTTGATCCTAGAAATCTACAAATGTTTTTGCAAAACTTATATTCAAATATATATATACCTTAACTCTTCCTTTGGTTATTTCATGAGTCTAGAGATTTGGCTAACTTTGAAGAAGAGTAAAATCAAGCACATGAAGTTTGTGGAAACAAATACCAAAACTAATTTGTGATTCCAACAATTGATCCAACAATCAATCAATAAGAACTAAGTGCCTACTATCTTTCAGAGAAGAAACTACAACTTTGGCAACTGATTGCATATGTGGGTGAAAATTTGGCACTGAAGATGACATCAAAGTTTCAGATCTGGATAACTAAAAGGATAGTGTTAACCTTGATAAAAATAAGAGTTTGGGTGATGGATGAATTTGATAGGAAAGATAATTGAGATTTTTCAATGCAGACTATGCTTGCTCAATCTTGTGATTCATCTCACCATGAAGAAGAGGACTCATCAAGGGGTACCTGGTACAGCCACAAGATGGAAATAGAAAGTGGGTAAGTTAGGGCAAGAAAAGATTTTTGCCAGTTCTATATGTGTAGCTGCAGAGGGTAACCTGGATTGTAGATAGGTTAAAACAGTTTAGCACAGAGGCAGCTAGGTAGTATAATGAATAGAATATCAGCCCTGGAATCAAGAGGACCAGAGTTCAAATGTGACCTTAGACATTTGATACTTACTAGCTAACCCCACTTCCTTAGGGGAAAAAAATACAACAGCTTAATATAAAAGAAGAGGTTGGAAACTTGCACAGCAGTGGGAAAAGGCAAACTAGAGGAGGGTTTGGGGAATAATAGGTGAAAGAGGTGGTCATGTTGTATTGGAGACAAGATAACTATCATGGGGAAGGGAGGATATGATCCACATTCCCACTTATAAGTGGTTGATCTTGATTTACCAGGTTATCTCATAGACCCTTGGGGATGCAGGATTCCTGATCTGGGGACTACTAAGAAATTAAGGTGAGGAAGAACTGCATTTCAGTAATGTGGCAGTGGTCAATGTGGGGATAGCCCAGGTGAACTTACAGAGAAAAGAGATGGAATGCCAACTGTCAGGAACAGCTACTAGACCAACTTAGCTAGAAGACTTGAATACATGAGAATAATGGGAATTAAGTGCAGAAATGCAGGTAGTAATTAAAGTTATGGGTAATATTAAATGCCAGGCTGATGAATTTGTCTTTTTCTAAGAAGCAATAGGGAGCCACTAGAGGTTTTATCAGGAACTTGTCATGGTCAGACATGTGCTTTAGAAAGATTATTTTAACAAGCGTGTAAAAGACAGATGGGAAAAGCGAGAAGCCAGAAGCAAGGACACAAGTTAGGAGACTAGAATAGAGTCATTATGAATAGAATTAGATTTCAAGAATATTATGTTCTAATTGACAAGACTTGGCAACTTAGGCAATGAGAGGTAGGGAATATTCAAAGATAATTCCAAGGTTATTAACCTGAATGACAAAAAGGATTGGAGTGCCCTTGACAGAAATGAGTAAGTTTGGAAAAATTGCAGATTTAAGTGAAGAAGATACTATACTGTTTATATGTTGAGTTTAAAATGACAATGGGACACCCAAATGAAGATGTCTAATGGACAAATGGCAGTGAAGGATTTCTTGTTGTTTGTCCTTCATTCTCAAAAAGGACCAATGACATCAGGAGGAGGATGTCTTGATTTAAATTGGATTTCAGTGAAACAAAGTTTTACAAAGTCATCAGCCCCTCTCCTCCAGAGTCATTGGAGTTCAATGATAAGACATAAGTCAATATGACTGGCAATGGTCCAGAATGCAATGGGAGACTTTTTAAGCTAATATCTTTCTCAGCTCTCCATTTGTCTGAGGCAATGTCCATTCAGTGATTAAAAACTAGGTAAGGATTGAGACAAAAGATGGCCTAGTTTATCTCAGTGAAGGACTAGACTACAAGAGAGAGTAAAACTAGATAAACTAAATTACTAATCAACAAGCATCTAGAAGTATCTGATGTGCCAAGCACTCTGCTAGTACTCAAGAAATATAAACAGAAATGAAACAATCCTTACTTTCAAAGTATTTACATCCTTTGGGGATAGAAGAAGAGATAGCAATTTACTTATCCAAATAGAAACTGGAGCCCAGAGGAGTTGAAATAACTGAGAGGCTATAAAGCAATGAGAGTCAAAGCCTTGAGGAACAGCAATGCTTAAATAAGTAGGAGATAATTAACAATCCACCAAAGGGGACTAAAAAAGGAGAAGTGAGCCATGTAAAAGAGCATCAGATAAGCCAAGAAAGGAGATATTATACAAAGAAGAATGTGTGATCAGCAGCATCAAAATTTTCAGAGACAGTTAAGGAATAAGAAGACTGAGAAGAAGCTATCAAAAGGAGCAGCTAAGATGGCAGTGGTAAAGTTAGAGAGCTTTCAGTCTAGTACTGGGGTCAGAAGTTAGAACACAAAGGTTTGACAAGTGAATATGAGATGAGAAAGAAGGATGAGCAATTTTTTTCTAAAATGTCTGTGAAAAGGAAATGAGATGTGTTAATAACTTGAAAGCATATCATGGGCAAGTGAAAGGATTTGGATTTAAGAAGGGCAAGAATAGAGGGAGACTTGATTATATTTGTAGGCAAAAAAACGGGGTATCAGCATAGAAAAGATATGGATTGAAGGAGCAAATAGTGTAGGAGGCAAACTCCCAGTGCTGATCAGAAATGTGTTACTATAATACTGACAGAATAAGAATGAGGAGAGAGGGAACCAGATAATGTCTGTAGTCCTTTCTGATATCTTGTGGTGTAAGATCCCTTCTAGCTTTTACCATTTTATGTTCTAATCTCTCTTCCAGCCCTAAGACTTTATATTCTATATTTTAAGGTTCTTCCATATTCTATTCCATGTTGTATGAACATATTCTATGTTCTAATGTTACTCTCAAGCTATAACAAAGGGGGGAAAATTCACAAAACAAGATAGGATACAAAAAGTACCAAATGCGTGACTCAAATAATAAATACTATGAGTTTCTGAGGAGGAAAAGATCATTTCTGGTGAAGAATACATGTAGGAACCTTTACATAAAATTAAGACAAAAGTTGGGGCAGGGGGGGCTGGGGAAATTGTCTGATGAGACTTATATTGCAGGAACCTTAACAACAAACTTGGATTTTTTTTAAAAAGATATCTAGTGAATACAGAAGCAAGGGCAGATAATTCAACAACAGAGAAGAAATAAAGGCTTGACAAAGTACTATCGAAGAGTATCAGAAAGAGCCAAGACAGACCAGGAGAGTTAAGGATGACAAAAATTTGCAATTAACAAGGTGAAGAGAAGGATAGAGCAGGAATAAGAATGCTACTTGGGATAAGATAACTAGCCTGAGAAAAGGTTTAGGGAATATTCAGTTGTTTTGTCCCAAGAAAAATGATTTTTGCATAATCAATAGATGGTAAGGAAGGTATCTTGACCTATTAAATAATTTCCTGAGCTAGAGGAATGTAAAGGAGCCCATCATATGGGTGAAGTGTCCCTAGAGCTCATTATCCCTCTCTTCATGGAAGTTTTTCAAGCTGCAAAATAGCTGCCCCAACTGGAATGCTCACTCTTGTGATTCTTTATTAGATTTTAGTAGGAGTATCTTATTCTTTCTCTCTGTCTCTCTTTGTCTCTGTCTGTCTGACCCTCTATTTCTCAGTCCATCCCTCCCTCACTTTTTTTCCTCTCTCTGTCTCTCTCTGGCAAATTATAACATCATCCCCCAGGCTTTGCCTCCAATAGTTCTAGAATGGCTCAGAGCCCCCAGCCTAATTCAGATTGTCAAGATGCCTCTCTCCAGATGAAGGATTCCATTATCCCCTCCTCTCACCCCTTATATTTATATTTGTCTTAAAGAATAATACACAGCTTAGACATTTTACTAACAGGGTATTTTTAATCATAGGTTAAGAGCTTAATGGCAAGATAGTCAAGATAACTGCTGATGGCCCAGGATGCAAAGGGCGACCTTGCTTTTCTAAATTAAGATCTTTCCCATTATCAGAGGTAATGCCATTCAATGACCACAGGCTGGGTAAGAATTGAGACAAAAATTATTAAATACCCATGAAGACATTTAGCTTCTTTCTGAGAGGGAAGATTAAGGAATGACTGTCCTTCATGTCTCATCCTATCAACCTCAATCAACAGTGCAGATTTCATCCAGAATATAGTTCACTCTTTGGATCATTCTTACCTCTCCCCTCTCCCCCACCACAGCTTCTCCAGAACTCATGATAGCTACTCATATTGGCTAGAGCCTCATCTTTGGCTCTCTATGCCTCCATACTCAAGACTCCTCCTGTGATGGCTTTCTCCCATTTGCCTGGCTCTAGGCATAAACAAATCCCTTTACTAATAGTGGAGAGAAATTTGAACTGGACTCATGAGTCTAGGTTCTGTCCATTTTTCATGTCATGTCCATTCTCCTAATTCTCCTTACCTTTTTCAGATGTAGTCAAGTTGGAAAGAACAAAGCAAAAAAAATGCTAAAAGAGACTTGCAATAAACAACTTGGTTTAGTGACTAGAATATTAGACTTGCAGTCAGGAAGAACTGGCTTCAGTTCCTTTCTCAGATACTTAACCAGTTGTGTGACTCTTCACAAGTCCCTTAATCTATTAGGCCCATCTGTGAAATGAGAGGGCTGAATTCAAGAATGTCTTAGATCCTTTCCAGCTCTAACAATCATCATATAAGCTCAAATCCAAAACAAGAGAATATCTAATTTCCCTTGATGAATTAATTCACCCCTAGCCCAGAACAATGTATGGGAATTCTGAACCACTACCAGTGTTAATGTGAAAGATTATGATAACCTGATTCAGGACTTTTGACAAACTACAAGCCAGTGAATTTGATTTCAGCTCTTGATGGAATTCTAGAAAATATTTTAAGAAATAGTGATCCTATAGAAAAGGAGACAGTTTTGTTGGATCTCATCAAGCTAAAGTAGATGCAATGAGTAGAAATTGCCAACAAGCAAATTTAGGTTTGAAGTCAGGGGAAAAGACGCATCAGTGAAATGGACAGCCAAAGGAAGCAGGAGATTGTGTCTCAAGCAAAAGCTAGATGACTATCTAATTGGGCTGACTGTGAATATGCTTTTTTCCCCTGAAATTTGTTGAATTACAAAAACCATTGAGGTTGCTTTCAGGTTTGAAATTCTATGATACTGGTCAGGAGGAGTTTCCCTGAAGAAAGAGTACATTATTTGGATCCAGACCCTGATGGATTAGGCTCTATGCCCTAAAATGGGCAGAAATGAGCAGGAAACACTTTGTCTCCTCCATACCTGAGAGAGGATATCATGAGAAATATCTTGGAATGAGCTTGGCATGAATGAGTGTTAGAAAAGCCAGAGAAAGATAGAGAATTGAAGATATATATTGCAAAGGAAACTTGAAGCCACAAAATATCTGAATATTTTCTTTGCTCTCTTCCCTGTTCTCCAAATTATCCCCTACAGATAAGGCCTGAGATTCTGCAAATAAATGATTTCATGCAGATGGGATTTAGAAAGAAAGGAATCTCAGAACTGGAAAGGACCTCAGAGTTCTCTAACCCAGACAGTCTCCCTCCCTCATAGTCTCCCATCAGTGTTTCATCAGTCTCTGCTTAAATCCGTTATTTGCTATCTGTCAAGGAAACCTATTACATTATGGGATAGTTTTAGGGTAATTCTTCCTGGCTCTTTCTGGTGCACCTCATGCCAGGGGAAGAGATTGGAAGAAGCTTGATGGAAGATGACATGATTTGTCTCATTGGCTATTGCTAGGAGACACCTTGAGCCTTCACACAGTCATTAAGGTTCAAGTAATCTTTTCTGTGATTTGTGAAGTGGTCACTTTATAAACTGTCAAGACTTTACGCAAAGCCCTGCCAGGAGGTTTGAATAACAAACACCAGTAGGTTGTGGTATGAAATATTCAAGACACTTTCCCTTTACCTTTATCTGGTTGGGGGGGGGGGGGAGAAGCCAACCACAGTGAAGAGCTGGGTTCTTGAAACTGTTAGTTTTCCTAAGAACATACAGTATGATTCTGAGCAAAGTCACTTTCCTTTGTACAGCCTTGGTTTTCTTCCTCTCTAAAATGAGGGGATAAGATTAGATGATCTAGAAGGTCTCTTCTAGGACTAACATTCCCTGAATGGGATCTAGGATATCACCACCATTCCAGAAGGCCAGATTTGAAAGTCATTGTCCTTAACGCCTCCCTCTTATCCCACACATCCAATCTGTTGTCAAATCAGTCACCATTCTTATTCAGACCATCACCATTCTTCTAAATTACTGCAATGAACTCCTAATTGGCCTTCTTACTCAAGTATCGTCATCAATCCACCCCACACACAACTATAAAAAGTAAGTTTCCTAAAACATCATCCTCCATTAAAATATAAGATCCTTGAAAAGATGGACTGTTTTCTTTTACTTCATGTATCCCCAGCCCCATCAGGCTACCTCTCCTACTTGGTAAGCCCCAGTGGCTTCTTATTACCTCTAGGAATGAATGTAAAATCCCTTGTTTGGCATTCATAACTCTTCGAAAAACAACCCTTCTTATTAAATATTCCTCCTTTCTAAGCATTCTATGGCCCAAGCATAATAGCCTGCTTGCTGTTTCCTACACATAATACTTCATCTCCCATCTGCTTTCCTACTAGTATCTATCATCCATGCTTGAAAAGCTCTCCCTAAGTTTCTTGAATTAATTGATTTATCTCAAGAACTTAGCAAGTGTCATCTTCAGCTAATTGCTCAGTAGATAAGAGTGCTGAACCTGAAGTGAAGAAGGTCTGAGTTCAAATCCAGCCTTAAATAATCAGATGCTTGCTAGCTAGGGGACTCTAGACAAGTCATTTAATCTCTGCCTATTTATCTGTAAAATAGGAATTATAATAATACTTACTTCCCAAAGTGGTTATAAAGATAAAAATGAGGTATTTGTAAAGCACTTTAAAAAGCTATAATTACTTCCAACATGAAGCCTTTCTTGATATCTCCTAAACCACACCTACAAGTATCTTTTCCTCTAAGACTTAATATACACACATATACATAGATACATATATATATGTATGTGTATATATATGTGTGTGTGTGTATGTGTGTGTATGTGTCTCCAATTCAAATAATAAATTTAGAGTTGGAACTTCAGAAGTTAACTAATCCTCCTCCCTCATTTGAGGTTAAGTGACTTGCCCAGGTTCACACAACTAGGATGTGTTAAGTGTCTGAGGCCAGATTTGAACTTGGGGGGGTCCTGACTTCAGGGCTGGTGTACCACCTAGTTACCCCTCCTCATTTTATAAATCAGGAAGTTGAGGCTTGAAAGAAATAACTTACCCAGGTCACATGCTATGCATCAAGAGTCAGAATTTGAATTCATGATTTTCTGACTGCTGGTCTCCTGCCTAGGAGAATTTTCATTTTGCAAGCTGCATTCCTCACTCAGAGAGTAATTAAACTGATACTTGATCTCTAAAACCTGTCTCTGCTTTGTGCAGCATCAGCGATCCATATTTTAAAGACCAAGACAACAAGATTTAGTTAACATTAAGTCTGTCCACATTATTACTCTTAACACCATAGGAATAAGACTGTAAGCCTCCTAAAAGCAGACTGTTTTATTTTTGTGTTTGTATCTCTGATCCAAACATGTGATTTGGCATATTGCAGGTATTTAATAAATGCTAATCAAGTCCCTGTCATATGGCCTGAAATTCCCCCACAGCAGATTCAACCATTTATTTTAAAGCATTGTCCATGACAACCCCACTCTGCCTCAATTTGTAAATTAGAGATTCCCAAAACAAAAGTATAATAGAATAAGCCAAACCTAGGCATATTGCATATAGGTCATGTTTAATATTTATTGATTATGCTGAAGAGTTGTGCTTGTGGTTTGCCTTTAAATAGCTCCTTCCCTCCAGTCTCAGAGGACAAGGTACCTCTCCTCATATCCAGAGGTAACTCCTTCCCTCATGTCTCTGATCCTGCATCTTCTTCCTCCTAAGACCCCTCAGTCTCCCTGATAAAGACATTTATTGTCTCTGACTAATTCAGTAGCTGCCACTGCATGACTGATTTGAGATGGGGAAAAGGAAGGAGAGGTAAATTTTTCCCCCTCAACTGCAAGGATCTTCTACATAAGCAGCTGCCAACTTGCAAACTCTCCCACTCTCAAACTGCAGAAATTTGCTCAGGGTTTAACCATTTAATGGAGATGGGAGGGATGAACACGGGATGGCTAATTTGTTTGCTCAGCCAATCTCAATCCCTTCTTGACTTTATCAGACAGGGATTCCCACTCATAAAAAGAAACATAGTATGTTACGCTTCATTAACACATTAAAACCTCATCATGGTGTAATCTCAACTGAGCAGGAAGGGAAATCACATCCTCCTTCCTTCCTATGTGACTGAATGGAAGAAAGTGTAATATGAGTTTAGGAACAATTTACCTCTTACTCCAGTTTGGTTAGAAAGTGAGTGTACATAAAAGGGATTCATCTGAAATAAAACTGAAAAGGTAGGCTGGTACCAGGTATGCTGTAATCCCAGGTGAGATAGATGTTCTTTCTCCTGTATCTACTCATGTGTGTGCATGTACATATATATGTAATATATAATATATACACACATAATATTTGCAAGTTATATATGTATATACATATGTGTATGTGATTATAGGTATGTATATAGAAATATGTCAATCTCTGCATCCATATCAATTTGTATCTCTTTCTAAATATATGATGTATATGAGTATGATGTAATGAGTAGAGGAGGCAGCCCTAAAGTCAGGCCTAAATCTCGTCTCAGACACTTTGAAGCCAGTAGTGTATCACTTATCAATGCCTCAGGCAACTCTCTTAGGCTATAATATACAAGCATGTTAATGATCTGTATCAGTGGAAGGTATTTTATACACCCAAATTTTCCCACCTGGGACAAAATCCCAGGTCTGAATCAAAAAAATATATTCCTTTGGCTTCAATTGTCACTTCTCTGCAGATGATTCTCAGATCTTTTCTCCAACCCCATCCTCTCCATGGAAGATCTGTGCCCACCTCTCCAATTGCCCTTCAGACAATTCCACCTGAATGTCTGATGGGCAGCTACGATTCAACACCTCCAAAACTCATTGTCTTCCACCCAAAATCTCTTCCTACCAACTTCCTTCTTTTCTGTTGATGACATCATCACCTTTCCCAGAAAACCGTCTTTTGCCCTTCTCTCTCCCCCACCCTCTACAGATTCAATGAGTTATCAAGCCCTAATCTATTTTTGAATGATTTATCAAGCCCTAATCTATTTTTGATAAGCAATATCTTTTGTAGCTGTCCCCTTCTTCCCACTAACAGTCAGCACTACGGATCAGGCAGCAATCACCTGATTCTGCTGCAGCTCCAGAACTGGTCTCCCTGACTCCATTCTCTGTTCTCCAATCCATCCTTTATCTCCCCAACACACACTTGACTAACTCTCTTCTATTGAAATATTTTCAATAATTCCCTATTGCCTACAGAATGAAGTCTAAACTGATATTGGTATTCAAAGCAATCTAAAACTCTAACCCTGACTTACCTCTCCAGTCTTACTTCACACTACTGCCCTTTGTGTATTTTTTATTCCCCCAGAAAAATTGAACTACTTAATACTTTTAAAATATGGTAGACAAATCTTTTCCCAATTCTGTGATGTACACATAAACAGAATACCTTTTGTGCCTCTATGCCCTTCAATCCATCTTTTCCTTCAAGTTCCAGCCCAGGTACCATTTCTCCAATGATGCTTTCTTTAACTTCCCCCAACAGTTGAGGGGTTACACAGTTGGTTCTTTAGGTACACATGGTACAGTAGAAAAAACACTGACTCTAATAAAGTCAGACCAAGGTTCAAATCTTCAACACATTTACTAGTGTGATCTTGGACGTCAATCTCCCTGAGTTTCAGTTTCCCCATCTGTACAATGAGGATTTAATTGGAATCCCTTTTAGACTCAAAGCTATGAACCTACTCCAACTTGTATCTGAAAAAAATCTTCTTAAAAAACATACCTGAGAATCAGTCATCCATTGAAAGGAAATGCATTTAAGTGACTCTCAAGAATTCACAACTAAGTGTCTAACTCCGGATTTGAACTCAGATCTTCCAGATTCCAGCCAAAGTGCTCCATCTGCTGTAACCACATAACTACTTCTGTAATCTTGAAAAGGTTTTTCCTTATTTCAAATCTAAACTTTTCCCATTTCCCTTCTGTGTCCTATTTGCAATGTCAAGGGACCAGATACAAATCCCAGTCCTGCATGAATTTAATCTGTTTCCTCATATGGGAAATGGAGATGGTGGATGAGCTGACATCTGAGCTCTCTTTCAGCTTTAAATTGTTGATCTTATGATATATTTAGCATCTCCTATGCATGTAATAATCTAACTTTTATCATATCTATTTGCACAAATTCTATATATTTCAAATGGACTCTTAAGATCATTAAAGGCAAAGACTATTTTTCTTTACATTCTCAGGGTTGAACATGCAACCCTTGACATGGTAAGGGCTTAATAAATGTTCATTGAATTATATATTGAAATGGCATCTGAAAGGCTAATGTTAATAGGAAAGGGGGAGGAGGGAGTGGAACTGAACCATGCTCTGCCTAAAGAAAACATGGCATACAAACACTCACAGTGCTTTGCATATAGTAGACATTTAATAAGTATTTGTTTAATTGAAGTGAATTGAAAAATCACTCTGATGTGCAGTCCTAAAGGGAGCAGCTGCCTTCAATTAATGATTAGAATCATAGAACTGTAGATTGTGCAAGCTGGAGAGAACCTTAGAGGTGATCAAATTATCTCTTTATATCCCCCTCTATACCTACCCAGGATTTGGCACAGGATAGGCACTCAATAATGATGATGATAAATCATAGAGTTCTTTTAGATTTATAACATACTTCCTAAAAGGAGTCATCATAATAATCAATTATGCTTCTGAACTATCCTTCTGCTAATTGTTCCTGTCCTTGGGTTTACTGTCTTTGTTCCTAAGGATAAATGGAGATAGTTATCTTATCTTTGTGATATGATAAAAGACTTGCTGGGGACAAAAGGCACCAATGAATTATTAGAATTATGTATACCATAACCTCAAACCCAGAAAAGGGGTTGAGGAGTGTTAGTGAATCCAGAATCCAGGATTCTCTGCCTCCTATCCACAGCCATAGACCAGCATTCTCTGCCACCCACATTGCAGCTCCTGAGTAGTTGTCCCTGGAAACTACACCAATGCTCCAACAGCAACAAAGACCTTGGCTGCCTCAGAAAAGAGCTGCCCTGTTCCTGTCAGCAATAATGTTTTTCTCTTCCCAGCTCAGTGAGATGAATGCACAGGGGAACCTGGCATTGAAATGAATGAGATTAATAGGCTTTATCTATTCATTCAGCCATTGTGAAGTGGCGTCACTGCCAGGGCAAAGGAGGCAGAAAGAGCAAAAATTGTTCCTTTTTCAAAGACATAATCACGTTCTACTTCTTCCTACCCTCTAACCACCAAGCCTTCTCTTCAACCATCTGCTTCCTTGTAAGGAGATCGCTCCAGTTTGGAGTCTATAAACAAGAGTTCTAGTCTAGTATCTGACTTTGAATCAATCTGTGACCTTGAATAAGCTTCTCCCTCTGAACCTCATTTTCCCCATAGAAAGATGGAATCAGCCTGTATCAAGTGTTCTTGACCAATGTGTCACTGACCCATTTGGAGGACTAGTAAAGCCCATGGATCCCTTTTCAGAATAATGTTTTAAAATGTATAAAATAAAATACACATAATTATGAAGGAACCAATTATTTTGAAATACCATTATAAAAAAATTTTAAACAAAGTTCACAAATCTCAGAATAAGGATTTCTAGAGATCTCTAAGAATACTTTTAGTTCTAAAATTCTATGATTTATGTTCTAAGTGCCATTCCAGCTCTAACATATATTTTCTGAAATTGTTATAGCTCTTTTAACTTTGATATTCTGCATTCTATTTTCTAAGGTCCATTCAAGCTCTGACATTCTATGTTCTAAGTACCACAAAAATGCAGGAAAGTGCTGGCTTTTTATTTTTCTGAATAGGGAGAAAGAAGAAAGCCCTCATGTCTCAGGATGGAAGTAGGGTAAAAATGCCCTAATTTTCAAAAAAGGCAAAAGTGGAGTGTGCAAGCTGTAGGTAAATGAGTTTGACTTCAATTTCTGACAAATACTAGATTATGTTGTAAAAGGAATTTAGCAGGGGGAACATTGATGAAAGAAAGCCAGGTCACAAAGAGTCAGTCAGCATGGATTCGACAAGGAAAGGTTATGCCAGACTAACCTCATTTCCTTTTTTGACAGGGTTATTAGGCTATTAAGTCAGAAAAGCGTTGTAGATATAGTTTAGCTTGATTTTAGCAAAGTACTAGATAAAATCTTTCATGTTTTCCTGTGAACAAGATGGAGAAGTATGCCAAATGATAGTACAGCTAAGTGAAGTCTAAAAAAGAATCAAAGAATATTTATTAATGGCTAATTTATATCAATTTGGAATTAGCTAATTAAAAAAATTTTTTAAGTATTTATGTTACATCAATCATTGTGCCGAATTCTGAGGATACAAACAAAAAAATCAAAACAGTCCCTCTATTTTCAAGGATTTCACACTGTAATTGGGAAAAATACAATATATAAAAGAAAGTTTCATCTTCAGGGAAGTTGGAATAACCAAAAAGATTTAAGGGTGCAGATACACAGAGGCTAGAATATATAGAGTCAAGGCCAAATTAAAAAAAAAAAACCTCTCCCCAGTCTTCCTTTATAATATTTCTTCCAGCTTTGGTATTCTGTGTTATATTCTAAGGTCCATTCAAGCTCTGGAATCTCATTCTCTAAGTACTACAAAAATGCAAGGAGTTACAGGTTTTTGAATTTGCTGATTTTTCTCCACCCATCTCTTCATTTGCCATCAGCTGCTCTGCTTGACTTCATATCTTCCTTAGTTCTCTATAGCTCTCATTTCATTTTTTAAAATCATTTTTAGCTCCTTCTTATACTCTTGCTATACTTTGTCTAAGAATTCTTGTTGGACTTATCCCCAAGCTGTATTCTTCTTTGAGGCATTGCTTATAGGTATTTTTGAGTCCTTCTCTGTGGCCTAAACCACTCTATTACCATAATACCTCTTTATAATTAGATTCTGTTTGTTTGTTGTTTGCCCCTTCATTTGGTCTACTTCTGGACTTTAGACTTCATATTAATGCTGGAAGGTGCACATTTCTGGGAGATGAGAGAGGAAGATGTCTAGCCTATACATCTGTCATCACATCTTTCCGCTGCCTTCAAAATTCTGGATGGAGACCTGAAAACTTTCAGTACCCCCAAAGTGGTGAGATTCAGGGGAAGTTCTGTTCACTATCCTTCTCTACAAGTTCTTGAAACAAATTTGCATCTACTGGTTTGTTTTTGGTGAATAGTTTCAATATACTATTGCTATATTCTACTGTTGGCCCAATGGAAGATTCTGCAGGTTCAGAATGATTGAACTGCAATCCCCTCTTTGGTCTGGAATGCTGTGCTTGCACCTGGGCTCAGAGCCACACAGCTACCATATGCTTCCTAAAACTTGTTCTGTGCTTTGTCACTCCTAGAGCCAATACTCTCAAATGCTTCTCTCTATCCTGCATCTGTGACCCAGCACTGGCTATAGACTACAGAGCAGCTAGATGATACTCTTTGCTGTATTGACTGCTTATTCAATGATCCCCTAGGATTTCTTTCTGGTGCTTACTCAGCCTTCTGTCAATCCCTGGGCATGATAATATTCCCTCCTGGGCATGATAATACTCCCTATCCCCAAGACCAGGTTCATTCTAAAGGCCAGATTCCCTCCTCAGAATCCACAAACCTCTTTGCCCATCATTTCCAGCCCTAAGCTATTAAAAAAAAAGAGTTGCTGTGACTTCTTTTTTTACTTTTCCCAATCAGAATTTAATATGGTGTGTTCTCCAAATCTTTGCTAAAGAGAGGGGGGAGAGGGAGCTAGACTCTAATGCTTCTGATATCTTTTGTTTGGTTGAGTCTACCATCATTATCATCACCATCATCATGCCAGTGCACCATATATCCCCTGACACTTCCCCCTTTTCAGCTTTCTTTCTTGTATTACCTTTGCCCATTAGATTGTAAGCTCCTTGAAATCAAGAGCTGTTTCCCTAGCACTTAACACAATGTCTGGCACATAGTAGATATTCAATAAATATTTATTGTAGATGGCAAGGCCTGATGGTCCTCCATCTCATGAGAAGGAATAGAACTGATAATTCCAATCTTATCCAAGCAGGATGAACAGTCAGGCAGTCCTAAGAGGTTTTAAGTGAGCAGGGATTAGGAGAGAGATCAAAGTGAAGGTAAAAGGAAGTCCAAGTAAAACATTTCAAGGATTTGTTTTTGGCCCCATACTATTTCATATTTTTATCAATGACTTAGATAAGGGCAGAGATGGTATACCATCAAGTTTGTCAGAGGCAAGGATAGGTAGGAGGGCTAACAAATCAGAAAACAAAATCAGGACCAAGATCATTTTGGCAGGATGGAAGAATGAGCCAAATCTAGTAAAACTAGATGAATAAGTGGATGGAATACAGGGCTGGCTGGCAGTTAGAAAGACAACTTCTTGAGCTCAAACCCAGCTTCAGACATTTGTGATCCTGGACAAGTCATTTAATTCTGCTTCAGTTTCCTCATCTGGAAATGCAGAAGAGAATGGCAAACCAGTCCAGAATCTTTGCCAAGAAAATCCCCAAATGAAGTCACAAAGAGTTGGACACAACTGAACACCACCACTCATATTCCCAAAATCAATTCTCAAGTGAAAGGTATGGCTAAACAAGTATCTTGAAAAGTATCTTGGAGTTTTTAACAGATTGCCTGTTCAATATGAGTCAAAAATGCACACATTCATGGAAGCTTGGTTGGGTCTATAATCTCAGTGATCATTATATACTTTCACCCATCCATTCCTTTTTATCCTCCATTTCTTTTTATCCTATGTATTTCTCATCCATGTCATCCCATAAATTCTCCACAGGGAATCTATTCAACATACTTCTTAAGGCATCCCTGTAGATCTCTCAACCTTTAGGAGTTGCCAATGGGGCACTTTGGACTATCGATCCATTATCTTGAACAGATGCTGTAAACTGGCAAGCAACTGGACCCAGAATTGGACAGGAAAAAAAACAGGTTGGTTTCCATGTAGGAGGCAGTGTGACATCACAGCTAAAAATGCTAATGTGAATTTAGAAGGAATTAGATAGACTCAGTGTCTGGTACTTAAAAGATGATTTGGCTCAGACCTCAATTGGAGTATCATGTTCAGTTCTAGGCACCATATTTTAGAAAGGATGTTGATAAAATGGAAAGCATCCAAAAAAGAGGGATTGGAATGGTGAAGGGTCCTGTTCAGAACACCATTGGGATATTTTATTTCATTCTGGGCAATGCACTTTAGGAAGGCCATTGACAGGTTGTAATATTTTCAGATGAGGGCAACTATAATGCTAAGGATACTAGACATTATTTTAGGATCATTTGAAGAAATCTGGAATAGCTTGCATGAACAGAAAATTTAAGGCTTTCTTTAAATGTCTTTAGTGCTGTCTTATGAAAGAGGTCTCAGATTTATTATTCTTGGTCCCAGACAGAGATGCATAGATGTGGCAGGTGAATTTAGGTTGATATAAGGAAATATTTTCTTATAATTAAGATGAACAAGTTAAATCAGAAGAAAATGAATTCCCCATGCCTGGAATTCTTTAAACAAAGATTGGATGACCACTTGTCAAGCAAGCTGAAAAAAAATTTTTTTCTTGTTCAAGACCAGATTGGATTTTGCGATTTCTAAAGTCCCTTCTGCTACTATGATTGTCTAAATTTTGGCTCAGCTTTCTGGATTCAGAACTGGCCTTCTCAGAGGAACGATGATCTGGCCAGGGCCAAGACACTGGAATCACCCAAAGTGTAACTCCTTCCAGGGTTTCCCTGCTGAAAATAAATCCCTAAATAGCTGCTTAACTGGGTGTTTCGGTTATGGACCACAAGCGCCACCAAGTGGACAGAGAGCAAAACAAGCCTTAGTCCCTGACCCAATACACACACACACTCAGAGGTCTCTGTCTCTGTCTTTCTGTCTGTCTCTCTCCTCTCTCTCTCTCCTCTCCCTTCCCCTGCCCTCCCCTCTCCCTCTTCTCTTCTCTTCCTCCTCTCTCCTCTCCTTTCCTTTCTCTCTCTCTCTCTCTCTCTCTCTCTCTCTGTTTCTCTCTCTCTCTCTCTCTCCCCCCACCTCCATAAATTCTCTATGACAGTCATAGATTGTCAGAGCAAAAAGAGACCTTAGAACATTGAATGTTAGAGCTGGGAAAAACTTTTGAACAGTGCTTAGAACTGGACAATATCCTGGCAATCTAAATCCAATCCTAGCATCTTGTATTTGTGGAAACTGAAGCCTAGAAGCAGCAAGAGTCATAGAATTTCAGAATTTCAAGGAACCCTAGAAGTCAATGAAATCCCAATTCCCTGCTTGTTGTATGCCTTCTAAAATCTGTATATAGTGACTTCCCTAAAGTCAAGTGACCTTACTCAAAAGAAAGCCATATAGTACATCTGAATAAGACCTGATATAGAAATGAAAGGACCCAAGCAAGTCCTATTATTCCTAATTCATTGCCTTTCCTGAGATTCTCTTCTCAGCAAAACAAAGTGACTGGACTAGATAGTCTCACTAAGGATTTCTACTCTTAGAGTTCTGAGCTTGTTGGAAACTCTGAAGTTGTTTAAATAAATAAGATGGGGGAGGAGAGAGAGAGAGAGAGAGAGAGAGAGAGAGAGAGAGAGAGAGAGAGAGAGGAAGGAAAGAGGAGGCAGAGAGACAGAGACAGACAGAGAGAGAGAGAAAGAGAGACAGACAGAGAGAGAGAGAGAGAGAGAGAGAGAGAGAGAGAGAAGAAAGAGAAAGGAGAGAGAGAGGAGAGAGGGAGAGGGAGAGAGGGAAGGGGAAGGGGAAGAGGATAGGGGAGGGAGAGGGAGGGAGAGGTGAAGATAGTGGGAGAGACAGACAGAGAGAAATTGGTCAATACATATTATTCAGAAACTGAGCAATACTAAGGTCTTTTGTTAATTCTCTTCCTACCACTGAGTTCCTCTCTTTCCCTTTTATTTTTTCTTCCTTTCTTCTCTCTATCTCTCCCTTTCTGTCAACTCCTCCTTATCTCCATCTCTATTTCTCTTTCTCGTCTCTCTCCTCCCTCTCTCTCTCCCTGTTCTTCCCTCCCCCCTCTCTTTTTTCCCTCTCTCCTTTCTCCCAGTCCTTTCCTCCTATATACTACAACATAGCCCCATTTCCTCCTCCCTGCCATTGTCCTGATAGGCTTCTTTTGTCTCTTTTTAAAAAATATTTTGATAACAGCATGTCATGTAACTGTTTTCATTTGCTATTCTAAATATTTTATTTTGTGCATTTAGAAACATGATTCTGAAAGGTAATACAGACTTTATCAGACTGCCAAAGGGTCCATATCCCAAAAAAGGTCAAGATCCCTTGCTTTGGATTAGTTGCGTTTTAGATATTCAGGTTCCTGTTCCAGAATGTAGTCAATATTCCCTGATCATCCTAAAAATTCCCTCTACACCTGAGGAATTCCAGATCCTGAAATATTTTGTGACTTGCACAGATCACAGAGCCAGTATCTGACAGGGCCTCATCTCCAGGGAATGTAAGTGAATGACTGCTCACTCTCAGAGAATTTCTCCTACCTCAAAGAGTTGTCATGGAAAAAACACCTTAAAGCATTGGAGAAATAGGAGTTATTGTTATTACTGATGTTGGGCCAATTGTATAACAAAAGCTTTGGGGTTTGGGGGGAGAGTTGGGAGGGGGGGTTAATGCCTTATTCCTATTTCGTAACCACACACCAACCCGGGCAACTTATTTTAATTTTTTTGGAGAGGAAATGGGGTTAAGTGACCTGCCCAGGTCCTTAACACATTAACATAGTTAATGTGTTAAATGTCTGAGGCTGGATTTGAACTGGGTCCTCCTGACTTCAGAGCTGGTGCTCTATCCACTGGGGCCATATAGCTACTCCCAGGGCATCTTTTGTCCACATCTTTTCATTTTTCTGATGTCTCCAACGCCCTAGAGACTTTCCCAGAGATCTCTTAGTACAACACAGCTAGCAGAATAACATGAGGCCATCCCTTAGTTATTCCTCATTTTCCCTATGAAACTGGCTTTTCCACTTGTTCATCTCTTGGATGACAGCCTTTAAGCTGCTTTTCCTGAACAATCTTAAGTGTTCTCATGCTCACCATTCCCCTTTTTAATTAAAGGTGATCTGAAACTTTGGCACAGTGAATAGAGTACCAGGTCTGGAATCAAGAAAACCTGAATTAAAATCCAGTCTCAGGCATCCTGTTTGCTTCACTTTCCCCATCTGTAAAATGAGCTAGAAAAGGAAAGTATCTTTGTATCCAGAAAGTATCCAGTTATCTTTGCAAATGGGGTTACAAAGAATAGCATAAGACTGAACAACAACAAAGAAACTTTAATTCTTCAAAGACTGGCCTTCCAAAATTCTCAGCCACAGAACAAGGATTGCCTGGGGAGTTCTGGTTGTAGAATCAGTAACATAACCTATCTATCTCTTATACCCTCTGCCCAACAGATCCCAAACAATGTAACTTACTAGTTAAGTCTATGAGGAATTATTGGGCAACACAAAGGTTATGTGATTTGCTCAGTCACAAAGCTAGTGTTAGAAGCAAGATTTAAACCAAGACTTTCTGACTCTAAACCCAATTTTCTGTCCACCACTTCCTCACCAGTTCTGTACCAAGAAATATTCATTTTTTTTCAAGCTGAGTCTTTTCAGGAAAATCTTGAGATCAATATAACTTAACCTTAGCTATGTTAATGTCCTGAGATAAGAGGTAATACATCCACAATCTACCCTGGTCAGACAATTTCTGATGTATCATTTCAGTTTTGGGTGACACATTTTAGGGCAGTGATGAGTCAAGGGTTTATAGTATGATTAGTAGAAGACAGTTCAGATCATATGAGGTTGACCCCCACACTCCACTGAATTTTTTCTTTCATAAGTTACTAATGACTTCTTAAGGGCAAAGGGCTGGTTTGATTTGGTCTTCATTCTACTTGACTTCTCTACATCGTCTGACACCATTGGCCATCCCCTTCCTTTAGGATATTTTCTCCTTTTAGCTTACCTGATGTTATCTTTGTTCTCTTCCCACCTGACTGAAACTTCTCTGTCTACTTTGCAGCTTTATTAATCATCTTCTCTCCCCTAGGAAGGGTAGCTAAGATGTACAGGGCATCGGGAGTTCAAATCTGGCCCAAGACACTTCCAACTAAAATAAGGGAACAGCAACAATGTTCCCTAGGAGTGGGTATCTCTCAAGGTTCTATCCTAGACCTCCCTTTTTACTCATTGGCTCGGTGATCTCATCTACTCTCTTGGGTTGAATTATAATTCAACAATTGATTCCCAATACCAAATGCCTTCTGGATGTCTTCATGTTGATATATTATTAGCATCTCAAATTCAACCCATCCAAAATTAAATTCATCCTCCTCCCTCCTTTCTGAAATTTCTTTTTCTGTTAAAACATCAATGTCCTTTGTGTCATCCAGGTTCATAACTTTGGAGTTAGACTCTAGTCTCCCCATCAGCCCTCAAAATCCTGATCTTGTTTTAAGACTCAGTTCAAGTGCTATTTTGTCCTTGAAGCCCTTAATTAGCCTCCCTCCACCTCTCTTTGAATTACCTCTTATTTTCCTTCTATGTAAGCTTGTACCCCTTCCAGAAGAAAATCAGTTCCATGCTGGCTCTATGTACCCAATGCTTACAGCACAGTGCCAGGCAAACAGTAGACACCTAATAAATTTGTTGAGCTGAAGTTTTAGGACATAGGAGGGAGTCATGATCATGGACCAGAAAGAAAGATTAGACTTTTCTGCTGATCCAGTGGAGCAGTGGATAGTCAGAGAAAGGGAGCTTTCAGCTTATTGTGTAATGAGGGTAGAGGATTATAGTGAAAGGAAAAATAGATATAAAAACTGAGGAACAAATTTCAAGTCCTAGCTTGGTTCCTAACTAACATTTAATGTCCTGCAAGGGAGGAAGAGAGATTTGAATTAGATGATTTGTAAAGTCCCTTCTAAATCTTGTAACTATGAACTCCCTAACATTCTCAGCTATCCACAATGGAATGGGCTGTTTTGTTAAGTAATGAGCTCCCTGTCAATAGAAAGACAAGCTCAGAGGTTGAATTATCCGTTGTCTAAGAGGGTGTAAAGAGATCCCGGGTGTCCTCTGAGGTCTCTTCAAATTCAGGTAAAACACCAGAGAACACCATGGGAATGTGTTATTTTCTGATTTTCTGAAGGTCACATTTGAGAGAAGGAGAGGGGGGAAAGAGGGGAAGAGGAGAGAGGAAAGAGGGAGAAAGAAAGGGAGAAATGAAGTAGTGGAGTGGGAAAAGTAGACCCTCACCCTTCTCCCCAGGTGTTCCACTTGCACCCTTAGGGCTGCTGTTCTGCATATTCAAACCCATGCATCTTACCGGTGGCCCTGCCTAAGACAGCTCCAATTGCCAGACAGTCATCCAGGAATACACTCTGCAGCAGAAAATCTGGAATGCGGCTGGGTCAGAGGAGACACTGGTGAAGGAGACAGTACAAGCCTGAAGGAACCTCAAAGGCCATCTGCTATAGCCCAACCTCATTTCAGAAATGGGGAAACTGAAACCCAGGGAAGTTGAGTGTCATAGACGTGATTGTGTACATCTGCTATTGGGTCTGTCAGACTCTGGGATTGACGTATATAGGTCTCAGATTGGGGCTCTATATTTAACTTCATGTTGTGACTATAAATTGTATGGCTTATGTGTAAGATTACATGGTTGTATGTGCATGCTACTATATATACAGGATCTCCCAAAAGTCTTAGTGTAGTTTTAAACATAACTTCAGAAATATAAATGCTACAGACTTTAAAGAACATTTGAAGGGGTAATTACTGCCATCTTTCAAATTTTGATGTTCAGGCTATTTTCAAACTTTGTTTAAAAAAAAAAAAAAACTTTTCATTAGCTGCTGTTCAGTGACTGAAAGGATTGCATTAGTAATCCTAGCCATAAAAGCATCCAAAAAATGAGGTTTTGATACACACATGGCAGTTTTAATGTAACCCCTTAAGAAATAAGTCTAATAGAGACAGATCAGATGCCTGAAGGAGCCAAGCAACAGGGCCTCTTCTACCAATCCATGGGTCTAAGAAAATGTCATCTAGAAACTGCCAAATACTTTACTGAATGATGACAGGGCATATTATTTTGTTAAAAAAATGTATAACTGAAAATTCAGAAAGCTATATAAGTATAAAGGAAATTTAAATAAATTGAATTTCAAATGTTTTCTATAAGTGTAACCTTTATACATCTAAATTTATTAAAGTTTAAAAACCACACAATCTTTTGGGCCAATATGTAATTTGGGGGGAGAGGGGGACAGAAGAGAGGAGTCGGAAAACCAGAGATCTAATTCTGCTTCTGCCATTTGCTTCCTGTATGATCTTGCATAAATCATCTAATCCCCTTGCCTGAGTTTCCTCATAAATGAAATGTGAATGGGCTTGCTGACTTCTAGGCTCCTCTTCTAAACTCATGATCCTATGACTGATGCATTGCATGACATTCAGGAAATCTTGTCTACAGGACAAGTCCAAACCCAGTCTGCCAGTTAAGGCCTTTCCCATCCTAACCAGCCTCTCATCCAGCCAGGATAAGCTATTTGCTTTTCCCTTATGTGGTCCTTTCTGAAACTTGACTTGTACTATTTCCTGCAGCTGGAGAGTCTCCCCCTCTCAAGATTGTCCTATAAAGCCCAGTTCTGAGGTCACCTCCTCCAAGAAGCCAGTTTCCCACAGTGACATCTCCCTATTCTGAGCCCCCACAGCCTTTTGTACCTTTCTTGGCATCATTCCAGGAAAATCATTTTGCATGAGAGTTGTTAGTGCCCTCATATTATCCTCCTCATAGGTTTTAAGGGCTCAAAGGGAAAGGATCAAAGTTTGATTCCCAGAATCTGAATTGGAATAGACTTCAGTGGCCATCTTGTCCAGTCTCTACCTGACCAGGAACTTCCTATATATTCAACAAGCCCTTATTTAAGCACCCCCAATGAGTGGTCATACAGCTTTCACCTAAAAAACACTGAGGGAGAGCCCATTCTATTTTTGGATAGGACTACTTCTAGGTAAATTTCCTTACAGTGAGCTTAAATTTGTCTCCTTGTAATTCATCTTCCATCACCCAGCCATTTATGTTGCTCCTATTAAGTGTAATCCCATTTCTACAGACATCCCTTCAAATATTTGAAGTTCTTCCAAATTCCATGTTCCTCCAAGTCTTCTGATAATTTCTTGACTTGCCTCAAAGATCATTTTGTGCTTCCAACAGGCAACAATGATGGAGATGGGGGGGGGGAGCTAATTGGTGCAGTGGATAGAGCATGAACTCTGGAATTCTAAGGACCCAAGTTCAAATCCTCAGACAGTTGACACTTAGTAGCTATGTAATCCTGACCAAGTCACTTAAACTAATTGCCTCAGGAAAGAAAGAAAGAAAACAATGATGGGAACTGTAATTCCAAATCTAATTCTCACCTGAAATGGAAGTACTGATTACTGGAACAAAAATGAAAGAAACCTGGAGATGGTGAACCAATTACTCCTGGTTTCACTTTGTGATAGAAAAGGAGAAAAAAAGCTGGGTATTGTCTACTATGCAACCTCAGTGTATGCAAAACAGATGTTCTGAGAAAGGATCAGTAGGATTCCATTATTGAAAATTTTGCAAGGAAGTCAGTCCAAGAGAGATAGGAAGAGAAAACATTCTAACAAAAGAGCTCCATGTGTATTCACAAGAAATACATCAACCAGTTTAAATTTTTTTAAATGTAAGGAAAATTGGAACAAGATAAGGTCACAGATGATGGATGGTTGGATGGATGAACAAATGAAAAATAAAGTGCCATTTATATGCCAGGCATTAATACAGATGCTGATGATACAAATTCAAAAGTGAAAATCTTTGCCTTTCATGAGATGCTATCTTAATAGTTACACACACACATGTAATAGCTAGGAAAAGGTGTTTTGGTCTAGGGAGACAAAGTGAGTGGAACCAGAAGGCAGTTGACTATTAACACCCCCCCCTTCCAAAAATAAGTACTGATTTAATTATTCCTAAAGCAAGAAAATTGTATCCTTGAATAGCTGGGCAGATGGGAAACAATCCAGGGTATATTGATATGAAGTATGGGCTTGGGCAGTCGCTATAAGGTCAGGTGGTTTGTACTTTCATCAATCAGGACAACTCAGCAGAATGGAATAATTCCTTCAGAGAAGGAAGCATGGTTTCAGTTCCATCCAATAAGTGCCATTGCCAATGGGAAGAAATAAGAATCAGCAGAATAGATGGCAAGATATCAAGAGTAAATATGTGTAAAATAATCTAAAACAAATTAGATGCAGAGCATAATAAATAAAATTTAGCCTAATTTGACCCTGATGTAATTTTACAAGGTAAAATCCCTCTAACCCCAATTCTGAAGTCAAAATAGAAAATAGAGATAGTGTCATGTGGGGATTTTTCCCTGAATGAAGCAGTAACATTTTACATTCAAAGATCTTTCACACACATCTTTTGCTCCTTAAAAAAGCCCTGACAGGCAAGGCAGGAGTTATTCCATTTTTATCTTTAAAGAAATTTAGAGCATAATTTGACTCCAAATCATTCCACTAATAATTAGCAGTTAAGGTCCTAGTTCTTCCGGGTGTCCTTTCTTCTCTAGGTTGAGGGTGGAATTGGGCTAAATGACCTTTCCATCTCTAACTGAATATTAGTCAAGATTCTTTTGTTCAAAGATGAATAAATGCTAAAGGATGACACAATCCTATTAACTGTTAAAAGGAATGAACTTAGAATGAACTGTTTTAAAATATATACAAGGGAAGTTTCAAAAAGGGGTAGGGACCATGATCGGGAGTGATGGGATGATAAAATATGAACTACTTAATTTTTGCTTTGCAGATTTTCTCTGCCAAAGACAATGGTTTTTCTTTTGAGCCAGAAAGGAGTTAATGGAGAGCTAAATTGCAAAACAGGAATAAAAAATTACTACTTCTAGTTCTAGTCACCTGGTCCAAACAAGATTATATGCCAAGGTACATCAATAAATGACAGATGTTGCTGCTGAGCTACTATTGGGGATCTTGGAAAGGCTATCAGAAACAGGATACAGTAAAAGACTGAAAGAGAAAATGTTCCAATTTTCCAAAAAGTAAAGAGAATAGAACCTGCAAGTTATATAGATCAGGAAAGCTTGACTTTAGTTTTTCTGAGATTTGTTAACAGACTGATAAATCAGGGGACTTCTGTAGACATGGTTGACCTAAATTTAACTAAAGTATTTCATAAAGTCTTTCATGTTACTTCAACGGATAAAATGAAGAAGTGGTTTAGTTTGGTGGATTTGAGAGCTAGTTGAAGATAGCTACTCATAGCTCAAAGTGGTGCTTTAATGGAATATGCCAAGGATTTGTGCTTGAGACTGTGCTATATAAGACTATACTTAACAGATGGATGGAGAAGTTGGCCTTGGAGTCAGATTTTGGGTTCAAATTCTGCCTCTGAAAAATACTGATTGAACTCATGATCACTCAGTTGCCCAGGCAATATTTTAAGACTAACATTCCTATCTATATTGGTAGAGGGAATTTCTCACTGAAGGGTCCCTATATCCATAAAATCACAGGTTCAATATTTTTTTTTAAAAATCTACTTTATATGCTTTGCTCATCCAATTCACAAATATGCAGAGCTCTAATATTAAACTGTTCAAGCACTCAGTCTACCTGGACCCAAAAAGACACCATCAGGCAAAAACAATAGGACAAAATCTATGATTATTAATAAAGATAAATGTAAAGCCTTCATTACTTCAAAAAAATCAGTTTAAGAATATGACAGGGGAGGGCAATTTATTTGAAAAAGATCAGTGCAATATGGCATGCAATAGTGAAGATCATCTCAGGCTGTGTGGAGACACAGGGTCTAGGGTGATGATATTCTTGGTTCTGGACATATTTTAGGAAAGGTTAAGAGTACATTCGGGATGATAGGATTGGAGGCCACATCATGGAAATCTACTTAAAAACTGGGGGAGTTTCACCTGGAAAAGACCTAATATCTCCATCTGAAAGTTCAGTTATGTGGAAGAGATCATACTTGTTCAGCAGAGGGTAGAAATTACAGAGGTGGAGTTCGAGGTACTACTTAAAGAATGTTAACTTTAACTGTCCAAAGTAGAACAGGCTATCTCTAGAAAAAGTATCTCCACCACTAGAAGTATCCCAGAGAAGGATGGACAAACACTTGTCATAGATTTTATAGCCAGCTGCCCAAGAGGTACCGAACTCGTTTTCTGAGGTCTCTTCAAACTCTGAGATTCTTTGATATATACTATAAGTTTACCACAGGGGTCACTAAGACATATGTGTAGGATGAAGGAATGAAAGTTGGGCAATGTAAAGGAATCAAAACTGAAGGAGATTCTCTCTTCTGCTACCCCTGAAGACATAAAATACATAAAGACTAGATCAGTATTCCTTAGAATGTAATTCAAAGTCCTGGGGGTAATTGTTTCAACCAGCAATGAGCCTGGGCTGCAGCATGGACAGCTCCCAGTAATATTGGGAATTGAGGACCAGATCCCAAGAGTTCATCTTGAGGTTGTTTTTGGCCAAAGAGCTCCCTCAGGATATAGGTTCACAGATTGGACACAGTCACATTTAGAGAAAGTCATGAATACACACACACACACAACCACATACCCACAGTTCAGGGTTGAGGAAGATTAACAAATGTTTTCTGGCCAATTCAAAGATGCATCTTTTGTGTCTGCTTGCCCCAGCCCATCCCCACCCCCTAAATGCTGAAATCTCAGAATTTGTTTGAAAGGGGCTTATTTACATCATTCCCTTTACGTACACATCTGCCATAACCCCACTAGTCAGATTTGTAAATCCCATCACTTATGAAACTTCTCTGTAGAGGACCTTTGTAACTATAGCCTTCCCCACAACCCACTCTTATACTTTACTCTCCCTATAAATGTTGTTGGAAGTGTGATTATAATGGGAAGAGGAGTATGGTGTAGTGGAAAAACAGACTTTACTGCTGACATAAACTGTGTAACATTGGACAAGCCACTTTGTTTCCTGAACATCCCCAGACAACGCTCTAGACTACAAGTTGAAGAGTTGTCTGTTTGGATTACTAGTAGTTCGCAACTAAGAGCTCCCTACAGAAATCAAATCATAGATCCAAGTAAAAATTAATAGGAAAATCATAGAACCCAAGTTAGGAAAGATCTGAATTTGAATTCCACTTAATTCTACTAGCTGTGTGATCATGGACATGTCATTAATTTAACTGCTCTGGACCTTAGATTCCTCCCTCATCTGCAAACTGGAAACAATACCTATCCACAATATCACTACTGTGAGAATCAACTGAGTTTAATTCTGTAAAGTGCTATATAAATATTGCTATTAACAGACACAATAAATGTGTCCTCAAGGCCTTGCACACAATGAGTGCTTAATAAATGTTTGTTGAATTTTAATTTAGTTGGCGACTCATTCTAGAGTTCAATCCTTTCATGGTGGATGACAGGGAGGACTCCCTATCCAGCAAGGCTGCAATTCCTAAATAGTCCAAGGCATACACTCAGGAGAGAGTACTTTCAACAGAGGTGTTAAATGACCAATTCCAGCAAGGGACAGAGCTCTGCCGAGTTCCCAAAATTGAACTTCAATCTCCCATTCTGTGAAACCAGGGCCCCATAGTTTAGAAAAGCCATCTGATATGCTAGGGGATGTCCAGGAGTCCTCGAGTGCAAATCATTACGTGAGAATAAATTGAATTAGAAATGTTCCACCTAAAAGGAAGGTCTTATTGAAGGAGGCACATGGATAATCATATTCAGTTTATGTGAAGGGCTGAAGTTTGGAAGATAAAACAAACTGCACAAAGAGCAATTCCATCATGGTGTCAGGAAACACTTCCCAGCGATTAAAAGAAACTAAAGAAGCAGCTCACAGTGGGATCCCCTGGGAAAACCCCCACATTGTAGCCTTCAAGCGGGACTTGGAAAATTTAAGAGTGGGCAGTCAAAGGCTCACCGGCCCCAAAGCTGGAAGGTATCCTGGAGGCAATCTCCAACCCTTTCTCTTTACCAAAGATGAATTGGGAATCCCAAGGAGATTTAGGAATTTGCCCATAACATGGGTTAAGCTCTATAACCTCAGAGAAAACTATGAAATTCTGGCATTCTGTGAACTTCCCTGCTGTGCTCCTTCTGGGACCAAACATTATTCACAATCCTTTCTCCATCCCTCCCACAGTGGCCCCCAGTGTCTGAGAAGGCTGGGGCTGAGGATGAATTCAATTTCATTCAATTCAACAAATATTTATTAAGCACCTACTGTGTGCAAGGCACTAAAAGCATCCCAGGATCAAGTCTGGCCCAGCCATCCCACTCCAAAGTGTCTCAGAAGGCTTTAGACAAAACCACCCCCCTCCCATCTGCTTCTTCTTTAGGCACCTTAGGGCCCATTCATTCCTGTGAACCTGTGGCCAAGGCCTGGAAACCGAATCCTTCCTTCTGGGCCAAGTAAGGGAATCCTAAGAAAGCCGGAGGGGTCCTAGAGTGGACCACAAAATACCGGAGCTTGAAGAGACCATAGGAGTTTTATAGTTCAGCCCCTCTTATTTTACAGGAGGCCCAGAAAATTACTTGCCCAAGAACACACGAGAGAGCTCAACCTAAAATTCAAGTTTTTTAAGTCCCAGCTCTTTCTGTCACAGGATAAGGAATAAAGGTTAAAAAATATTCAGCAAGCACCTAATTGGGCAAGAGTCAGCCACCTTTTGTCCTTTTCCCAAGCCTATTTCTGCTCTGACCCCATTCTTCACCTGGATGTCCAGGTGGATTACCATCACCATTTACTGTTAAATCTCCCCCTGTAAATAGCATGGCAGTCACTTCCAGGGCAAGGTACATGGCTCCCCTTGCTCCTGGCCAAAAGAGCAGAGAGATGGAATGAGTGGCCTTGGAACTGCACTTTTCTGGGTTTTAGCTCCCTTGTAAAATGAGGGGATTGGACTAGACAAGCTTCGAGGTCTTCCAGCTCACCATCCATGATCCTTTATCCTGTTCTTCAGAAGATGCAATTCCCAGGCCCAACCACAAGGTGCTGCCAATGACTGGACCCTCTTGTGCTTAGGGAGCCATTGACTTGCTAACACTCCAGGAGATACTCGGGAAAGCGGGGAGAGAAGGCGGTGACTTCCAAGCCCACCCAATGGAGGGACTCACCCCCATCCCCAGCAAGGGAGGATGGCTGAGTGGGAAGGCAGGGACAGCTCCGTGCCCATCTCCCCAGTGGGTTTCCCAATCCTAGGATCTGGGGGATGGGGATGGGGGATGCAACCTGGGAGCCAAGACCAGGTCAGGTTGGCACTGCCTGGGCTTCCTCACCCTCCTGCAGAGAGAGCCCAGCCACAGGTTAGGCTTTTATTGCATTTCAGCTTCTGGAACAATGGTTTGCCTCAAAAAGTCCAATAATTTAAAAGGTGATGATGACAAAAGGCTGAGGTGGGGGTAGGATGGAGGATTGGATGGGAGAGAGTGGAGGAGTGGTGTAAAGTGAACTTAAAAAAAAATCAACCAAACCAAAAGAAAACAAGAGCATACCCCCCAAAAGCAGGTTGCCAGACTGGGCTGAGTCCCTCAGGCAAAGAGGGGAGAGAGAGAGATGGCTGGGGCCACAGGGAGCAGGATGGGTTTCCTGCTCCATGGTTGCAGCAATGGTTTTAGAGGAAGGAGTGAAAGAGACAGAGGGAGGAAAAGGGCAGAAATTGAGAGATAAGAAACAGAGAAACAGAGTCAGAGATCAGAACACTGGAGAAGAGGAAAGGAGAGGAAAGAAGGAAAACAAGTTTGGAAGGGTGAAGGGAAAAGAGAGAAGGCTAAAAAGAGGAAGGACACAGGAGAGAGAAAGAGAAAAAAGAGAATGAGAGAGAGAAAGAAAAAAAGAGAATGAGAGAAAGAGAGAGAGAGAGAGACAGACAGACAGACAGACAAGAGACAGAGAGGGAGAAAGAAGGGAAGAAATTATAGAGAAGATACGGGAGAAGCCAGAGGAGACAGGAACAAAGATAAGGAGAAAAGACAGAAAAAAGAGGAGAGGAGAGAATGCTTCCCTTGGAGAGGAACAAACATCTGCCAGTGTCCCTTCTGTCCAAATCTTCATCAGCCACTGACCCATCCAAGCCTGCGTGTGAGGGACAGGCTGTGTGTGTGAGAGAGTGTATGAGCTAGAGACGAGACAGAGACAGAGACAGAGGAGTCGGTGTAGGGCAGGCGTATGTGTGTGTCGGGCGAGAGGCTGCCGAGGTTACATGATACAGCATTTATTCTTGTGGTTGTGCGGGTCCTTGAATCGGAGTCTCTGCTTTGGCCGGTACTTTTCCAGGTACGTGAGCTGTTTGCTGTTGATGGCACCCCTTCGCTTCCTAGGGGAGAAAGGGAGAAGAGAGGAGGGAGGTCAGCTGGAGGAGGAGAGGATGGCCTGGGGCCCGGCTGGCCAGCCGGCACGGATTTGATTTCCCCCCTGGAACTAGAGGGCACAGAGGGGAGAAGGTAGGAGGAAGAGGAGCCCTGGGCCAGTCCACAGGTGCTTCAGCTGGGCTTGGAGCAGGAATCAAAGAGGAGACCACAGTGGATCTGCAGCCAGAAGGGAGCCGCGTCACTCTGCACCACAAGGACCGTGGAAAGCTTTGGAGGTTCTTGAGGAACGGGATGACCTACGAAAAAGTATTTCTTCCCTCTGGGCCCGTTTCCTCCTCTGTAAAATGAAGGGGTTGAACTAGATTACCTCTAAGGTCCCTTCAAGTAATAAATCCTATGATCTGATTTAAGAGCAAGAGGAGCCTAGCTCTAAGACTAGAGAATACGACTGGAGGGGAAGGAGGGTGCTGGGAAGATTTCCAGCCTCACCCACCTGGTCACTGTCAAGACTGGGAGCCTCTGGAATGGACAAAGCTCAGGGTGAGGGGCATAGAGAGCCGAGGGAGGCCCAGCCTGACACCACAGGCCATCAGCACTGTGGACTGCTATGCAAAGAGTGCTGGGTTTGGGAAAAGAACCTAGGACCAAATCCTTACTCTGAAGCAGCTGTGTGACTGAACTAATCACTTCAACTTTCTGGACCTGTTTGTTCTTCCATAAAATGCAAAAACCCTTTTTTTCCCCCCAAGGTCTCTCGAGAGCCCTAAAATCCTATGGCCAAAGCCAGTTCAAGGAAGCCTAGGAGTGTGACAGGCCGAGGGGCCACCTACACAACTAAGATTTCATGCACATACATATGTAGAAACACACTCATCTAGTACATGAAGCAGCATCACAGTATCCTGAAGTGGAAGAAACACTAGAAGAAAAAGGAGCCTGGAGTCAAATCCGACACTTAAGAATTGTGGGATTTGTGGCTTACGACTGCTGTCCCAACTCTACAGGAATAGACATATCCACATCCAGGCAGGAACCAGCACGTGTGCATAATTGCTTGGACATCGAGACAGAGATTTCTGTATGTTTAAATGTGTTTATAGGTGTGGATAAAAGGTTCACATCTGGACTAAGAATCAGGTCATTAGACCTGGACTGAAACATTCATGGCTGGGGGACCCTCCTGAGAATGTCATTTCCTCTCTTGAGTACCAAGAAACTCTGAAACTTATCTACTAAATAGCAGAAGGACTGCTGTCTGTGTGAGAGAAAATCTCAGAGCCTTGGCATGATACGTGTCCACCCCACAATTATAATTCCAACAAATTCCAACTTCTACAGCACAAGACAATTTACAAAGCTTTTCCCACAACTACCTTGTGAGGTAGGCAATGAAAAACATTATCACTCCATTAACAGATGGACAAAATCTAAGAGATGAAGTGGTTTGTCCATGGGCATATAGCTAGTAAGTTATGTATACCTATTTACATATTTAGGTAACATAATTTTCCTTGCCCTATCACTACAGCAACAACTCTTCAAAGGCAGCATTACCTGTCCTTCTTAACTCTGTCTCTGCCTACAAGCTACTGAGAATCTCCAAATATATCTGTCCTGGACTTGATAAAAGGAATTAGGTTCTGGGATTTCAATGATGTCACATTTCTAAGATTTAGAGACAGCCTGAATGTGGTTAGTAAATCAAAAGAGCTCAGAACTTGGGAATCAAGAAAAGCCGAGTTCAAGTTTTGCCTCAGACATTTATTGTGTGACCCTGGTCAAGCCATTTAACTTATCTTGAACTTGATTTCCTCATCTATAAATGGGAACATTAACAGCACCTACTTCCCAGTGCTGTTTTAAGAATCAAATAACTTGTATAAAATGTCTTACAAAACTTTAAGCAATATAAAAACAGTAGCTTTTATCATCTTTATTAGTAATATTATTAATTTCACTCATCCAGGTGTCTTCCTTCTTCTTCCACTATAGCAGCCCATTCTCTAGGAATTCTGTGGCTAAAAAATTCATTACCCTAAATGCCAGACCCACAGTGATTGATAAGCAATTGTATTTGACTAAACCAGTATAAAATATACAGTCTATTCCTAGGGCCTATTCTGCATGCCCTTATGTCTGAGGATGACTTACCATAATCTGAGCTCCACTGACCAATTTTGGGCCAAGTCACTTCCTGTCCTACAGTGAAGCACTATGCGTGAATGTTTACTGCCACAAAAGTCTTTATTTTTTATGAATATTTAATCTTTCTTTTAAGATTCAGAGTTTAACTTATTGACTCAAAGAATAAGAAGAAAAAGTTGCTCTTATAAATTTAATTCAATTATTGTTTGAATCCCCTGCTTCTGGGCTGATGGCAGAACAGAAATTTTTTCTTTGCTTTTTCTTTTTTCTTTAGTGTTTTTAAGGGCCAGCTTTTCTTGATATGTGGAACATATTTTTTTTTCAAATTTTTTTTTTATCACAAATGTGAATGGGCTGAATTTTCTCCACCAAAAGAAAAAGTTACAGAATGGATTAAGTAATAAATCCCACTGATGTGACTACAGGAATCATAATTAATACGAAAATTTTTATTCCACTAAAATTAAGAGATTGAAATAAAATATATCAAACTAATAATGTAAGTACAAATAATACAATATTGGAGGTTCTTATTCTTTCTACTTTCAGGATACTACAGAACATCCAGCTCATTTCTCAAAACCCTGACTCTTCCCCAAGGAAGCCTTTACTGACTAACCACATTCAGTACAGTCTCCTTTGTCCCCAATGTCCCCCAGGACCAAGCCATTCATTCTTGTACCATCAGATGTTTTGCGTATGGCAAAAGCCATGTCTCCAGGCTGACTAGGAGCTCAGACCCAGGGGCTTCAGTGCCTACAGGACTGAGTCTTCTTCCCACCTACCCCAACCAGATGAGACCTATGGGAGACAGCCTACCCTTCTTGTAGCATAAACAAGTCAGCCTCTGGGAGAATGCACACAGGATCCCAGGAGCTAGCCAAGACACCACGGAGCTGCCCAAGCCCAAATCCCAGGAGCTCCTCATAATCATGAGGAGAGAGGGGAAGATCTTTTCATGGGGTCCTTTCAGCACTAGAAAGAAGGGTCTTTGAAAAGTACTTAGGGAATGGCATTTGGGCATCAGTCTAAGAGATATGCTCTCTCCTGGGAGATGAAAGGGAAAAATATCTCACCAACCCTAATCCCTTCCCTCTGGCCATAGGATTTCTGCATCAATCCCAGTCCCAAGTAAAAGTATGATATTTATACTGAGACTTCTTTACGGTTCACAAATCTCTTTCTCCACAACAACCCTGTGAGGTCTGTAGGAAGCACAAGAAGATTTATAGTCTCTCCAGCCATAAATCAGCAAACAAGTCAATGTGTTCAAAATCACACAAATAATCCATATCATCTGGGATTTGAATGAAAGTTTTTTTAGATTTTTCTAGTATTCCCTACAGCCTCTAATTAGACCATAGGCTTTAGAGAGGGAATGAACAATACAGATCCAACATTCTTACTCCATTCCCTTTCCTCCTGCCTCTAGCTCCATCCAGTGAAGCAAAGTGAACTTACCTGCCCCTGGACAACACAACTCATATCCAGAACAAGGGGGACAATAACAGTTTTTTTCCCCAAGTGCTTACTAACCAGACTCCATTTGGAATCTGGATTCAATTCTGGGCCCCAGAGTTTAGAAGGAATTTATAAAATCACCTAGTCAAAAGAGAAAGATATCTTAGGAAGGGCTGGTACAGGACAGAGGGAACAGATTCATCCTATGAAGTCCAGAGGGTAAAATTAGGGACAAATGTTACTGGAGATGAACCTTGGGAGACATTTAATCCCAAATATGCTCAAACAGGAATCTTCTCTACTGAATCTCTGATAAGCAGTTACCTGGTTCCCAATACAAGAACATCAGAGGGAGTACAGTCCCTACTTTCCCATGGCAGACCACATTTCCTATACGACCTTTTTTTTTTTTTTTTTTTTTTTTGGATCCACAGTAATGACACACAGTAAGTGCCTAATAAGTGCTTAAGGAATGACTAACTTTGGGCTAACTATAACTGCTAGGAAAACCTAAACCTATCCCCCAATACCTCTCAACTGCCTCCCTCTAATGCTTCTAGGGCTTTCTTCTGCAGCCAAACAGAACAAGTCTGTTAAAACTGTCATGGCAGACTGCAATTTTCCTCTGGGGGAAATATTCCTTCAGCTGATCCTCTCAACGTCTTCCTTCCTTACACCATTGAAACTATTCTAACAAAGCTTCCCTCTGCAAGGGGAAAGGAGGTTGAAGTAGAGGGAACTCCAAGATTCCCTCCAGCTCCAAAATTCTATGACTCCATGTCTTCACTCAGGTGTTTTCATGGGAAAGCTCACCTGGGGTCCCCAGGGATCCCCAGGGCAACTGTTGCTGCGTTCCTAAGCCAGCCTTGGCAACACTGTCTGTAAATACAATCCCTCATATCAGCAGAGCCCTGGTTAGCTTTTCAAATAAAACAGTCTCATTTTATTCTTACAAAAGATCTGTAAGATAAGGACAGCAGAAATTATGCTCTCTATATTCCAAAGTAGGAATTTAAGGACCAGAGAGGGAAAGTGGAATTTCTAATGCCATATGGCAAAACAGCAGCAGAGTACGAATTATCCCAGAATCTTCCAATCTACATGACAGAATCTGAGTCAGAAACTCATGTCACCTGGTTCAACTCATCCCTGAAGAAGAATGCTTTCTAGAACAAGTCAGAGAGAGACAGACAGGGACAACAAAGATACAGATGATAGAGCTTGATGGTACAGATTGACAGATGAAGAGACAGATGGATAGACAGATGAATAGATAGGTAGACACAGGTAGAAATAGATGATGTATACTGATGATAGACATGGATGAACAAATGAATAGACTAGCAGGTAGATAAACAGATTGACAGACGCAGGAGAGATAGATGGTAGAGATACAAATAAACAGATAAGTAGACACAGGTAGAAATAGATGATGTATATCGATGATAGACATAGATGGACAACTGGATAGACAGGCAGGTAGAGAAACAGATAAGAGACAGAAACAGAGATCGATGACAGACAGAAGGTAAAAATAAATGAACAGAGAGACAGATGGCTAGAAAGACAAACCATGAAAAGTTAGGTAGACACACACAGAAATAGATGACAATAGACATAGATGGACAATATGAATAGACAGGCAGGTAGATAAACAGATAAGAGACAGAAATAGAGAGAGATGACAGACAAATGGTAAAAATAAATGGATAGACAGATGGATAGAAAGACAGCAGATGAAAAGTTAGGTAGACATAGACAGGAATAGATGATGTATATTGATAATAGACTAGATGGACAAATGAATAGACAAGGCAGGTAGATAAACAGATAGACTGATACAGAGGGACAGATGACAGAGAGATAGATGGATAGAGAGAGAGATGGATAGAAAGGCAGACAAATGAATATAGAAGCAGACACAGATGATACAGAACAATAATACAAGACAGAAAGAAAGATGAAGACAGAGAAAGACAGACAGACATACAGAGAAAGAAAATGAACAAGCACAGACTAACAGTGTCCAATACAAGACTCAGTAAGAGAAAATTCACACTCTTATTTGGTTTCTGGACTGCTCTGACTTTTAAAGAGCTTTTTCTTTACACTCAAACTAAATTTTCTTGCCATTTTCACTCATTAGTTCTAGCCCTTTCCCTCCTGCATATGCTAATCTTTAGGATGTCAATGGTCTAAAGCTTCTTTTCTCAAGACTAAACAGGCCTGGTTCTTTTAACAAAACCTAAAATAAGCATACTATATAGCCTTAGGAAACACAGAATCTGGAAAGATGAAGCCTGAGGGAAGGAATGCATCTCCCTTTGAGATTTTCTCTAGATTACAGTTTATTACTGTGGCTATGAAAGGGTGACAGCTACTGATTACAGGGATGTACCTTTGCAATAATAATAATGCTAAGGCCCAGGGAGAAAGTCATTTGCCCAAGATCACATAGCAAAGTCACACTCAGAGCCAGATTTCAGAGTATAGATGTCCTTGGCTCCTAACCTGGCTTCTCTTCCTGTCACTCCCATCCTAGAGCTCTATCTCAACACCTCCCTTCCTACTTCTACTGTGATCCTTCTATAGAATGGAGGACAGGGATTATCATGTGCTTTGTGATACCATGAAAACAAAAACTGGGAGCCATGGCCTGGTCTTGACCTATCTCTTTAGTCCAAATTAGTTATGTGACTTTTGGAAGTCAAAGAATTTTTCTGGGCCTCAGGCCTCCATTTTTTAATTGTAGTTACTGTTTTTAAATTGATGAAATAGGAAGTAAAAGCTGTCCATGGACCAAAAAGGCCCCAGTAATCTGCCAGAAATCTATGAAAGTGAAACATGGTAGAAAGACTGAAACTATTTGGAGGGGAAAGTCCTTTTTTCTGGTCTGGAAGTGGAATAAAAGTCTTCTCCAGATTTATTCCCCAAAGGACTGAGCACATTGAGAGGTGCTAAGGGTAAGTTGAGTTGGAAATGACCCCATTGCCTTATGAGCCTGACTCCTATGACAGAAAGGGGGCCCCTCTCCCACCAAAAAATAAGAAACAAATTAATTTTCTGGGCACTTACTGTCTAATGAACTGGATGGCATCTTCATATTTCATCCCACTCTCAATCAAGGCCAGAGCAACAAGGACAGGAGCCCTAGGAGATGGACAAAGGGGTGAGAATTATTGTCAAAAGTGATGACTCCTTCAACCTTCTCCCTCCCAACTTAGCCAATCAAACCAAAAGCTGATATGTTATAGTAGAACTAAACTCTGTAATCAAGAGACCTCAATTATTTCCCCAAACCAACTCTGACACATGGTAAGACCTTCCACTGTGAGCCTCAGTTTTCCCATTATTCCAAGAAATAATTCTTAGATTATCTACCCCACAAAGGTGATATGAACAAAAACCATTTTATAAGCAATAAGGGCTACAGGAATGCAGTATCGTTACTCAAATTACTCAAACATAGCTGGGTATGAAGACAAAGAGAGTTATTATGATCTCTAGAAAGCCAAGTGTTTGGAGACAGTAGTAGGTGCACACTAAGGTGGTTCCTTCCTTCAGATGAAAGAGAGGGAGTCAGGTCAGTTATCCAGATGAGTTCCCTCACTGCAGGATTTCCCTGAAAACTTTAATATAGGTTTTTAGTAGATTTGCCCCCTCCCTTGTTTTCTGTTCACATGAATCTGACTCTGATTCTTAAAGAAACAGCTCTGAACCCACATTCTCTAGTCTTAACTGAAGAAGAGTCTTAACTGCTCACCCAGTTTACACTTATCTCTCCCTCTTATATAATGTGCCTATAATCAGAAGCAGCTTTATCATTCATTGTTGAAACATAGATTGAAACATTCATTGTAGAAACATAGAATCAGAGAATTTCTAAATGAAGAGACTGCCTAAATGTCCAATCTTTATCTAAGTAAGAACCCATTAGATCCTTGACAAAGGGGATTCTATACTCCACCCAAAGCTCTCCAGAGCAAGGGAAATCATTACCTCCTAAAGAAGCAGCCAACTCTACTTTGCGACATGTCTATTAGGAAATTCTTGCTCATGTTGACCTGAAACCTGCCACTTCACATCGGTCCTAGTTCTGCCAGCTAGGGCCAAGGCAGAACAAATCTAACCTCTCTTCCACATCACAGCCCTGCAGAAGACAGCAATCCCGCATCCCTTAAATCCCTTCTTCAGATTACATATCCCATCCTTCGTTCTTCCTGGTTGCCATTCTTAGGACATGCTCCTGCTTATCAATGACATTCCCCAAATGTGGCACCCAAGAGTAAACACAATACTCCTTAGGTGGTCTGATCAGGGAAAGCATGTGGAACAAGGATATCCTTGTTCTGTACTGAGACACAGTATTTCAATATAGTCTAAAATTACATTAAGAAGCTATCATATTGGACAGAAGCAGCTACACCCAAAGAAAGAACACTGGGAAATGAATGTAAACTGTTTGCATTTTTGTTTTTCTTCCTGGGTTATTTCTAGCTTCTGAATCCAATTCTCCTTGTACAACAAGAGAACTGTTCGGCTCTGCACACATATATTGTATCTAGGATATACTGCAACATATTTAACATATATAGGACTGCTTGCCATCTGGGGAGGGGGTGGAGGGAGACAGGGGGGAAATCGGAACAGAAGTGAGTACAAGGGATAATGTTGTAAAAAATTACCCTGGCATGAGTTCTGTCAATAAAAAGTTATTATAATTTAAAAAAGAAAAGAAAAGAAAATACAATAAAATAAAATAAAATTGAAAAAAAAAAAGAGGCTATTATATATAGTGTCTGACATGGTTATTTCTTTTTAGGTCTATGTCTCACCTCCACTACAACAGACTATCAGTTCCATGAAGGCAGGAACTATGTCTTATACCTCTTTGGATTCTTACTCTACTCTCCCCAATCCTAGGACCCAATACACAGAGGCCATTTGAATGTTTTCTAATTTGCAAACAATATTCATTCTTTTCCCTGTCTTTTGTTGGGTGAAAATATCATCAGATCCCAAAACTCAGAGTTGGAAGAGACTTCAGGGATTCAGTAATCCAAACCTCTCAATTTATAAATGAAGAAAAGATGATCCAAAGAAATTGAATGGCTTGTCGCCAACAAAAGGGAGATTCAGGCCACAAACTGAGGTCATCTGCCTCTTAAGCCTTTCCAGTAATTATACCACAAGACACATCAAGGTGATACCTTAAAATAGGAGGAAGAGAGAACACATCAGATGATAAAAATGTAATTTGAAAAAAATCAACATCTAATCCCTTAATTTTACAGATGAGGAAATTGAGGTCCAGAATGATTAAGTAACTAACCCAGAATCACACACTAGGGAGCAAGAATGATGAGATCTGAAACCACGTCCCTAACCTCTTAATATAAAACCCAGCTTGCCTTTCACCACACCAAATTGCCAGTGGATAGAGCCCTGGATTTGAAATCAGCAAAACTCACTTCCATGAGTTCAAATCCAGCCTCAGGTACCTACTAGCTGTGTTACCCTGAGTCAGTCACTTACCTCTGTTTGTCTCAGTTTCCTCATCTACAAAATGAACTACAAAAGAAAGTAGCCAACTACTCCAATATCTCTGCCAAAATAAAACCCCAAATGGGGTCACACAAAGAACCTGACGATGGATCACTGTCATTTTGGCACCTCTGCAATGGGGCACAGAAAAATCACTTTCACCAATATAGCATTCACTAGTAAAAAAAGCATTTTGTGAAAGAAAGGATCACCTTATTTAATGAAGGCTGGATGAGTTTACATAAGGGTCCAACCAGCTGGTCTCTGAGGTTTCTTCCAGCTCTAAGACTGTCACTGTGATTCCAGGTTTTAATAACAATTTCAGTGTGAACTAATAATGTGATGTGGCAGCCAGAAAATACTAATGCAGTCTCAGGCTGTATCAACAGACCAAAAGTGCCGCCGCTATGAAGAATTAATTCAATGACAAAGAATTTTTTTCTTATTCGTGGCAGCCATGAGACTGAAACTCTCCAGTGATGGAGATTCTACCATGTCACTCAGTCCAGAGTCTGCCAACCTGCATCGTTTGGAAGTCTATTCTTGTGTCTAAATCTCAACCCCTCCTATCATGAGTCTCCTTTTTCCCATCTAGCCCCAATCCTCCCCTTGGAGCAGCAATGATGGGAATCCTTAGAGGCTTTCTCCTGGAGGCTTTCTAAAATACCTAGCCTCTTCTCTCCATCCCCTGGGCCCTTCAGACTCACCGCCCCAGGCCAGCCACGCAGTGGACAGCAACACAACTGCCAGGGTCTTCAAAAAATTTGGTTTTCAGCAGGTTGAGCCAGTCTTCCACAATCTTGCCAGGCGGGGGAGCTCCATCATCAAAAGGCCAGTCCTGAGTATTGGGACAGAAAACAAGAAAGAACAATTCAGAAATTTAAGAATACCTGGACAGGCCAAATTTGAGAATGGGAGCAACCTCTGAGGGTCCAACTCATGGCCTATAATGGATAGCTTCTCTCTAAAAACAGATTCTGTCTAATCATCCACACTCAGAAGTAGGGAAGTAGGAACATCCCTAAAGTTCTCAGGGAAAGAACAGCCATCTCTTCAAACCTGAGAAGGATATCCCAGTTAGAGCACCTATAACAAGGAGTTATCACCCACAGATACCCTAAGAGAAGGAATTCACAAGAGGCAACGTAAAAAAATACAAAACAAACACCAGTCCAGAATCAGGGGGCCCAGATCTGATGCCATTTCTCATACTTAATAGCCATGGACAAGTCCTTTTAAGTTAAGTCTATTTTGTTCACTGTGAAATAAAGATAACAATATTTATGGTACTGAACTCACAGAATTATTGTGAAGAAAGCACTAGGTAAATTTTGTCTGAAAAACAAAGTATATATGCCTATATTGGATTTACATTAATTGGATTACCTGCCACCTTAGGGAGGGAGTGAAGAAAAGGGGGAGAAAATGGAACATAAGTTTTACAAGGGTCAATGGTAAAAAATTATCCTTGCATATGTTTTGAAAATAGAAAGCTTCAATTAAAACACACACACACACACACACACACACACATATATATATATATATATGTGTGTCTTCTACTCCTCTGCTCACTCCTTTGAAGAGGCAAGAGGGTCTACAAGTACTACAATATACTTTCAATCTTTTTTAGATTTTTGGTTCGGTTTGATTGGTTTCACTGATCCTTTTTTCTCTTCTTCCTGGCACTCCCCAAAAGACCTGAGTTCAAATTTGATCTTAGATACTTACTGGGCAAGTCATGTAACTTTTTTTTTTTAAACAGATGAGGAAATTGAGTCAGTGACTGAGTCACACAGCTATTAAGAATATGAGGCTAGATTAAAACTGAGATTCTCCTGACTCCAAGCCAACCACCCTCTCCTCTGTATCACCTAGCTGGCTTGATTTTAGGGTAAGAAAGATCACTGAGATCATCCAGCCCAATCTCATTTCTAAAAATAAGAAACTTAAAGAGTAGAGAAGGGGAGGTAAAAGAGAAGGGAGAAGTTACAGATCAAAGATGACAGACTTAAACTGTCACTTTGGCCAACCTAGAGCACAATCAAGATTCCAAATCAGGATTCAAACCCTGTGACTTCAAATCAAGTATTCTTTTCTTAAATCAGCTCCTTGTAATTCTTCCCCCATTCCTTCTCTGTCCTCTGAGGCCAATCAGAATCAGTCAAATCCCTCCATCCCCAAGAGGATCTTTTAAAAACTTACCACTCCCAAGACTAACAATTCACATTTTTAAAGAAAATGACAGTTTACAAAAGATTTCCCTCATGACAATTCTTTGATATGGAGTAATCTAAATATCATTCATCTTACTTTACAGATCAAGAAACAGAAGATTACTACTGGTCTGTATCCCAAGGAAATCATAAAGGAGATAAAGGGACCCACACGTACAAAAATGTTTGTAGCAGCTCTTTTGGGGGGCATTGGAAAATGAGTAGACGCCCATCAAATGGGGAATGGCTCAATAAGTTATGGTAAATGAAAGTAAAGGGATATTATTGTTCTATAAAAAAATAAACAAGCTGATTTTTTAAAAATCTGGAACTGATACTGAGTGAGAAAAGCAGAACCAAGAATACATTGTACATAGTAACAGCAAGACTGTGTGATGATCAACCATGAAAGACTTGGTCCTTCTCAGCAATTTAGTGATCCAAGGTAATCCCAATAAACTTTGGATAGAAAACACCATCTGCATCCAAAGAGAGAACCATGGAGAATGAATATAAATCAATACATACTATTGTTCACTTTTTTTTCCCTTTTTCTTCTGTTTTTGTTTCCTCTCATGATTTTTCCTTTGTCCTGATTTTTCTCTCCCAACATGATTCATAAAAAAATGTGCATTAAAAAATTAATATACGTGTATAACCAGAAAAAAAAGAAAATAACTTTAAAAAATATAATAAAATACAAAAAAGAGAGAGAGAGAGAGAGAGAAAAGAAAAAAAGAAAACAAACAGGTTAAATGAGGGACACTCACTAAGTTAATAAGTGAGTGATAAAATCATGATTACAATCCAAGTAGATTGTCTGGCTCCCATGCATGATGGGTATATGTACACACCCAACCCATATCCCTCAAATCTTCTCTTTTCCAGGTAAATACCTGTAATGTCTTTAAGGAATTCTCATCTGGCTTGGTTTCCTCAATCAATAAGCATTTATTAAGCACCTTTTTTGTGCCAGGCACTGTTCTAAGTTCTAGGGATGTAAAAAGAGGCAAAAGGAAGTCCCTGCTCTAGAGACACTTACAATCTAACAGGAAAGACAACATGGAAAAAAATTATTAAAAAGCAAGCTATATAGAGGATAAATAGGAAATAATTAACAGAGGAAAGGCATTAGAATTAAGAAAGTTTGGGGAAGAATTAAGAAAGTTTGGGGAAGGTTTTCTGTAGAAGGTAGGATTTTAGCTGGGGTTTCAAGATGATTCAGATCCACTTTGCTACATCACCTCAAAAAACTGAAATAATTCAGCCTAACGAACAGGGAATTGTCAATTAAAAAAAAAGCTTACAGAAATCTTAGTCCAGATAAACCTTCTTTCTAACATTGACATTTTAATCAACTCAATTTAGTTTAAATAACATTAAACAAATATTATGAGCAGGTCTCACAGGGACTATACAGAAAAAAATGACAGACCTTATACTCAAAGAGTTGGTGGTGTAATAGGAAAGTATATAGAAAAATAAGCTATTGTATAAGTTATAATGTGACTGGGGGAAAAGGAGAGATCCAAGCAAACTGATGACAAGGAAGGAGGATCTTCCCTTTCCCCTGGACCAGACAGAACAGGATTGTCCAAGAAGACTTCTAAGAAAAGGTGTTATCTGAGTCATACAGTCTCTGATCTGAGGAAAGGGCCTCAGAGTTCACTCTGTCTAATCTGTACCTGACCCCCCCCAAAAAAAAAAAAATCTCCTCTATCATACCCTTAAATAAGCAGCCACCTAATCTACTGGGGAGAGTAAATTCCAGTAGTGAGGGGGTCTCCTGATGACAGAGAATCCATAACCTTCCAAAGCAACCCATTCCATCCAGGACAGCTCTAATTGCTAGGAAGTTTCCACATGAAGCCTAAATCTTCCATTTTACAACCCACCTATCACTATAATACCTTATCCAGCCAAACAGAATATGTCAAACCCTTCTTTCATAAACATCCCTGTCTTCCATAGGACAGTCCCTCATAAAAAATGATGAATTGTCATGCTCCCTTTAAGTCTTTTTCTCCTACACAAGTTCAATATCCTCAGCTTACAAAGCAACCTTCACATCATGAGCTCCAAGGCCTTTAGACTACCTTAGCCATCACACTCTGGGTGCTTTCCAGATTCATAAACATCCTTCCTGAAATGTGGTCTCCAGGCCTAAACAGTCCTCTCAGAGGTACAACTAAGGTAGAGTGCAATGAGACCATCATCTCCCTTTTGGAGATTTTGTGAAGGGATTCTCTACCTCTGCAATACAGCCTAAGATCCCAAAGTTTGGGGCAACTATGACACACTGCTAACTCATACTCCTCTCCTACTAGAATCCCTCAGATCTTTTTCAGAAGAACTGTTTATGTAGCCCCATTCCCCTTTCCCAACTTGCTTTTGTGAAGTTGACTTTTTTTTTTTAATTCAATGTAAGACTTCAGAATTAATTCATATTAAATTTTATCGCATTCAGGTCAACTTAATGTTCCAGCCTATGGTGCTGTCTTTGGCTTTTAATTCCATCAGGGAGAGTAGTAGCTACCCTTCTCTTAATTTTGTATCACCTGAAGATTTGTTAAGCTAGCCTTTGATCCAAGTCAAAGAAAAATCAGCCCATCCGCATGCTTGCTGATTATCTGGGACTGAACACAGGATTGTAGAAATGACCAATGAGCCAGTGAGCCTCAAGAAAACAAATCTCATGTAATAACCTTGGTAAAATATGCTTGTCCTTCCATGCAAGAAGTGTCCTTCCACTTTGTCTAAAAGCTCTTTGGAAGGTGGTGCTCTAGGAAAAAGGGAATCAAGGCCAGAACACTTAGCTGCCCCCAACAATAAAGAATAATAATAATAATGAAAGCTAATATTTACTATGTGCCAGGCACTGTGCTAAGCTGGGGGTATAAAATGGCCTTAAAGAGTTCAAAATCTAACAGGGAGAGACAACATCCAATTAAATATATAACAAATTATTTAAGGGATAAATAGGGAATAATTCACAGAAAGGAGGAATTAAAATTAAGAGGGGTTGGAAAAGACTTCCTGTAGATGATGGCATTTTAGTTGGCACTTAAGGGGAGCAGTAAGGGGAGATGAGGAAGGAGAGCACTCTAGACATAAGGGACACTCGGAGAAAATGCCCAGAGCCAAAATCAGTGAAGCGCACAGGAGTCAGCCAGATCCGATTCCAATCTGTCCAATGACCCGCTGAGGGGACTCTTGACGTTCCCTGGGAAGGAAACAGTCGTGTTCTCTTCTCAGGAACCAGAAGAAGGGCCCAGGAACATGAACCGCCTTCCTGTTCTTGTTGATGAAGCTTCGGCACACCTGATTAAGACCCTGGGGAGCTGAGGCCTCCCTGGGGTAAGGAAAGCCAAGGAAACAGCTCCCTACCTGCCCAGAAGCAGCCCAGGGAATAGCTAGGACTAATTTCAACCAAAGCCTAATTCAGCTGGCTGAGAGTGCCGGAGCCCACAGAAACAAAGCTCTGGTTACCTACACCCCACCTGTCCTTCAAAGTCCCACTCTATCCAAATTCTAGGAGCCCTTCTTCACTTAATCATTTCCTTGAATGCTTCCAGCCTCACCATTTAAACCATGCAACAGAGTAACACACAGTGCATTAAGCAATCTATACCCATTTGACAAAATGTTTCCACAAAATCTCTGTGTGGTTAGCAGGGCAAGAAAAGTAAGTTATTTTTAGTATACAAAGAGGAAACTAAGGTGCCTTATCTAGAACCCCTATTTTTCTAGGTATAGAACATTCTGTGTAGCATTCTGGGGAGCATTCTGGGCAACATGTTGCCTCTTGAGCAAACATACAAATAAGAAATAAATCCACTAATCATGTGCTCAAAATTCACACACAAGAAAGCATGTGTGTTCATACAGGCTTGAATATGGACACATACATATATACTGCAGCATGATAAATATGAAAATATGTATAGAAGAACTGTACATGTTTAACATAAAGTGGATTACTTGCTGTCTAGGGGAGAAGTGAAGAGAAGGGAGAAAAATTTGGAACACAAGGTTTTGCAAGGGTAAATACTGAAAACTATCTTTGCCTACATTTTGAAAATAAAAAGCTGTTATTAATTTTAAAAATATATACACATATCCACAAAATGCCCACAGGTTTCTACTTAATCCAGATGTACATACACGCAGAGCACATATGAAGGTGAGTTTGTACACAACAGCATCACATACCCCTTTTCTCCCATCTCTGCTTTAACATAAAGTCTCTGCTAACATGCTACAACTCAAGTCTGCCAGTCAACAAATAATCATTAAGAGTCAGGCATTATGTTAAGTGCTAGGGATATAAAAATAAAAAGGTAAAAAAAAAAAAATCTCTCCCCTCAGAGATTACAACCCAATGGGGCAGATAAGGAGAAAATAAATACACACAAGTTATACATAAGATAAATTGAAAATAATCAATTGAGGTAAGCCACTAAAATTAAGAGGGGCTGGGAACGGCTTCCTGCAGAAGGTGTGGTTTTATCTGTAACTTAAAGGAAACCAGAAAGGTCAGTATTCAGAAGGAGAGGGGAACAAGGCATGGGGAAGAGCCAAGAGATGAAGTGTTGTGTTCTTGGAGGAGCCAGGAAGCCAGGGGTCTCTGGATCGAAGAAAACATGGTAAGGTATAACCTACCATGACTGGGAAGGTAGGAAAAGGCTAAGTTGTGAAGGATTTTGAAAGCCAAAAAAAACATTTTGTTTTTGATGCTTGAACTGATAAGAAGCTGCTCAAACTCATTGAGAGTATCAAGCTCCAAAGCAAACCACAAATGGGGAATAGTGACTGCCTCAGCCCAGTAGAGAGCCCTGGGGTCCAGAACCAGTTCAGCAGATGCCTTCCTGTATCACTGTAACCAAGACACTGTCCACTGCCTAGTCCTTGATCTATTTTTCTCTAAAATCAGGGGACTGGATTAAATGACTTCTAGGGTCCCTCCTGACTCTCACATTCTATGTTCTAAAGCCTTGAACAGCTCGGGCAGTTCAAGACCTAAGAGACTATTAATTCTCTGCCCCCTTCCTATCCCTGGGACTTCCAACATCCCATTGGATCAGAGAAATGGCCCAAGTCCAGGGCCCATGCTCACCATGACAGTGATACCATCCTTCTCCAGCGGGGTCTTGTCATAGGTCACCTCGCATACTCGAACCACGGTGGTGGCCCCATACTTCTTTAGATCCTGAAAGAGAAAAGGAAATTCGTCACTGAAGAGAGGAAACCCAAAATTCCAGCTCCCAGACTTCAGCCCGGGCCATCCTCCGCCCTATTCCTTTTCAAAGAAAAAGCCACAGGGAACTAATTCCAACAAAGGGACTTAGCTTCCACTTGGCCTGAAGGCTCCCTGAAAAACATGGAAGAAATAATAGTAATAATAATAATAACCACAAACAATACCTACCAGATTATAACATTTTACTCACAAAATCCCTCATGAGGCAGGGTCCACAAATATCACTATGCCCATCTTACAGAGAAAACTCAGAGCTCATTTGCCCAGGGTCAAACATCAAACAATGATGGAGACCAAGTAAAAACCAAGTGGTGTTTTTGTTTTTTTTTTTTTTAACTCCAAATCCAATGGATGGTGACTTGAGATAAACTTTAGTTACAGTCCTGATACCAGGACTGCCCACCCTCAGGTCAATTCTCTCTGCCACAAACTTCTCTTGTGACCTTGGGCATTTCTCCCACTCTCACCTAGTATCAGTCTTTTAATCTGTAAAATGGGGATAATTACTTGTGGCACCTACTTCCTAGGTGGTCATGAAGCCCAAACAAGATGTACCGCACTTTGCAGACTTTAAAGAGCTAAATGCCTGGTATGATTACTGTGCTGTAAGCATTATTCCTACTAAATATTACACTGCCATGGTGGTTAGTTAGTGCATTAAACTTGGAGTCAGGAAGTTGTTCTTGAGTCATTCAATTATGTCTGTCTGTGGCCCCATGGACCAACCATGCTGCCTATGGGATTTTCTTGGCAAAAACACTTGGCAAACACACAGCAGTGGTCTGCCATTTCCTTCTCCAGTAGATTAAGGCAAACAGGGTGAAGTGACTTGCCCAGGACCATACAGCTAGTGTCTTCCTGGGATTGGAAAGTGCCCAGCACCTAGCAAATACTTAATAAAAGACTTGTTCTCTTCCACTCTGCACATCTCTTTAAGATCTATAAAAGTAATTTACACATTTTTTTTTTCCTAAGACAGTTGGGGTTAAGTGACTTGCCCAGGGTCACACAGCTAGGAAAGATTAAGTGGCTGAGACCAGATTTGAACTCAGTTCCTCCTGACTTCAGGGCTGGCGCTCTATCCATTGCACCACTTAGCTGTCCCAGTAATTCACACAATTGAAAGGCAGTTAGGTGACTGAAGAAAATGCTGGGCCTAGAGTGGGAAAGAGTTATCTTTTAAATTTATTAGACATTTGAACTAGCTGTGTGACACTCAGCAAGTCACTTCACCCTATTTGCCTCAGTTTCCTCATCTGAAAAATGAGCTGGAGAAGGAAATGGCCAACCCCTCCAGTATCTTTATCAAGAAAACCCCCAATGGGGCCCCCAAAAGTCAGATGTAACTGAAAACAAACAGCTTACATGATCTTATCTCATTTAATCATCAGAACGGTACTCTTATTATCCCCATTTCCCAGGAAACTAAGGCTGAGAGTGACCTTTACCCAAGAATAAGTGTCTGAGGCAGGATCCAAACTTGGACCTTCCCAACTCCGCTTATTCTATCCACCGGACCACCCTGCCTCTAAAATAATAATCAATCCCAGACTCTGACCCCAGACTCCTAGGAAGCCCTTAACGACTGAGAGATTCATCCCCAGAGTCCTAGTAGTGAAGGTGCTAAGTGCTAGTGAGAACCACCAGGTCTGAGGAAATCTCCCAAATCTACACCTGCTCACCCTTAATATTAATAATCATCTCAGACTTTGGAAACCCACCAAGGCTCAAGGCTGAACCCCGAGCCCCCACAGGGTAGGTTCTGCCCCTCATTAGGGCCTAAGCTGGAACTTTCCCAGCCCCTTCAAAACAGAGGGGCCTGAAGGTCAGGGAAGAACAGGGCAGCCCCTCTCTGTTGCTACGCAGCCAGGGCATCTGAGGACCAGGCAGCACAGAAAAACCCAGATCATTCTATCCTGGAAGATAGGGCGGAATAGAGATACTTAAACACAGGCCTCTTGGGCACTATTGAGAAAGGCAGAGAATTTTCTGAAAGCTAAAGATCCTCCCCAGGGAAGTGTCTTTCCTCTGTCCCTCCTCAGGGCCCCCAGACATGGGAGGCCTGAGAGCAAGTCGAGTAGAAAAGCTGGCAGCAGGCGCTGCTGGCACTGAGCTGAGCCAGCCCCGTGGCCCTCTGCCCAGGGCTTCGGGATCAGACACTCTGATGTACGTACAGATTCCTGGAGCACGAAGGGACTTCCGAACCTGTTCAGGCTAAACCCCCCATTTTACAAATCAGATGATGGAAAACCTAAACAGCAAAGGGACTGGTCCAAGGTCACGCAGCCCATCAGGGACAGGACCGGATTACATTCCCAGCTGCCGGGCCAAGGTTCTTAACATTCCCCAGCACTGCACGAGGGGCCTTCCTCATCAGCCACCATCTCTATCTCCCTCCCGGGGCCCCATGCTTTTACTTCCCTTCCCAGGCAGCCACGGGGCCCAGGCCGGGGGAGGACACTGTGCTCAGCCCTATCTTTTGTTCCCCTCAGACCCCGCCAAGGACAGGCCTGGGTGCTGGGAACACCGTGTGATCACTGCCTGGTTTGGAGAGGAAAGCTGAGAGAAGATGGGGAAGGATTGTGGGGGAGGGAAAAGGAAAGGGCAAGTGGAAAGGAGGAGTAAGTGCTGGGAGGGACCCAAGAAAGAGATAGCCAGCAGATCAGCCCCCAGTCCTACAGATAAAAAGAAAGCACAGGGCCTCAGCAGCAGTCATGTGTCAGAAGCAACCCTCAGCCGGCTCCTTCTGGCTGGGAGGCCAGCCTCCTCAAGGCTCTCCTTTCCAACGCCCTTCAGAAAGGTTTCCAAAGCTCTGTCTTCCCAACCCCCGTGGTATGCAGTGTATTATCATCCCCATTTTACAGGTAAGGGAAGTAAGGCTCCGGAAATTCAAGGTGCTCTCAATTACAGTCAATATTTTCTTTCTCCTACTATTTGTGCTTAGCACACATATAAACTGCTCAGCAGAGTATCAAGCACTATATGTTTCCTTCTGTCCTCCCCCTCCCTACCTCTTTTTTCTTCCCTCTCCTTCCTTCCTCCTTTCCTTCTTCTTTCCATCCCTTTTTCTTCCTTTTTTCCTTCCTCCTTTCTTTCTCTCTTCCATCTCCTTACTTTTTTCTTCCTTCTCTCCCTTTATTCCTTCTTCCTTTCCTTCCTTTCTCTCTCCTTCTCCCTCCATCCATCTACTTTTTTCTCTTTTCTCCTTCCCTCATTCTCTCCTTCCTTTCTTCCTTCCTCCTTTACCTTCTTTCCTTCTCATTCTTTCTCCATCTCCCATCCCCTCCCTTCCTTTTTTCCTTACCTCTTTCCCACCCTCCTTTCTTACACAGCCACAGTCCTAGCCTCTTTCAGGATCATCCTTTAGTCTGAAAACCTCACTAAGGCAGGTGGAAGGCTGCAGAATCTCAAAGAGATGACTTAGTCTGACCTCTCACTGACTTTTAGTAGTCCTTGCACCTATACCTCCTAGAAAAGGGAGGCAAAGGTGATACTTCTTGAAGCTAGGGTCCTGGTCAGATCGACTCTTCACATATTCGATAGGGAACTGCCTGGGAGCCCAATTTCCCCACTCTTAAGAGGCCAAGAGCAGCGGAGTCAAATAAACCACCCCACTGCACAAACAGCTCCCCACAACCAGCTAGGTGATGTGGTGAATACGAGTATTGAGTCTACAATCTCAAATTCAACTTCAACTCAAGACTTTTTCAAGCAGTGTGACCCTGGGCATGTCACTTATGTCTACACCAAACTTTCCTCAATTGTAAAAGGACAGTAACAGCATTTACCACCCAGACTAGTGATGAGGATCAAAATAGTGCAAAGCACACATAAGGCATTTAAATAAACAAATGCTAGGTTTTTTTTACCTTCCTTCTCAAAACAATACTAGTCCACTAAGTTAGAGAGTTCCAAGTGACCCTATTATGCAGATGAGAAAAGTGAATTCAAGACGGGAGGTAATTTGCCCAAAGCTAAGCAGCTGAACCCTCTGGACTCCAAGTACATATTCTTTCCTTTAAGTTTGTGTTAAGTTTTCCTTTAAGTTAAAGTTTCCTTTAAGTTAAGTTAACTTAAGTTAAGTAATTGTTTCCTTTAAGTTCCTCAAACCAGCCACCCCTGGGTCTAGAATCCTGGTGCTCCAGTAGGAATCCACTCCAATTCCATTGGTTTGGGAAAGCAACACATAGGATGGAAGGGGGGAGAAAGAAGAAAATTCTCTGCTGGAATAGTTCTACTTATAGGAAGCTCACTACCTATGACTGTTGGAATGTTCTGATTCTTAAAAACATTTCTTCATATTGAAAAACAATTTCCCTATAAATTCTACTCCCTGAAGTTATTCTTTTTCTTAATGCAGGATTCTGACAAACCCAACAGAATCCATGTTCAGGAATGAGCCACATTCTCTTTCTTATCAAAGCCCTAGGCAGCCCTGACTTGAAACCACTGGAGGAGCCCCGTTTAGAGTTTAAACTTTGGAGAAAGGCGAGGGCTCAGCCTGAGACCAGAATTATAGCTCCCTAAAGTTGTGTCAAGGGCATTCCCCTTAGGAGGATCCCCATCAGCCCAGAGACAGCCCCACCTCAGCCCCACCCTCCAATCTAGGTTTGCCCCAGGTGGAAGCTCAGTAAGCTTCCTGCCAAAGATAAGGAAAGGCCAAATTCTTTTCCTAGACCTCCCTTCCTCTGGAAATAGTCTTCATGTGCTGGGAAGGGGCCCCGGTGACAGCACAACGCCCACTGAGAGGAAACACCCCCACTCACCCACCCCCAAGAATAAAAATAGCCAGATGCCCCAGAGAAATGCCACAGGCTATTTTGAGGGCCCTGGGGCTTCCCCAAAGGAATGTAAGGGCCTCAGCTCAAGAATAAGAGCAGAAGTTAGGGGAAAAAGGCTTCCCCTTCCCCTTCTCAAAGCGAGGCCTGAAATGCAACACTGCTGGAAAGAAGAGATTCCTGGGCTGGGGAAATCAGAGTCCCAGCTCTTGTCCTTGGCAACTTCTTTGATGGGCAATCTCCAGCAATTTATTCCCTTTCTCAGGAAATCAATTTCCTCGTCTAATGAATGAGTTTGGACCAGATCATCATGTGCAACAGAGTGATGGTGGATTTGGGGGCTTGAAGCTCACTTAACTGAGCCAAGTTTTAGGGTCACAGGCAAAGCTGTGGGGTGAGAAGTCTATCTCTGGCACCAAGGAAACAAAGCTCCCTCACCAGGTCATCTGGGGATCAAGTGGGTGACCTTTGCCTCTTCAGCACTGAGTTCTAAGCAGAGACCACAAAGTTTCATATGACTGGGCCAGAAGCCAGAGGGGCTGTCTCAGGCTGGTGCCTTGGGGCAGGGGTGCCCGCACCCAGTCCCAGTACTTCCCCAGAGCCACTTGGAGCCTAAACTCAGAGAAGAGCTGCGGCGCTAGGTTTTTAGTGTTCTGTAACTGAAATCCCCTTGATCTCCAAGGCAGATTTGCTGAGTAAATATCTTAAAGCTGACTCACCAGTATTCTCAATCTCTCTGAGAATCCCATTTCCTTCCACTGGGGAATCTTAAGAGCAGAAACGTAGCTGATAACTCATATCCCTTATATCCTAAAAACCCCAGAATCCCATCTTAAGAGCTCAAAGAGGGCTCAGCAATCACCTCATCCATCCTCTTCTGTCTGACTCAACTCAAACCCAGAGTCATCACCTCCACAGATCCCTCACTCCATCTGAATACCTCCTGTGAGGGAGAGCTCACTACTTCCAGGGAGTTCTTACCATCCCTACAATTCTACAAAATTCTACTTTTTGGCAAGTCTTTTTTTAGTTGAACTGATATCTGCTTCTGAAACCAAAAAACAAGGGGGAAGGGGAAGGGAATAATCATTTAAATGCCTACTATGTGCCAGGCACTCTATTAGGCACTTTACAAATACTATTTCACTTGATCTTCACAACAACCTATTTTACAGTTGAGGGAACTGAAGCAAAAGAGTGACTGGCCCAGGATCACAGAGCTAGTGTTTAACTCTGGTTTTGAACTTGGGTCTTCCTAACTTCAAGTCCAGTGCTTGGTACAATATGCGACCTAGCCACCTCAAATGGCAGCCTTTCAAAATATCTGAGCAACTGCCCTTGCAAAAAATCTGTACTCATACCACTGATTTTTAAAACCCAAAGTCAAGACTTTGCATTTAAATCAATTCAATTTTACTTTACTAGATTAAACCATGGTTCTATAACCCAAGTCAAGACTTTGCATTTAAGTCAATTCAATTTATTTTACGAGATTTAGACCATGGTTCTATAACCCATTGGGATCTGGTCCAATCCTGACAGAGTTTCCTGATTTAGCTCTCCTTTCTAGTTTCATGCTATCTGCAAATGAAGGATGACAGGGAGAGGGAGGCTTTGCGTTACCCTATGTGGTACTATTCAGCTCCCTTTTTCCATACCTCCTGTTGCAACAGGCAGAAAACCTGAAGAGTTTGGTATTGATAGTGAAAAGAACCCAGGATATAGCTGAGTTCTCACCACAAACTCTAGGCTCAATAGCAAGGAGAAAGGACTGCAAACCACTGTTCCCAAGGAAAGTTTAGCCAGGTCACCAGGAAGTAGAAGAGGGCTATCTGCAGAATTAAAGTGACAAATTTTCCAGGAGGAAGCATCATTAAAAGCTGCAAGTTCTATGGACAATGAGAGGTTCTACATCATTTGCCTGTTAGCCATAGGTTCCACAAATCCTGCAGAACCTTGCTAACAGGATCGAATAATAAATCGCAGGACCTGGGGCATCAAAGGGACTTTAGAGGACCTAGAGCTGGGAAGGAGGTCAGTTAGTCCAAACCTTTTATTGAAAGAATAGGCAATTTAAAAGGAGGGGGAGGACTTGCCTATGAGCACTTAAAAAGTAACACAGCCAGAATTTGAACCCAAGCTCCTTGACTGCCACCATAATGCTCTTCCTAAAAGCCAGTAGAATTGGTCCTTCAAACCTCCACTGGATTCTGCCAAAGTGGGTGTATAGCAGAATGCTGGACAAGGCATCAGGCAGTAGAAACAAGCCAAGGGATTCTGCAAAGAACAGCTACATCACCAGCTGAAGACACTGTGTCCTGGGTGAAGGGAAGAAAACAAGTGGGACTCCTTTTCAGGCACATAACCCCCACGGCCAGCATAAGCCTTTAGGGACATTTGTCTACAGTAGCACGCCAAGTCGGTGACAGAGCTGGGGCTCAAAGCCAGCTCATCTACAACAGCTTTTTCCTCTGGGCCAGAGATGTGAGCAATTATCTCTCCATACTTTAACGCTCTGGGATTTCTCTGGTATGGGGAGAACTGCCATTGGCACAAATCATACCCCTTTGATACTATAGCAGTGGTTCTCAAAGTATGGTCTAGAGCAGGGGTCCTCAAACTTTTTAAATAGGGGGCCAGTTAACTGTCCCTCAGACTGTTGGAGGGCCGGACTATAGTAAAGAAAACTTTGTTTTCTGGGCCTTTAAATAAAGAAACTTCATAGCCCTGGGTGAGAGGGATAAACGTCCTCAGCTGCCGCATCTGGCCCGCAGGCCATAGTTTGAGGACCCTTGGTCTAGAGAATCCTGGGGATCTCTGAAACACTTTTAGAGGGACTACAAATTCAAAAATAGTTTTTATTTCCAATATGGTAAATGTCTATAAATATAACTGAGATAAACAAAAACGCTTTGGAGAGAGCCTCAATAATTTTTAATAGGATAAAGATACTGAAAACAAAAGTTTGAGGACCACTGTACTATAGGATACTGTCTTGGTTTTCTCAACCAAATTAATCATCATTTGGTGACCCAGCATCTGAAAATGGACCTCTCTAAACTCAGCCTTTCCAGGACCTGCAAAGACCCAAGGTTACCTCCACATCACACTGTGATGTCAAGAGAAGACTTGTGGAGGTGAAGGATTATTATTACTAAAAATCCCAGAATCCCATTTGAAAGCTCAAAGATCTCAGCAATCACCTCATCCACCCTCTTTGTTTTATGGATAAGCAACCTTGAGAAATGAAGCATTCTGCCCTAACGACATACAATTTAAAATAACAGCTCATATCTGAGCCTTTCCCCATTGTCCCCATCCATCCCAGACCACTGGAGGGATTTACCTCAATGAAGGTGTTCAAGGTAGCATTGGTAGGGTTGTGAGTGATGAGGAACCGCATGTTCTTGTAGCAGACCTCGACAGGGGCTGGCCGGTTCATCCGAGCCATGGTGTGGCCTCTTGCGGCAGCAGAAAGGTAGGAAAGGGGCCAGGGAGGGGAAGGCCAGAGGAGTGATCAAGGATGGGAAGAGGTAAAAAGGGACCAGGGTGCCTGTGAGATCCCTACTTCCACCAAAAAAAAAAAAAGTTAAAATAAAAGACCCAGATGAGAAAAAGAGAGCCCTGTGCTTTGTGAGGAGGGTGAGGGGGAGAGGAAGAGTTAAAAATCAACACCCCTCAAAACCAACACAAATGTTGTGCAAATGTTATCGGTTTCTGGGAACGTGTTAAGGTTGTCACAAGGGTCCTAATCTGTTAAAAAGAAAAAAAAAAATCACCAAAAAGTCTTCCAAAAAAAAAAAAATCCTCCTCCCACCCCCAAAAAAGCCCTCCTATACACGGAACAACCAGGCCAGGTCAAGACTCCAGAATTTGAAGCCAAATACTTATAGGGGGTAGAATGGGGAGGGGAGGACCCCAAGGACAAAGACCATAGATCCTGCTGTTCTCCGAGCTTCCTTCTGGGCTGGGCAGTGGGACACAGCTGTACACAGCCCAGTCTGTCCAGCAGCAGGCAGACGCTCAAGGAGCCTCCTTTCCTTCAGCCTTCCCTCTTCCACCCTTGGGGTGGGCAACCAAAAGAACAGAGGAATCCAAGCTTAAAAAAAAAAAACAACCAAAAACAAAAAACAAAAATTAAAAAAAAAAAACCCCAAGGAACAGAAGCAACGTAAAACTGAACTCGACTGGGGAGAGAAGGCCTCTGTAGATACTGAAAAGTTCGGGGCAGTGACGGCGTCCTGGGTCACGTTACCCCATCGGGGTACGGGGAGTCCTTGGGAGCAGCAGGGGGCTCAGGCAGCAGGGACAGCCACGGGCGGATGCCGGGCGTTGGGAGCCATTCGCAGGAGTCTTGAATGGTGACAGCCGGGCGCAAGCGCCTCCTCACCGGCGGGCGCGATGTTGCGCGTGGCAGTATTCAAAGCTGCTCCCCACGGGCGTCTCCATAAATCCCGGGCTGTTCAGAGGCCAGCAACTTCTGGGCAAAAAGGGGACAAAAATACACTTTTAATCCATTATTCTGAATCAACCTTGTCATCGCTCCTACTGTGAAATAACTCAACGGCGTGGGAGACCATGGGGGCTCTGAGCTACGTCGCCTGCAGCAGGATGGTGGGACAGCCTTCTCACATCTTGCCAAGAGTCTCCTAATGTCCTAGAACATGGAACTGCAAGAGAACTGCTAGCACTAGAGCTCAGCCAGTGACCCGGCCGCTAACTGACCCATGGGGGGATCAACCACTGAGCACCAGGGCCAAAATGCAACCCTGGAGAGCTAGAGGGGATCTCTGCACATAAAACACAGGATATGAAGGCTGTGAGACTCCCCAGAGACAAGAAGGCTACTCCTATCATTTTACAGATGACAAAACTAGCCCTTGGTCAATCAGGGGCAGAGCCAAGTATACGGGCCAGAGATCTGGATGTCCACACTCAAATGTCCCTCTTACCACACCACGCTGTCTCATGGGACAAAAGAACCAAGAGAACCTGGTTCTAGCTTCAGACCCTGCCACTACAAACACACCGCACGTGCTTCTATTGTAGAGTCATTTCTGCCACGTCCAACTCTTCGTGACCCCATTTGGGGTGCTCTTGGAAGAGAAACTCGAGTCACTAGCCATTTCCTTCTCAGCTCATTTTAAAGATGAGGAAACTGAGGTAGGATTCAATGACTTGTCCAGGGTCACACAGCTAGGAAGTGTCTGAAAGTCAGATTCTAATTCAGGGGCTCCTGACTCCAGGCCCAGTGCTCTGTCCACTGTGCCCAACAGCTGCTCACATGTCCACTCAGGGCCCCAGTGTGAAATGTGGCTAATGAGAGGCCGTGGTACAATAAGAAAGCCCATGACTGGCGTCCAAACCTGCCGGCTTCTTATCCCCTGGCATGACCTTGGCAACCCTCCTTTCCCTTCTCTGGGTCTGTTTCCTCATCTCCAAACGAAGGGGATTGGGCCAGATGCTCTCCAAGGCCATTTCCAGTTTTAGCTGCTAGGATCCTATGATCCCCGCTCACACCACCCCCCTCTGTACCTTAGCAGGATCCCTAGTAAAGAACAAATGAGATAATAGTGTTTTGGAACACACTGAGAGGGTTGTCTCCGCCTCATTCTGACCCAGGAGCACTGATACACACACAGCCATGAGGAAGGAGGTCATGGGGTGACCTGTGCCCCAAAGCCACCAGAGCCCAGGGGGGGGCCCAGCTGGGGTTTCTTAGCCACACTTTCCGGTGTTACGGAGTCAGCCGGCTGACCCAGGAAGGTCAGGGTAGAACAGTCAAGAAGGAAGGATATGACGCCGTGAGGCAGCTGTCAGAAACACCTTCCCACATCCCCCCCACCCAAGCAGATAAGGGGGAGGCTATTGCCAGACTTTCCCAGTTCTGGCCTACCGCCCAACTTGGGGCTCACAGATCCCTAGAGATAGATGGAATCTTGGTGTCAAGGGTCCCCGCCCCCACACCGCTGTTGGGGAAATTCCCCTCACCTCTTCTCAGGGACAACAGCACATCAATCTCTCCTTCTGGGAGGAGAAGAGAGAAACAGGGGTTGTGGGCAAGGAGACAGCTGCCGAGACCTAACCACCGAGTGTGTATGTACACGTGTGTGTGTTCTCTGAACATAAGTGTGTGGATAAACATAAAAAAAGAGAAGGGGCGTTATATACACAAGTGCACGTCTGCTTTGGGTGTCTCCTAAATGCATTTTTATTTATACAAGGGGCAAGAGAAGCACTGTATGTGTAGGGGACTGTATGTACGTTCGGGAACTGTATGTACGTAGGGGACTGTATGTACATGGGGGGACTGTTTGTACATAGAGGACCATATGTCCGTGGGGCACTATATGTGAGAGGGCTCTTGTTTGTTGCCTGTCTGTGACTATTTACTTCTTTTGCTTACATACACGAGACACATGACAGGAATAAACATCCGTATGTGTGTGGTGGAGCAGTGTCCGGGTGCTAAGCGGAGTATCAGTCCATGGATCTGTACGTAAATGTGAGTGCCGGAGTCCATGTGTTTAGGTCTGTGTGTATATGAATGCATACGAGTACACTGTGTCCTACGTGGACATAGATGTTCAAATGAAGTCTCCTCCATTAACCTGAAGTCCTTAAAAGTGGGAAGTGTTGTCTTTGTAATCCCCACGCTTTAGCGGTTAACAGCCCCTCGCAGGCACTTAATAAGTATACGTTGATAGCATGTCCAAACAGGTGACCAACTCAGTGGGTACCCACTGCATGTATGCATATTTGTGTCTGAAATTACAACTATAGGAGCATACAAGGGAGCGTGCTTATGTCCAGCTGCATCCCTCCTCGATAGCCCAGACATCTTTGTCCCAGCCCTGTTGCCTCCCCTCTGAAAAGGGAGAAGGACAGGTGGCCAAGGTGTGACATAAAGGTAAGATCCCAAGGCTTAGTGGATTTTCTTCAGGCAGAACTTCCAGGCCCAAGCCCAACTTCCCCAACAATGCCTCCAAGGGCCTGAGCAACAGACACTTTCTTCTCTTCAGGAAAGGGAAGCCAGGTAAAGACCTGGCTCTTATCGCCGATGTCTAGGGATTCATTCATCTCCAAGCAAGAAGCATGAGAGGGTCACTAACAGGCAGGAAAAAGTGGGTGAAGGAAAAGATGCCAGAGATTAGAGGTCCTAATTCCCAACTCTTCTGACTCCCTTGGCATCTAAAACACATTAAACATTCACGTAAGATTATTTCTGTCTTTGTCTCCCTATTGTCCAACACAGTGTCTGGCACAGAAAGGCTCCTAATAAATGTTTGTTTTATTGTACTCCTGAGGCAACTATGTGGCACAAAGTACCAGGCCTAGAGTCAATAAGATCTGTATTCAAATACCAACTCAGATAATTGGGCAAATCATTTAAATCCTGCTTGACTCAGTTTCCTTATCTGTAAAATGAGATGGGGAAGGAAATAGCAAACCACTCCAGTATCTTTTTCAAGAAAATCCCAAATGGTCTCACGATGAATCAGACACAATTAAAACAATTAAACAACAAAATGCACTCACAGAATTATGTGAAGCTGTATGGTACAGAAGGCACATATGACTGGGAACCCAGAAAATTCCTTACTCCTGATTCTATAGTGTCTCTTCCCCTCTTGGGGTTTCAATTTATTTCTCTGTTGTTAAAAAAAAAAAAAAAAAAAAAAAAAAAAAAAGAGGCCTGAACTAGATAGATGAATACATGAATGAAAAAGCATTTATTTAATGTTTATTATGTGCCAAGCAATGCACTGGGTGCCAGGAATATAAATACAAAACCAAGGACTGTTCCTGCCTTCAAGGAAACTACACTCCAATATCAGCAGCACTACAGGCACCAATATTAACAGCTAACACACATAAAACTCTTTCAGGTTTGCAAAGCACTTTAGATAGGTTATCTAATCAGGATTTCACAACAATCCGGTAAGGTAGGTTACAGATGAGGACACAGAGAGCCAGGGTACATGACTTGCCCAGGATTATCCAGCTAGAGAATGTATGGACAGAATTCAGAGTGTTTTTCTGTTTCTAAGTCCCAGAGCCACCCACTATGCCACCTTCGAAGGATGGCCAAGGAGGAGCTCTTTGGTCCAAAAAGTTTCTGGCAAGATCCCTGGGTGTAAAGGATGAGCAGACACCCCTCATCAAAGGCAGAGTTGATATGATCATGATCCATGATTCCAGACCTGGAGAGCTAGGGCAGATGAAGAAAAAAGGTGTAAAAGAGGAAATAAGGTTTGACTAAAAAATTAGATTTCCTGAAACAATTAGTGGGTCAGTAAGCAGCAACCTCAGGAGTGGGAGAGCTCCTAGGGTGGAAGTTCCTCCAGGACACACAAACACTCTTTCTGATTATAGTCTGTTAACGATCTACTGACTCCAGTCTCTACTCACCACAGAATTTCAGAGTTTGAAGGTTACCAGGTTACTAGAGCTGGAGCTCAACCTTTCATTTTATACTTGAGAAAAGCCCAAAGGAAGTCAAATGGCTGTACCTACCAGTAAATGATAATATATCTGACTCAAGTCCAGAGTTCTTTCCACTACTCCACATTTCTCATAAACCATCCTTTAAGGGCAGTGTTTCTAAGGTCTCAACCTGGAGTCTGAAGACTCCCAAAGAACTACAAGAAGGGAATAAGGGGATTATCTGGCAAGTAACTATATTATCCTACTGAAATAATCCACAAACTCCAAACTGATCTCAATCAATGAAGTTGCAAAATTTGGTGTGGGAGAAGATAATCTAATTAATCTCTTTAATCTATTTCTTACTTACATACACATGGTAAGCTCTAAAAACGATTTCCTTTCATGATAAAGAAGGTGTACTAGAAGATTTGCTGAAAAGCCTAGAATTTAAAATAATGTGGGAAGCCTTGCCTCAAAATAACAGAACTTTAGAACTACAGCCTAGAAACAGGGAATATATCCCTGAAGCCACACTGCAAGTACACAACAGAGCAGCTGGGATCAGTGACTCCCTGAGCCCCTGACACCCAAGCCAGAAAGTTCTTTCTACCAAACCAGGCTGCCTCTCAGTAACAGCATGATCCACAGGGGCAGTTAATTCTCAAACCTCTCCCCACCTGGAGCTGGGACAAAAGAGAGGAGAAGCAGGGAAGTGAAAAGGAAAGGGAGGGATGTTTGGGAAAAGCAACTAGTACTGGCAAAGCCACTTCTAGTAGTCATGGTAAAGATGAAGTTGTGATAAAGTATGATTAGAGGGAAACAAAGGGTAAAGAGAATTGTCCCAAGCCCAGAGAGAAGATGGAAGAAAGCAGAAAAGAAACAAGAGAGGAAAGTGTGTCTATCAGAGCCAGGAATTTTTCATCTCTCACTCAGAGAATCCAATTATCAGTGCCCAGAGCTACAAGGGTGTGGGGCAGACAGTGATTAGTTCCTGAGCCCATAGCTAATCTCCAAAGCATTATTATCTCTTCCAAACCTAACTCCAACTTTCTGTGAGCCCACTCAAACAAGGTCCTTCCTTAGATAGCCCCACATTCATCCCCTCCCCCATAAACACCCTCCATGTACATACATACACCTCTAGCTACGCACAGATGCAAATATAAAAAATCCCCACACATACTTCCTCCAGCAAGGAGCATTCATTTCCTCAAGATACACCCTACTCATCACAACAGACACAAAATATCCTCCGACATGCATTTTAACATAAGAACACAAACACCTCAGACACAGACACATTCTCTCCTGCAACACACTAACTCAAACTCTCCAGACTTTCCTTCTCCCCACTTCAGCTAGGTAACATTACCCAACACAAAATTTTCTCTTCAGCAATACTCAGATACACCATCCTCTATATATTTTCATCCGGCATATACAGATCTCCACACAAATTCTGACAAGAACACACAAATACACCTCACACACATACATGCCAAATAAACACCCACCTTCCCCAATATATATTCCCATCGATATACATGAGACAAGCAAGACTCTTAAGTCACATACCTCCATTTGGCTCAGATAGCCCTTCTCTGCCCCCACCCACACAGATTCCCCTTCACACCTCTTTGCTTGTGAAATGAGAACATTCACATACAGTGGGTGGCCCCCCGGCTTCACCTAAACACCCGGCTGAAAGCAACAGGTCTCTCCTTCCTCCCCCCAGTTCCCCCAGGTGCTGGGACCAACAGACACTGCTCCACAAGCATGCTCCGCCACCAGAAAGGCCGCTGCTTCCCGAGTAACTGAGAACCACGAATTCCTGTTCCTACAGTCTTTTGAAAACCTCCTTCCACACCCATGTGGACACCAACACAGAGTCCCGCTCACCTACATGCCAGCGAGTTTTGATGTGCGGGGATGTGCGCACCAACACATGTCCTTAAAGACCGGCCCGAGGAGGAGCCCAGATTCCCGGGCAGTCTCTACCACAGAATACACCCCCCAGGCCGTGCCCCCCGGCACCAAAACCCTCAGACACGCGACAGTGGGCACCCTCTCCCAGAAAGGAGAAGCTTAAAGCGCCATAATTATTATATACACGACTCAGCTCAGTCCACAGGGGATCATGCGATCTCGGAGCTGAAACGGACCCGAAGGGCCACAGAGTCTAAAGCACGAGCCAGCCTCTCCTTGAAGACCTCCAGTGATGGGGAACTCACTACCCACCAGGGGATAGAGCCTAGGCCACAGTACACTAGCTCTCAATGTTACAAGTTCTCTAAATATTGAGTCCAAAGCTGCCTCTCGGCAACTTCCACATGTTCTCGAGCACAACCAGGAGCACAATGACACCCACATGTGTGTATGTGCACACGCACGCGCGCGCACACACACACACACTCATTCACTCACACACTCACACACCCGGTACAGGAAGCTTCCCCAAAACAAAGAAGCCGTCCCCAGCCTTCCCCACCCCACCCCCCCTTCGAGGGAAGAAAATCCCTAAGCCGGGCCTGAAGAAAGGCGTTTTTCACTAGCCCCCCAAACGTGCCCCAGGCTTGGTGTGCCCCGGTGCAGTTTCCTCCCCATGTGCTCCCGCGGGGTTCAAAGGCAGCTGGGGGAGAGGACGGGGAAGGGGGCTCACCTCTGAGTCACCGCCGGGGCGCCGGCCGGGGGAAGGGAGAGAAGCAGAGCTAAGCTGAGCTGAGCAGAGAGGAGCGATCAAAGCTCCTGGGGAGGGGGGGTAGAGAACTGAGGGGGGACCGAGCCGCGCTGCGCAGCGATGCGCCGCTCTGGGCTGAGCCGGGTTGAGCTGGGCTGGGCAGCGCTGCGCTGCGCCGCGGCGCGCCGCGCCGGGCCGGGCTAGGTTAGGCTGTGTGGGGCTGCACGGTGAGAGTGTGACCTTAATACGGCCGCCGGGAACCAGTCTGGGGCTGTCCTGCTGGGCACATGACGCTGACAAGCGAGCGAGCGAGCGAGCTAACGAGCGAACACACACACACACACACACACAACACACACTCACCTCTCCAGCTCACGGGGCCCCTTAGGCATTTCCCAGGCCGGCCTGGTGGGGAGGGGCCAACGGGGCCAGGATCAGGGAAGGGGGAGGGCCCTCGAAGGCAGGGAACTGGGCTGGGGCCAAAGCAGAGCTGGGACTGGGGGCGGGGAGCTAGAGAGGAGAGCCGCGTAGAGAGGGCGAGGAGGGGCGGGGGAGGAGAATGAGTGAAGAGAAGAGGAGAAGGACAAGAGATGAGTAAAGGTAGAAAAGAGTGAGTGGAAATGAAAGAGAAAAGGAGAGAGAGAAAAGTAATAAAGGAAAGGGAGGAAGAGAAGGAAGAGAGGCAGGGAGGGAGGAAAGAAAGGAAGGAAGGAAAGAGGAGAGACATTCGACCTAGAAAGGGCATAACCATAAGAAACATTCACTTTTTAATTGTACTTGAAGGCTCTCTCATATCAGCTCTGAACCCAAGGCTTAATTATATTCATTTAGCGGCTTGTATTTCAGGGCGAAAGGGCCTGAGTGACCAAACTGAGAATTCCAACCCCTCATTTTACAGATAAATGAACCTAACCCTCAGAGAAAGGAAACGGGTTGGCAAAAGTTTACAAAGAACCTCAGTATCAGAACTGAATGGAGTTCTTAGTTTGAAGTCAACCTTTCTTCCTTTATCAAACCTTAGGTATGAGGGGGGGAAAGGAAGAGAAGAAATGAAGCAGAGAAAAAAAGGAAGAGAAGAAATGAGGCTGCAAGATGAACAAGAAAGTGAAAGAACTGGGGTGAGGGAAGAATAGAGAGAGGTCATGATGGGGTTGAAGGGAACAAATGAGGGGGAAATGGGGGTGGAGAACTCCCAGACAGATCAAAAGCTGAATAAGGCTCCTCCTTGTGTGTGTGTGAGAGAGAGACAGACAGACAGACAGAGAGAGACAGAAAGAATGAAAATGACTAAGTCAAGGGATTCTCTTCCTATACACTACAGAGTGAAAGCTATATTTCAGAGACTGGGCCTAGCCTTGAGAATGTTTCTGATAAGGTTGTTCTGGGATTAATTATCTAGAGAAACCTCAATACTGCTGACCTTAAAGGATAGTTCAGCCTTTTCTTTCCAGGCTTAAGGCTCCAGAAAATCAGAGTTCTAGATCTGCTCCATATCTTCCAGACTGATAGAGAGTACAAGTATAGGTACAGTTTTGCACATCCTATAATTTCTGAAAAGTTTTAGAAAATCTTCACACTAAGGGACTGACTTTCCTAGTCATCACAAGTACTATGCTTTCTATACCATATATCACTCAGGCTGGCATGGAGGATGGGGAACAGTGGGGTCAGGAAAGACCCCAGTTTCTATCTGAATGGTACTTGACACATTTTCAAAACTTTCCCCTACATTGTTTCATATTTTGTTACCAATACAATTATATTCACTCATTCATACATGCAATAGACATTTTGAAGTGCCTACACCATGTGCTTAATGCAGTGGGAGCTAGATATGCAATTCAGATCAGATGGTATGAAAAACCAGATTTCAAGGAACTGACCATCTATTAGAAGTATAAGATAAAGACACATATGACTGTAATAAACAATATTATGTGCTGGAGAAGTAAAAAATGAAGTAGTTCAGAAACTTAAGGGGAAAGCTATAACTTCAGTGTATGCAGTCTATATAAGTCACTTCTCTGAGTCTTAGCTTCCTCATTTCTTGTAATGGGTTAATAATCCAGAGCTGTTTCTTCCATGAAAAACAAATTGTATTAAAAGACAATAGGTAATAGTGGTATTAATAATGATAATAAATAGCAACAATAGCAATAAAAATAACTGGCATTATATGTGTATATATAGCTCTTTAAGTGCTGTTAGATGTTACAGTTCATAAAGCACTGGGCTTAGAATTAGGAGGACCCAAGTTCAAATTCAGCATCTGACACTCATTAACTGCATGACCTTAGGCAAGTCATTTAACCTTGCTTGCCTCAGTTTCCTCATCTGTGAAATTAGTTGAAAAAGGAAATGGCAAATCATACTAGTATCTTTGCCAAGAAAACCCCAAATCGGGTCACAAAGAGTTAGTCAGTCATAATAGCAAGGACTGAATAACAGCATAGCTCTTTATGGTTGGCAAAACATTCTATAATTGTCACAGGAACTTGTATGAGATAGAATAATTGTTATCCCCAATTTACAGATGAGAAAAATCAGCTGAAAGGCTAAGGGGCTTGCCCAAAGTCACACAACTAAGTAAACATCTAAGGAAGGATTTGAACTTAAGTTCTCTGGACTCCAAACCTAGCACTCTATGCTATATAACATCCATATCCAGTTGTCATTCAGCTTTTGCTGGAAGACCTCTAGAGACTGAGTAAACTTACTTTTGGCCAACCCTACTGTTGGAAAATACTACTTTTTGTTTTTTCCCATATCAATAAGGAAATCTGCCGTTTTTCAACTTCCACCTGCATCACCAAGATCTGTCTTCTAGGGTCAAAAGGAATATTTAATCCTTCTTCTACATGTCAGCTCTTTAAACACAAGTCCTCCTCAGTATCTTGGCACAGAAGTAAGCTAGGGGTTCCTAAAGACTATGGCCATTAGAACACAAACCCTAACTCTCTACCAGATATGAAACCTCCCTGTTTTCTCATCTGGAAAACTGGAATCATACTTCTACTACCTAAGCTGAAGAAAAACACTCTGGAAGCCTGCCAGAACAGAAATGGGAATAATTATCACCACCACGCTAGAAAGGTATAGACTTGTCCATGGACTATAAGCACCAATCCAACTAAAGGTAAAAGGTTGTTCACTAGGTGTTAAATGTTCTTGAACCCCAGAAGCTGCCCAGGCAATGAAGGCCTGGGGCAAGTATCTACATCCACCAAACCACAGATGTTTGGAAGCAGTGAAGAAGTGGGAATAATCCAAGGCCTGGATACCTCTCCAGATGGGAACACCTTCCTCTGCCCCGTGACCCTCTCAAAATAGACCTTTAAGCCTATAAGTAAACTGAAACCTGAGGAGGGCTAAGCTCCAGAGCTTTGTTTATTCCCCTGCCCTCCCTTAGCTGTCTCCTCCTCCTTCCCAGCCAGCAGCACTCTTTGGGGCATTCACCCCTCCCCCCAAGACCGTTACTCTGGAAGGCACTTTCCTGGACTAAATAGCCATACCCCTGGCCTTTCCCTAAAAGGCTACCTAGGATGGGAAGTGCCCATCAGGCCCAGCAGACCCTTCTCCAGGAGAACTGGGGCTCCTCAGAAGTGCTGGGCATTTGGGTTATCATCTCTTTTCTCTTCTAATATCCCCAATTTTCCCCAACTCTTTTGCCCCACAATCCTCTCTCAATAGATACTCCTTGGGAATGAAGTACAAGTAAGAAACAAATAGTTCTCAATCTCCCAACTTGTTCTGGAAGGAAATTCAGGAGAAGACAAAAGCAGATTTGGAGCCTGCTGCCCCAGTCCCCAGAGAAGGAAGGGTGGAGAAAGAGAAGGAAGGGAGGGAGGGAGGGAGGAAGGAAGGAAGGAAGGAAGGTAGGAAGGGAGGTAGGGAAGGAAGGAAGGAAGGAAGGAAGGAAGGAAGGAAGGAAGGAAGGAAGGAAGGAAGGAAGGAAGGAAGGAAGGAAGGAAGGAAGAAAGGAAGGAAGGAAGGAAGGAAGAGGGAAGAGGAAAAGAGAGGAAAGGAGGGGGAACATACCCTTAGCTTTGATGACTTCTGATTCCATTACCCCTAGCTTTCTCACCTCTCAATCTAGCTCAGAACTTTAAGAAAACAGTTCCAACAGAAATTTCAAGCAGTTTTTGTTTCCTCTAAAGCAGACAGGCGTTCTTAAATCTTTCATATGTGTGTCTTGGACCCCTTTGGTGTCTGTTGAAGCCTATAGACTCCTTCTAAGAATAATATTTTTAAAAGCATATAATAAAAACACATAAAATGGCAAGAGAAACCAATTATATTGAAATAGTTACTTTTTTAAAAAAAATTTAAAACACACATTGAAAAACCCCAGGTTAAGAACTACTACTTTGTTTGTTGAGAAGAAGACAGAAAAGGAGCATTCTGGTTAACCCCATTCTTTCTTGGTCCACAGAAAGTCACTGAAGCTCCCAATTGGCAAAATCCTTTAGAAACATCTAGCCTGAGCCATACCTAAAAGGGATAACCTAGTCGCTCTTTTAGCAAATTCCTCCTCAGAATTGGACTTAAATCTTCTGCTCAGAACAAAAATTCTACTTTTGGAATCCAAGGGTTTGGGCCTGAGTCCCCATCTGCTTATTATCAACAGGATGACTATAGACAAATCACTTCATTAGGCCTCAGTTTTCTCCTCTGTAAAATGAAGAGCTGGTCTCTAAGTCCCTTCTGGCTTTAAATCTATGAAGTTATCTGTGATCTCCCCTTCTACAATAGCCCTTCAATTACTTAAAAACGGTTAGCCTTGAGACTGAACAGCCTTAATTCTGTCCATCACTCTTCTATAACATGATTTTAAGGTCCTCAATGCTCTCCAGTTAATTGATATTCTTCCTAAAACGTGACACCTAGAACTGAATAGGATATTGACCATGGAAGAATATAATTTGAGTATCACCTCTCTCATTTTGGACATTTAATGAAGTCAAGAACTCTTAAAGAAGCTGAAACTCTAACTAGCTCTCTTGGCTGCCACGTCAATCAACTGACTCGTATTAAGAATATGGCTCACTAAGATCCCCAAGTTTCTTACAGATAAACTGTCATCTCAATAAGTCTGCCTTATCTTGCTTTCGGGATGTTGATTATCTGAATCTCAGTGTATTCTAGTTATTAATGTTAGAGCAATCAAGATCTTAAATATGATCTAGCCAACCCATCATTTGATTGAACTGAGTCTCAGAGAAGGGAAGACAAGTGACTGCTGTAGGAACACAAAATCACTACTAGCAGATTAATATTCAGATCCCCAGATCAGGAGATTCAGGGGAGCGGAAGAGGAAGAAGAGAAAGGAGAGGAGGAAGGGAAGGGAAGGGAAGGGAAGGGAAGGGAAGGGAAAGGAAGGGAAGGGAAGGGAAGGGAAGGGAGAGAGAGAGAGAGAGGGAGAGAGAGAGAGAGAGAGAGAGAGAGAGAGAGAGAGAGAAGGAAGAAAGGGAGGAGGGAAAGGGGAGAGATAAGGAAGAGGAGAAGGAAGAAAAGGAAGACGAGTAGGAAAGAGAGAAGGAAGAAAAGGATGAAGAGAAGAAAAGAGAGGAGGAAGAAGAGGAAGAAAAAGAGAAGGAGAAGTAGCACTGCAACTGGAACTGGAACTAGAACTTCCACTCATTGCTCTGGGTAGTCAGGGAGGGTTTTCTGGAAGAAGTAGAAATCTAAGTGGAGTCTGGAAGGATCTGTGGTGGAGTAGGAAAAAACAACTATATTCCAAACTGAAAAGGAGACTGGAGAGGATGGAAAGATAATTGAGATACCTTAAAGAAAGATGCCAAATCAAAGATGAACCTGACAATTGAAAAGAATTGCAAAAGTTGAAGAAAACAAAGTAATCCCAATAATGGTTCCCAAGGGTAGGTAATGATACTCTGGAAAGCTATGAGTGAAGTTAAAGGCAGGGTCCTTCACATGGCCCACTAGGAAGCCATATTGAATGGTGAAGACTGGACATCCAAACAGGATTTAATTACTTAAATAAATAATATCTTCCACCTTACTATTCCCCACCCCTAGAAAGAATATAGAAGGGAAAAGAAAATTGATTTCTTCCATTGTTATTTCCCATGACCTCAAAAATCAGAATTTACTCCAGTCCCCAAGTCATCCCCCATTCCCTAGTTCAGAAGGATCAATCCTTTCTTTCTTGTCCTTCAAGATCCAACTCTGGAGCTGCTTCCTAATTGAAGCCTTCCCTGCCAGATAACCCAAGAGGCAGTAATACACAAGGTGACACTATTTCAGTTTGTAGCTTTAATAGCCCAAAATTTCACTAAGACTTGAGGACCTTCCCACTTGGGAGATAATGTGCTGGACTTGGAATTGGGAAGGCCTAGGTTCAAATGCTGTGTCTGATATTTATACTTACATGGACATTTAATTACTCTGGGACTCCATTTCCTCATCTCTAAACTAGTAGAGGGAGTAGGTGCTTCTAAACTCCCTTTAAATTCTGAAATCTATGATCCTAAAATGTGAGAGACCTCTCCTTTTTCTGATTTCTCAGATTTTACCTGGTTCGTATATTGTCCTCAGGGTTCCTAGTTGCTTTCCAAAGTCAGTTCAAATACTACTCACAACATGAGCCTTTTTCTGATCCTCCTAGTTACTAGTGCTATTCCCCTCTCACCACTGCTTACAGCCATGACATTGCCTTGTAAATCTACCTTGTCTGTATTTTGCTTTTGCTTACATGTGTATGGCACTTCCCCGCCCCTCAGCTCTATGAGAAGCCTCTGGAGGGCTTTACATCATTGCTTTTGAGTCTTTGTCTTGAAATCTCCAGAGCCTAACAGATATGACTAAATAAGTTCTTGTGAATTGATTTGTATCATACTCATTTGTGTAGATGACTTAGACCCGTATCATAGTGCAAATTTCTTAAAGACAGAAAGTATCTTACCTAAGATTGTAAGCAAACAACAGATGGTACTTAGTATATGTTTGCTGAACTGACCGTTAGAACTTCATCAGTTTTCATCTTTCTATACCCAGTAATTTGCACGTTCCTAATAATTGCCATTCAGTTGCAGTGATTTGGATTACAGTCCTTATGGAAAAAAAAAAAGGAGTAAATACCTAATTTGATCAAGAACAACAAGGTACTCAACCTTGAACAAAATAATACCAGCTAGTAGATAAGTGACCAAACACCATTCACAAACCTCAAACATTTTAGGGGGAGAAGAAGGGATTCCTCACTTCCTTTTTTTTTTTTAGACAAAGTTATTAAACTGATAGATAATAAAAAATAATGTGGATCTAAGAAAACTGGATTTCATAAGGCAGCTGACAAAATTTCCGAGCATTTATAGCCTTGTGAAGATATGGAGATATATGACAGCACAGTTAGTAGGTTTCTAGAACCATATATATAAAAAATTATATAAAAATGGACCTAAAGAGTAGGATTAAGGGAACACTGAAGTACCAACAGGTCTTTAGTAGAGTGTCCTAAAGCTCTTGTCCTTCTATTCTGTGCAAAATTTTAAGATCAGGGGCAGTTAGGTGATGCAGTAAATAGAGCACCAGTCCTGAAGTCAGGAGGACCTGAGTTCAAATTTGGCCTCAGATACTTAACATCTCCTAGCTGTGTGACTCTAGACAAGTCACTTAACCCTAATTGCCTCAGCAAAAAATAAATAAATAAATAAATCGATAAATAGATAAATAAATAAACAAAATTATAAGATCACAGATGCTCTGAACTAGAAGGAACCTCAGAGGAAGAAAAAAAAAAAAAAGAACTCTACAAGCCAGCCATCACTTTAAAGCTCTCCAGGAGCCTCTCCTCTATACCTCCTAAAACAGCCCTTTCACTTTTAGACAAATTTTAATTGTTAGGAAATCTTTCTTTATATCCAAAAGAAATTTAGAACATTTTTTACAAAGACTTGGATAAAGGCATAGATGTCCATGTGATTAAATTGCCAACAATCCTAATAATCCTAGCACAAGACTGGGATGAAAGCTGCGGCAATTGGGGCTAGTTTCAGAATGCAAAAACAAATTCTGGCCTGAATCCAAAAGGATGAAATGTAATAGACAAATAAATGTAAGGCTTGGATCTACAGTATCAGATACACAAATATGAAAATGAAAAAAGGCATCAGTAAGCCATGGAAAAAGATCTGAGGGTCCAATGGGCTTCAAGTTCAATGAGTCAACAGTGTGTCAGGGCAGCCTGAAAAATTAACATGGCACCATGTTACATTTATCAAACATTTATTAAATGCCTCCTGTAAGCTAGACACTGTGATAGGTGCTAGAAATGCCTCACAAGGAATAAAACAAAGAATTTACATTGTAATATGGGAGACAAGTATATAGTAAGCATAGAAATATATATATATATATCCATGCCAAGGTTGCTTGGGAGGCTAGAAGGCAGAAAGATGAAGCTGACATTTCTGCAGTGTTGTGCCCTAGTCACACTGCATCTGGGGAGATCATATTCTATTCTGGGTGTCACATTTTAGGAAAGACACTGACAAACTGAAATATGCCCAGAGCGGAGTGACCAGGATGGTGAGAGGAATAGAGATCATGCCATAAGGGATTGACAGGAGAAACTGGAATTGTTTATCTTGGAGAAGTAAAGATTTAGGTGATGGGGTCCATGCCAGGAGGGCTGGTTTCGGTTATCTGAAGAGCTATCTAGGGAAGAAGAATTAGCCACCTTCTGCTTGGTCTGAGAGGGCAGAATTATCTGAGGAAGTTCAAGAAAGTTAAATTTTGATTCGGCAAAAAGAGCTCACAGTAAGAGCTAATAAAAAGTGCCATGGGTTACTACCCATATGAAGGAATAAGCTCCCCATTGAAAAGGTCTTCAAGTAGTAAGAACAATGACCATTTGTCAGCGGGACTACAGAAAGGATTCTGGGTCTCCTAGGGTTGGATTAGGTCACCTGGGAGGTCCCTTCTCATTCTGAAGATGGGAATTCTTTGATTTGGGGCTCTGGGTCCAACTATTCACTCCCCCTGCATTATCAGGCTACAAGATTAAGTCTCTTGGGGATGAATGAGATCAATCCCAGGCTGGGAAGGAAGACATGGAATTATGGCAGGATAGTCTTGCAGCTGCCCCCTCTTTCCCTTCTCTTGACAACTTCCCAAAGGAAAAGGAACCTTAGTGTTTTTCTAGGGACCTAAATGTCCTACTGACCTCAATAAAAGGTTCTGCTTGAAGTCAAAGACCTTGGGATGGGAAGAGGAAGGATCACCCTGAAAGGGAAGGATTGGTGAGGAAAATGGGCACAGAATCAAGACTCCTCAAGCCTTGTCAAAGCAAGGAAGTTCCAGAGACCCGATGTCAGGTCATGAAGGGTGCCCAGACTATCTCAGCAGTCCGGATAGACAGTAGCAGGCAGTAGCAGACCTGGACTTAAATCTTTCCTATAATATTTCCTAGCTATGACAGCACAGGTCCTCATCTGTGAAAAGGGGGTGGGGGGGAGGGTGATAATATTACCTATCCCACAGAGTCGTGAGAACCAGATCAGATAATGTCTTTGCAATCCTTAAACAGCTCCATACATGTGAACTCTTACTGTCACAAGTCTGTTGCACAAAAAAAGCCCTTTGCTAAGAATTCAGGAGACCTGGATTCTAGCCAGTCCTAGCACTACTAAAAACTCCCTGTATGACCTCAGACAAATCACTTCCCCTGTCTGGGCCACAGTTTGCTTCCTTGCAAAATGAGGGAAATGAATTAGGATGGTCTCTGAGAAGATCTCTTCCTGCCCTGACATTCGGTGTTCTTCCCTCCTAATGACCCTTTTAGCTCTGACCTGATTTCTGATCCATTAAAATCAGCAAAGGATCTCGGTGCTTCTCAAGCTGGGATGATGGATGGTTCTGACTTCAGCAGGTTGTAGGGTTGGAACCAGACACATGTACTCCCCTTGTTATCAACAGAAAATCTTGGGTGGGATGAGAAGGGTCAGTCTGGGGAAGGGTCATGGCTCAGGCTTGAGTTTACATAATTAGCATTAGGACAACATAACCCCTGAAGACTCCTCCTCTTCTGAGAATCTTCCATTTTGAACTTCCACTCTTGGATGTATGAGTGGACCAGAGTTACCATAGAAATGTCTGACATTTCTCATCTGAATCCCCCAACCTCCTGCAGACTCCTCTATGTCTGAAGCACTGGGATGAATGCTAATAACACTCCCAGAAGGTTAAATTATAACCGTGTGATTGTTGAGCAAAGGCAGAGAATGGATAAGCATGTGCTGTGTCCAAAGACTAATTAGGGAACAGGGGAGACACAGGAGCTTAAAAATGGAAGGGCCCTTAGAATATAGAATGTCAGAGTGAGAAGAGCATTGAGAACATGGAATGGCAAGGTGGGAAGAGCCCTTAAAGGGCATTTAGGCCAATCCCTTCATTTTACCACGGCCAGAAAAATGAATTGACTTGCTTTTGCCCATATAAAATGCCTTTTAAAGATCTGGGAGGAGATTTGGTTGGAACTAAGGACGTTAGTGAAAGGGAAATAAAACCATTAGTAGAATAAGGCCAGATGGGCTTTATCCAAGGCAGAGGGCCTTGAAGGCCATGCTAAGGATCAGTGGTTAGAGTCTACCAAGAATGCATAGCCAGGGTTCCAGAAGAAATGCAGTGGGATGAGGTGCAATGTATTAGAATACATCTCTGCAGGGCTGATACCTGTCTAGGTAACTACCTCCCAGTAAACTGGGATTAGGACATAAGAACCAGGGAAATATCTATCTCCAGATGTAAATAGAGAGAGGAGCATTTAATGTAGTGGAGAAAATAGTGATGGATGAGGCAGACAGATGAAACCTGAATCACATCTCTTTACAGATCTATAGGAAAGGAAAGATCAAAGCTGGGAAAAGAAGTGTTCTCTCCCTACACATATTTGTCATCTGCTAGTTGTTCAAGTACCATCTCTATTCAGATATCTAAAATTTACTTATCTAGTCCTAATGAGATTGAATTATGAAATTCCTGGAATTCCCACATATGGACTGTTATTAACTCACCTTTGCAGATTTTACCTTCCCACCAAACTGGACTAATCTCCTAACTCTCACCTCCATATGGTTGGTTGCATAAGCCATATACCTCACCTTCACCCCTTGTCCTCTAAGGCTCAACACTGGAGCCTTCCTTAATCTCTTTCCTCTGCCCCAGCTGTTCATCTCTACTCTACTCTTCTTTTCTCTTCTCTAGTGCTATTTTCCTCCCTCTCTCATCTCTCCTCTTTCCCTCTTCTCTCTTCTTCCTCCCCCTCTCCCTTCTTCTCCTTGTTCCCCTCCTGTCTGTCTGTCTGTCTCCCTCCTTCTCTCTCTCTCTCTCTCTCTCTCTCTCTCTCTCTCTTTCTCTCTTTTCCTCCCTCCTCTCTCTCTTGTATGTCTGTATGTCTGTCTGTCTCTCTCTCTCTCTCTCTCTCTCTCTCTCATCTCTCTCTCATTATCCTTAAGTATTTATTTATTTGCACATATTATACCTACATCAGCAGTAGACATTATCTTCAGTGACTAGTACAGAGCCTTGTATATAATTGTTACCTTTTTTCAGCAGTTGAATACAGATGCAAGAGTATATGAGCCATGTAAACACATGACAAAGGAGACAGAGTACTGAAGTTAGGAAATGGGCTTGACCTTCAATTCTGACAGTTAACTATGTGACCGGGACAGCCACCATGAAGCTAGGCTTTATAGGATCACATCAAAAACTAGAAAGAACCCTAGTGAGGTTCAATATTCATCGAAGCTCATAATGTCATTAAGCACTGGAACCACCGCAAGCAGCAAAAGCAGCCTACAAGTACAGAACCTGATTGGGTTCCTGTTACTGAATGTTTTCCCAGTAGACCACAGAGCCTCTCACCTATTTGCTTCTTCATTAGCCAAAAGGAGATAATGATACTTCTCCAACCTACATCTAAGAGTTGTAGTGAGGACTTTATAGGCTCTAAAAGTTATAGAAAGGTGAACCATAATTATAATAACAATTATTATAAATCTTTTCATTATGATTACAACCACACACTCACCCCTCACTGGACCATAAAGGGAGCACCTCCCCAGAGACTTGCCCTGTAAAATATCCCAGCTCTCAGGGCAGAGATGGGCAGAGAGGCGAGCAAAGTTCCTGACTCAGGCAGTTCAGTTTCCAAAATAGGAAGCGCATTTGGCCTTTTCCACATGAGCCATGGTTCCCTATCAACAGCCAGCCCTAGCAGGGACATGAGGCAGGAGCGGCACTAGTGAGTAGCAGATGCATAAGGGATCTCACCCAAGAAAGGCGTTGGGCAGCATGACCTTAGGATGTTGGGGCCACACTGGGCTCTCTAACATAATAGCTGGGCCCTGTCACTCCCTGATAAGATACTACATATGCTATGAGGATGACAAGCAAGCACTTAGGAGAAGTTTTCCCTCACACCAACCCTTTGGAAGTCTTTCACAATAGGGTGGTCTTTGGGAGGACTGTTCTCCTTGGCTAGTCGTGGAAAATTTTATTCAACATATCCCTGGGAGACATGCTCTGCCGGGCTAGTCCCTGGGAGGTCTGTTAGGCCAGACTAGGGCCCCCCCAGATAATGAGAGACTATCTAACCCCACTGATCCCAAATTCATTCCAAGTCTAACACCCCCCAAATCAGTGGCTATCAGTTCAGCACAATCAGCTATAACTTGGAGGAGTTCTCCCACACATCAACCCAGATTTCAGCTTGCCAATGTATAGAATGAGGATAAAAAAAAAATAAATATCCACTCTGAAGGCACCATCAGGCAGGAACATCCATTTCACACATTCCTTCAACACACAGTCATCCCAAGCAGCTGGTCTCTGTTCTATCTGCCATGGAGCTCACTCCACAAATAACAAAATTCTCTATCTCTGCAACAACTTAAGATTTAGTAAGTGAACTAGCATTTGTTAAGGACTCACAAATGTGTCAAGCATTTAGAAAGGGTTTTCATCAAACAACCCTGTGCATGTAGGTAGATAGTCCAAGCATTCGTATGTTCATTTTAGAGATAAGGAAAATGAAATTCCAACAGATACAGCAATTTGTCCGAGCTTAAAAAACATTGGCATTGGATACAAACTTGGGTCTTCTGGCTGTAAATTCAGGGTACTTTCTACTACTTTGCAAATAAAATCAACAAACTGTCTATTAGACACGAACTATTCCTAATTATCTGTCTCATAATAATAACTCCCATCTATATATTGCTTAAAACTTTTAACATAGTTATTTCATCCATTATTTGCAAGCCAATCTTACATAGTCTATAGGCAGTATGTGATTTAGTGGACAGAGCACTGATTCTGGAATCAGGCAAACCTGCATTCAAATCCAGCCTCAAAAACTTACTGTGTTGTTTACCCTAGCTAGACGTATCAAAAAAACAAAAAACCCAAAAACCTCTGTTTACCCCAGTTACCTCATCTGTCAAATAGTTGGCTCCCAGAGTTGTTGTGGCGATCAAATGTGATCATATTTGTAAATATACTGTGCACAGTAGGTGCTTAATAAATGCTTATTCAATTTCATTTGATCCTCACAAAAAAGCCTGTGACGATTTTGGTGCAATTATTGTCATTCTTGGGTCACAGACAAGAAATTTGCCTATGGTCCCATGGCTTGTGCCAGAAGTGGCGATGGCAAAACAGGTCTTCTGGTTCTGTGTGAATCCCAGCCCTCTATCCACTAAGACACAGAAAGCAAGTCCTAAAGACTGATCATCCTGATCTTAGAACAAGGCTAGATACCTGCTTCATGGCTTAATTGCCACCCTCGTGAGGGACACTTAATGTTCTGAAAACGTGCAAAAAATAACAGGAACAGGACTGACAAGTCAGCTGCAGAAAGGAAAGAGATCTACACAGCAAAAGATCTTGATGTTTTCCTAGTCAAAAAAGTAACAACTTTAGGACTATCTGCTGCTTTTATATTATCCAGGGTTTCCAATCTATCACACAAGCTAGAACAAGGCTAAACAGTCCTATTCATTTGCACTGAGGTTGTTGTTTTTTTCCTTAATTCTTTCTTTCTTTTCTTCATTCAACAAAATGCCGACATAATCCCCTCCCATCCTGTCCAGATCAGTCAGACCCTCTAAACCAGACCTCGGCCCCCTGCTCTCTCTCTGCTCCATCCCTGTGAGTATGGATGTTCCAGGATGTACCAGGCCTGCTTCTCTCCCCCTCTTCCCTCTTTTACTTTCTTTTCCCTCTCAGAACTCCACCAAGGGACCCAATTGGTCAGTTGATTTTAGTCTGAGGAGTGAAGGGAGATGCTTCCATCCTTCTACTACAAACCCAGGGAAGAAGGGGAAAGGGGGGGGGGGGCGATAGATATTCTAGCGATAGATATTCTAGCCAGGATTATGTGCCGAAGGAGCTGGAAGGACCATTTAAGAATCATTTTGTATTCAGAAGAAACTGGGATCCAGATCGGTTACTGAAAAGCCATTAGGAAGTAACAGAATGAGAACCTGAACGCTGGATTTCTGATTTTAGATCCACTGATCATGGTACCTGTTCTTTAGCTTTCCGATTGCTTCTAGTTATCAATTCCCATAGTCCCAGAAGCAAGGGAGCACTGGGAACCACCCTCCCCCAGGACCCCCAGGACCCAGGAGGGCGCGCAGGTATTCCGGCACAGGATTTCTCCATTCCCAGCTTACCCAATCCTGAGCGTAAGGGGCCAAGTGTCATCTCCATCCCCCTCCAGCTCCAGAGGCCAGCTGTCACCGGGAGCCCGTGGCCTGGACTAGCCCTCCTCGACCCTGGCCAGCTTCCCCCTGCGGGGCTGAGCAGCACCCAGCACGCTGGGGCACGCTTCGGGGCTGCTATTGCCCGAGGTGGTAAACAACTCCCATCCTCCCAGAAGCTTCCTGCAGGAAGCAGGAATCCGAGCAGGGACGGATCCCACGGCTCTCCGGGGATATTCAATAGCCCAAGCAACATATTTCCGAGGCTATTTATAGAGCCGTACAAGCGTCACGTGGCCGGGCCTAAGTCTTCCCCATTAGGATGGGGTGGCTCTGACCGGCTTGTTTTGAAAGCAGGAGACTGCGAAGGCCCCGCTGATAAACACCGGGCCCCCTCACTGCTCACCCACACCTGTTTTCTATATTTAGAGTCAGGCATCTGCAAGCAGACTTGCTGGGAGGAAAAAACAGCGAGGGAGCTCTGGAGGCCGGAGCAGACGGAGAGAGGGGCAGACAGCAGTAAATTAAGATGCCCCCCTTCCTATGGTCCATGGCAACAAACTCCACAGGGTATGGACAACTTGGGAGCAGGACAGCAAAGGCTGGAGGGCTGCAAAAAGCAGCAGGTGGGAGCCTCCAAACCTTGGGGGCCGTCGGCTGGGACCTCCAGCACGTTGGGAGCAAGAGCCCTGGCTGAGCAAGGGAGGGAGCTGGATTCTAGTCAAGGTTATGATAGCTCTGTGAGCTGAGGCAAATCACTGTCTGTCTCTGGGACAGCTTCCTTTGGAGCTCTACAAGACCCTACCATTTTACCCAGTTGGCTTCCCCCCACAACGGGTGAGGTACTTGTGACAACAGAGGGTTGTTAACTGTAAAGCACTAGAGGGAGGGGAAAAACACCCCAAATCTCTCTATCTCCACACTCCCATCATGCTGAGCCAAGATGCTTCTCTTGAGATCAGGAGCACTTAACCTTTGAGTTATGGAAGCAAGGGAACACGTGTGTATTTAAATACCTACTATGAATTCCAGACACCATGCTAATCACTTTCTCATTTGATCATTACAATAACCTTAAGAGACAGGGGATATGATTCCCCATTTTACAGTTGAGGAAACTGAGGCAGACAAAAGTGAAATACTTGCCCAATGTCCCACATTTAAATTCAGATTTTCTGACTCCAGTTCCAGTACTTAATGCACTGAGCCATCCAGGTGCGGTCAATAAAAATTTATAAAGTAAACTTTATATAAAGTGCCAGTCACTGTTAGGGCTGTTGTTTGCCCTTCATTCTTGAAAAGGACCATTTTGTTTGTCCTACATTCTTGAAAAGGACCATGATATCAGGAAGAAGTGAATTGGATTTGAATGAGGGAGAGAAAGCTGTGCAAAGTCATTAGCTTCACTTTCTCCCCTGGAGCCAAATGGGTCCAAAGGCAAAAACAGAAGATGGTCCTCTAAGCTCTAGGAATACAAAGAAAGGTAAAAGGCAATTGCCCTCAAGGAGCTTGCACTCTGGGACATCTATGGATCCCTTCTCAGAATCATGTTGGTTTAGCCTTTTTTCCCTCTCAAAAATAAGTTAGACACAAGGTTCTGCAAGGGTGAATGTTGAAAACTATTTTTGCATGTATTTTGAAAATAAAATGCTATTATTAAAAAAAATTAAATGAACTGGAGGGAAAAAATAAACTATCAGCACTTTAAAATGTTAGAGATTAATAATTATTAAGATATATTTCTTCTCTATCCAAGTTCACATACCCTACCTACCTAAAAATCTATCCACAAACCCCATGATCCTCTCCATTAAGAATCCCTGCTATTGAAAATCAATGAGTGGTTCCAGCAACAAATTTGAGCTGATTACCAGGCCCACTCACTCTCTGAGTCTCAGTTCCTTTATCTAGGACATATAAACTATCACACTTATGCACTGTCAATACTGAAAGGTAGTAAGGAGACAGCCCTTTATAAAACTTAACCTGCCCTCAAAGGATGCATCATTATGGGGTTAACAGTGAGTATATGCTGAAAACATTTGCCGTGTTATCCAAGTGTCAGTAATCATTCTCATGACTGCTGTCACATTTGCTCAGCTCCATTCTAGGCACTAAGGCAGGGAGGGGGAAAGAAAGAGTCCATGGCTTTCAACAACACAATTGAGAACTAACCAACAGGCCAATAATATTATCTTCCTCTATCCTCACAACCTAGAGTGGGGGATGCTATTGTTACTGCCATTTCAGTGAACAGGAAACTGAGGCTAAGTGATTTGACCAGAGTCCTTTGAGCTCTACAAGACTAGTATTCTACACAATTTGCTTCCCCAGACACTGGGTGAGACTCTTGTAAGGACAGAAAATTGGTCTTACTGAGGTGGGATTTAAGCCTCTTCCTACCTCCAACACCGACATTCTGCCTTTTTTATTCCACTTCAGGCCCTCTCTTCCTCACAGCCTACTGACACTTACTATAAATGAGCCTGATTAACTAGCTTCCAAGCCCACCGTGGATAATAAGACAGGAGAAAATAAGCCTGGCAGCCTGTGAAGGGTGGAGGGAGAGGAAATCAGCATTTCTACCGCATGTCATGAAGTTTTAGAGCTTTAATAACTTCAAAAATATAAGTGCTGCAAACTTACCAAAAAAATCAACATTTGAAAAGGTAATTATTTCCAATTTAAAATATTATTGCGATTCTTGTTAAAATTCAACAGAACCCCAGTCGTATGTTATACATCTTCAAACTTTATAAAAAAAACTTTCCCCAGCTGCAGCTCAGGGGCTGAAAGGATTTGGAATCCTAGCCTTAAGATCATTCAAACATGGAGGTTTTGATGCATATGGAAGTGCTGATGTGACCCAGAAACTGTCTAAAGGAAATAAGACTGAGCCAGCTAAGAAAGAGGAGGACCTCATCCACCAAGTCACTCTCTTGTCACATATGTAATGTTTAATGGCAAGATGTACTGTTTCGTTAAAGTTTAAATATCAAATTCATTATGTAAAAGCCACAAAATGAAAACAAGTGTAAAAATTTTAAATAATCAAACTTTCATGAAGTGATGTTTTCAGTTAAGTTTGTAGCATTTATACTTTTGAATTTATGAAAGATGAAAATTGCACTTTAAAGTTTTCAAAAGAGCTTTCCACACATTCTTTCGCTTGAGCCTCCTCCAGTAAAATAGTTGCTACAGGTACTATCATTCCCATTTTACAAGTGATGAAACTGAGGTTCAGAAAAAATTAAGTAACTAGCCCAGAGTCATACAGCTAATGAGCAGCCCCTACATTATTAGACTCCAGATCTCTCCTGATTCCAAAGCCAGCCTGCCTAGAGGTGGCAAGTCAAGGAAATTGCAGAAGGAATGAGGGGCAGTGCATTTAGGGAACAAAGTCAAGGGCAATTGTTAGCCATGAGCAAACCACAATTGTGGTATTGACCATTTTGTTGAGCCAACTCACAGAATCAACTCAGATCCAAGGATGAAGCAAATGAAGATGGCAGGAACTGTCACTTTATAGTTCTTTTAGGTTTAATCAAGTATTTGGCCCACAACCAGTCTATGAGGGAGGTATACTAGTATTAATATCTCCATTTTAGAGATGACAAAACTGAGGTTCAGAAAAGGTCTATCTCCCAAGGTCGCAAAACTAGTAAAGGAGTAGGATTAAGGCTCAAAAATCACAGGTGTAAAAGTTGAAAGGATTAACACAACCAGAGAAATACCCTCCCAATAATAAGGCTGAGAGATGTTTCAATGGGCATACCCCACCCCTGTGTCTTTCAGGCCACGGACTTGAAGGCACCCGCCACAAGCAACAAGAGCAGGATGAGAACTCAGGTCTCTTGGCAGGGCAGGAACGCAACCAGGAAGCCATCTTTGAGGAATCTCACACCCTACCCAACCCAAAGTCAAAGGCACCAACCTCCTCCCCTTGAGGTCCTTCTGGAAGCAACACAGCTGCATCAACTGGCGGGGGGAGCCTGGAATCCTGCTGTCCAGTACTGGTTCTGTCTAGAATTTCACTGGATGTGAAATAACTTGAGCACATTAGGGCTTACCTATCACATTCCAAGCAACTACCTTATAATGTAGGCAGCCCAAAAATTATCCCAAGGTTACAGATGAGTAAACTCATATGGGAGCAAAGGAAAGCTTGAGATGTGCTGCTCTAGTTTATGGTCAAATTCAGTCCAACGATTCAATATGTATTTACCAAGCACTTGCTATGTGCCAGGCACTTGGCTAAGCACTGGGATACAAAGACAAAATGTTTATGTTCCACTGGGATAGGGGCAGGGGAACAAAGCATCTGCCACACAAGTGACACATGAGTGGGGAGGACAGTATATAGAGAGACAAAATGTTTATGTTCTACTGGGATAGGGAGGGCAGGGGAACAAGGCATCTGCCACACAAGTGACACATGAGCAGAGGGGACAGTATGTCCAAAGTCCTGCTACAAAGAGGTAGAATATTGGATTCAGTGAACACCAGGCAGGCTACATGGCTAGAACAGACATGACTGATGATGACAATTTATGTAGTAAGAGATTTATATATTATATCATTTCATGGTCTCAACAACCCTTTGTTCTTCCCATTTTATAGATGGGGAAACTGTGATTGAAAAAGTCTAAATAATTGGACTAGGGTTACATAGGAAGTATCTAAAGAAGGATTTTAAGTTCAGTCTTCCTGACTCCAAGCCCACATCTCTAGCCATTGTGATGTCTAGTATGGTATCTGAGGACATGTACGTAAGTCCAAGGATAGGGAGGATATATAGCAGTAGTGCATCTGAGGATATGGAGGGAAGCAATGAAAAAATACATCTAGAAAGTGAGCTAAGACCAAGCTGTGAAGGGCATTTAAGTGCCAAACTGAAGAATTTCTATCTATTTTATATGGAGGCAATTAGGAATCCCTGGAGTTTGAGAAGGGGAGATACTTGATGAGAACTGTGCTTCAAGAAGATTAGTTTGGCAGCCATATGGAGGACGGATTAGAAAAGGAAGAAACAAGAAGCAGGGAAATGAAATATGAGAGTATTGCAATAGTCCACACAAGAGGACCTGAAATAAAATGGTAGCTATGTGAAAGGGATATGGGTGGTACAGTAGTTAGAATAAAAAAAAAAATAGGAGCTAAAAAAGTGTCTTTTGATGGGTTCAGATCCGCAGATACTTACTAGCTATGTGACACTGGCCAAGTAACTTAACCCCTGCTTACATAAAACTGAAGGAAAAAATGGCAAACTGTTCCAAAATCTTTGTCAAAAACACTATGGACAGTCACTAAGAGGCTGTCACAAGAACAGGATCAGGATGCAGGATACTTGGTTCCAAATTGAGCAGTCTGTATACTACATCATGATGGTTCTGTTCACATCTTTTCTCCTTCCATCTTTCCTTGGCTACTTTTCCCTCATCCCCAAACCCCAAACCCCAATGAGAGATGAGGAAGAAGGAGATCAAAGTTCCACCTTGTCCCGTTTGAAACAAAAAATCCCTGTCTTCAAGGGATGAGAAAATTTCACTTGGTTCCTGAGAACTGATGACCCTCTCCTCTAACTCCTCCTGAGTTTATTGAGATTCCATCCCATGATGAAAAACCGACATCAGGGAAAAACATACTCTTGATTTAGCAGTTATGGCTAAAAAGAGACAGAGTTGATGGCCATAATAATAATCCCAGTTTCTTTTGTAGTTGTTCAGCCATTTTCAGTTATATTTTGTCTCTGTGACCCCATCTGAGGTTTTCTCAACAAAGATACTAGTGTGGTTTGCCATATCCTTCTCCAGTTCATTTTACAGATGAGGAAACTGAGGTAAACAGAGTTGTGTAACTAGTCCAGGGTCACACAAATAATCAGTGAAAGAGGTCAGATTTGAATTAAGGAAGATAAATTTTCCTGACTCCAGGTTGGGTACTCTATCTACTGCACCACCTAGTTCTGTGTATATATGTGTATAGATACAGATATAGATATGGATATGAATATGAATATGAACATAAATATAAAATCCTAATTTCTATAGCATTTTAAAACTTACAAAGTGCTTTCCTCAGAACATTCTCTGATCATGGAGGTAGTAACATAAAAAGGGGTGACCTGGAACCTACCAGAACTAACCCATGAATGTTCTATTGTTCATCTAGACTTTAAAAAGTCATAAAGAAAAATAGATAATTTTAAATTTAAAAGGTTTTTCACAAACAAAACTAATGCAGTCAAGATTAGAAGAAAAGCAGAAAACTGGAAAAACCTTTTTATATCCAATGTTTCTGATAAAAGCTTAATTTCTAAAATACACAGAGAACTGAGTGAAATTTATAAGAACACAAGTAATTCCACAATTGACAAATGGTCAAAGGATGTGAATAGACAACTTTCAGATGAAGAAATCAGTCATTTATAGTCATGTGAAAAAATGTTTTAAATCACTACTCATTAAAGAAATGCAAATTAAAACAACTCTGAGGTATCACTTCACATCTCTCAGATTGGCTAAGATGACAGAAAAAATAATAAATATCAGAGATGTGGGAAAACTGGGACACTAATGCATTGTTGGTGGAATTGTGAAATGATCCAACCATTATGGAGAGCAATATGAAACTAAACCCAAAGGGCTATAAAACAGTTCACATCCTTTGATCTAGCAGTATCACTGGGTCTTTATCTCAAAGAGATCATAAAAGAGGAAAAAGGATGCTTGTAAGTAGCTCTTTTTTGTAGTGGAAAGGAATTAAAAATTGAATGGATGCCCATCAGTTGGAGAATGAATGAATAAGTTATGGTATATGAATATGAGATGATTATTGCTCTATAAGAAATGATGAACAGGCTGATTTCAGAGAAAACCGGAAAAATTTACATGAACTGATACTAAGTAAAGTGAGCAGAACCAGGAGAACATCGTACAAAGTAACAGTAAGACTGTGTGATGATCAACTGTGATAGACATGGCTCTTCTCAGCTATATGGTAATTCAAGACAATTCCAATAGACTTGGGATAGAAAAATGATATCCACATTCAGAGAAAACTATGGAGATTGAAAATTGATCGAGGTATGGTAATTTCAACTGTTTTTTTTTTTGTTTGTTTGCTTTTTCTTTCTCGTGGTTTTTTCCCCTTTTGGTCTGATTTTTCTTGTACAACATGACAAATGTGGAAATATGTTTTAAAGAATTGCATATGTTTAACCTTTATCAGAATGCTTGCTATCTTGGGGAGGAGAAAGGGAAGGGAAGGAGGAAGAAAAAATTTAGAACATAAAATCTTACAAAAATGAAATTTGAGAGCTATCTTTACATGTATTTGGAAAAATAAAATATATTAAGAAAAAAAGCAAGTCATGCAAATTCACCCTGAAAGTGTCTCATTCATTTTCCCCACTCAGAGCCAGTAGTTAAACACCTCCCTGAGAAGGATTATTAAAAGGAATCTGAGGCTTAGTGAGGAAAAGGTCCTTGCCTCCATTCCCTCAGCCAATGAGCAGTTAACAGAATCAAAACTCGAATCCAGGGCTTTTTACCACCAAAACTAGTATGATTTCCTCTCTGCAATGTTGTCTCTCCTGCTTCCCAAGTCATTTCTTGCTAACTTGAAGTCGAAAGATATAGCTTCCTAATCTTGGCTCTTTCAGTTGTACCTAAAAAAATTTGGAAATGCCGCTTTCCCTCTCTCTCTAAAATAAAAAGCTTGCAGGCACACCACCTGGTTTTCCTTGGAAGAGGTTGTGGTCTTTGGGTGCAGAATATTGTATATATTACAGTTTCTTAAACTGTGGGTCACAATCCCACATGGGATCTTGCACCTGAATTTGGGGGTCACAAAATTATGATTTATTATCAGTAATGGTTTGATTTGTGTAACTATTTCATATACCTACATATCTGGGATCACAGGAAAATTTCTTGGGCAAAAAGGGATTCCAAGTGAGAAAAGTTTCAAGAAGTCTTGGTATGAACCATGCAATGTGGTCACTGAACCAATCAGTTGTACTTAATCTTTTCTCTCTGTAACAAAGCAGGGCTCAATAGATTGGATGGGCTGTCTCTTATCTTGAAATCACTGTGATGGGAAAACAAAACTTTTTAATAAATAAAAAAGAAAGCTGTACTTAGTTATCTTTAAAAGATCCCTTTCTAGCTCTGATCTTCTGTGACTTAAGTTCAAATCCTGTCCCTCTTGTTTATTTTTTGTGGGATTCTATCAATCAATCACTCCTAGGCAATCAATCATTTGTGAGACTGTATCAATTAATCACTTCTAGGCAATCAATCAATCAAACTACCTAGACTGCTAGTAAGAATGACAGATTTGGGATGTGGGAGATCTGAGTTCAAATTTGGCCTTAGACACTTAGTTGTATGATCTTGGGGAAGTCACTCAACTTGTCCCATAATAGCACTTATCTCCCAGGGTTATTGTAGGAATCTAATGGGATAACATGTATAGCTTTGTAATTAAACCTTTATGATGGTTTGGGCCCTGTGCCTTAGCCAACAGTTTCTGTGAGCCTCAGTTTCCTCAGCTGTAAATTCGGAGCCTAGACAAGATAATCGACATGAGGGCAGCAGCCATCACCACTTCCATCACCCCCAGAATCCCTTCCAGCTCTGACCTTCTGCCTTATAAGGACACTCTGACTTTCCACATTCTGTTGTCCCTTCAGCTCGAGGGCCTGTGATCTTCTGGCCTTGGCCCCCTCCCCGATCCTGTTCCCCATCGCCCAAGTCCTCAGCAGAGCTGGGAACAAGGCTCCCAGACAACCAGGCCCCCCTCTCATCAGCAGATAACCTAACCACAGGGCTGAGTCACAGCATCCTCTGCTCTTGGGGAAGAGAATTGGCTTCCGAGGTTTTCCAAGAAAAACAAACAGGCATAAAAGAAAAACAGACCAAGTGCTTGCAATTAGCCAAGGGCTGGCACAGAGGGACAGCTCAGCCTCCCCGAGCCAGACAAAGGCAGGGTTTCGGCATCTCGTGGATCCTTCCCTCTGGGGCCGGCTGCCTCTTAGAGGCGGCACTCACGCTTTCATGGAAGGTGAGAGTGGAAAGGAGCCACAGAACTCATCCAATCTTAATGTATAAATGGGAAAACCAAGGCCAGGACAGGTTAGGTAACTGCCCCAACGCTATCCAGTGCACAAGGGGCAGACTTTGGACTCTTACCTAGGCATCTGACTCCTGGCCTTTCTTCTCTGAGGATGATGGAATCAGAGACCGGGGCTGGAAGGTCCTATTAGAAATCATTACAGTCTAATCCTTCATTTGACAAGTGGGGAAACTAAGGCCAGGACAAGTTAGGCAACTGCCCCAATGCCACCCAGTACACGAGAGGCAGACTCCGACCTAGACTTCTGATTCCTAGTCTTCCTTCCCTGGAGATTATAGAATTGGAGACCAGGGCTGGAAAGTCTCATTAGAGATCATCACAATCTAATCCTTCATTTTACAAATGGAGAAACAGGCCCAGAAAAAACAAAGCAATAATACAGGTAACCCAGGAAAAAGGATGAGGCTCCCTGTCATCCTTACAATATGACCTGATATGATTTAAAAAGGTTAAAATGGGGTGTTTTAAAAATGAGGAAGGCACCCTGACCAAAAGACCAAGGAGGCCTCTATACCAATATAAGTATGAGGGAGTGGGGTAGAAGATAAGGAGAGACAGTTAAGACATTCTGATAAATAGGGCCCTCTTCCCACTCGTCCTGAAGGAGGAGGACTGGGCTGAACCCTGAAGGTAGGTCAAAGAAAATCTGAGCTTCTCCTGCGGGCATAACAGCCTCATGCCTCAAATTTGTTGTTTGGTGGCTGGGCACCTGCAGGGCATTGGGCAAGGATTCTAGGAACAGCCCCTGAGCTCCCTCAAGGCCGCCAAGAATAGCTTTCCCAGAAAGGTAATCAGGTCTGGCTTCCCATTCAGTGACAGGTGGGCAGCAAGGCCAACCAGAGCTTAGAGCTAGAGAGGGTGGAGTTCCTTCCTGAATGCCCCTTAAGCCCTGAGCCAGAAGAGGTAAGCAGAAGGGCTTTGCCTTTGGAGGGTCCTTGAACCCTAAGCAATGAGGAGGTGGGCAAGCCTCAGGACCTTTCACAGCCTACCACCCTAGAAAAAGGATGAGGCCCCTTGTCACCCTTATGACAATATACTCTGATGTGATTAAGAAGGTCAAGATGAGGTATCTTAAAAATGAGGCAAGTACCCTAGCCAAACACCTAGTGGCTCCCTAATATTTCCAGGATTGAAAAATCCTTGTTTGACTTTTCAAGTTGGTTCCTGCCTACTTTTCCTATCTTCTGACAATTTATTCCTTTTCACATATTTCACAATCTGCTTTTCCCTAAAAATGATTATTCAGGCTTACAGAGTGCTTTACATGTTTTACCTACATTATCTCATTTGATTCTAACAATAATTCCATGAGGTATTATTACCACATTTTACTGAGCAGGAACCTTTGAGACTCAGGAAAGGAAACTAGCTTATTCAAGGATACACAGCTATTAATCAAAAATCAAGATTTGAATTCAGGTTTTCCTGACTCCAAGGTTAGCATTCTACCCTATACAAGGGGTCAACAAAAAATACCCCCCAAAGGCCAAATCACCACCATGAAAAAACATTCTTAGCTCACTTACTGTTCAAAATCAGACAGTGGGTAGCATTTGGCCCATGGACAACCAAGGGTCGCCAACCCTAATCCTATACCTCCCTGCCTCTTTTATGGATGAGGAAGCTGTGATTCAGAAAAATGAAGTACTTGTCCAGTATCAAGAAAGTTTCTGATTCAAGATTCAAAACCTAGGTCTTCTGGTCAGAGTTCTCTCCTCTAAGCCAGTGACAGAATTAAGTCCCAGAGAGGAAAGGTCTTGCCTCAGATTATACGAAGTCAAAAAATAATGATGAAGATAGATCTTCTTCCCCTATGATCCTATGATGACTCCTTTGCTTTCTTGGAATGCAAATTAGATTGTGAGCGTCTTGTGGACAGCAGGGGATTGTTTTGTTTTGTTTTGTTTTGACTTCTCTTTGGACCATTAGAGCTTAGCACAGTGTTTAGCACTTAGCAGGTGCTTAATAAAAGTTACCTGGCTGGTTGAATGATTATACTATGATGGTATGAAAGCACTTTAAAACCTGTAATGAGAAGCTAGTGCCATGACATATGAGAGAATAAGAGAAAACTCCTCAAAGTGAGAAACAAATTGAGAATGAAGGTCGCAGCCTGAATGGATCCAGCCCCTGCTTGCTTCCTTCTATGTCACAGGGCAAAAAAAGCTTATATCTATCTATTTATTTCTTTCCAAAAAAAATAAAATTCCATTTCATAAATGAAGAAACTTCCTCAGAGAAGGAACAGAAGTATCCCTAGGACTGCTAGGACAGGACTGTCAGGGTAGAGGAGGAGGGGACGGATGGACATCAGGACTATTGCTGAAGTTGCTCCAGCTGAGGAGTCTCAAGTTCTAACCTGAAACCATTCCAGGGATGCCATTTAGGCTCTGCCTGCCTCTTTGCTCTGTCTCTGCAAATGCTACTTGTCCTCTGGGGCCCAGAACAAGTCCTCCTTCCTCTGGAAAGTCTTCCCAGGCTGCGCTGATCTTTCTAGCCAGTCAATTCATACAGCACTTAGTGTCTGTAATGATAACTCATGATAACAATAAAGTGACCCGAATTGTTCAGTTAACTACTGATTATGGTGGGTGACTTGTCTTTGCCAATTTGATTCCAGCCACAAAACATTTATTAGGTGCCTCCTAGGTCTAATCTCCTATGCTCTGTTAGTATACTCTAGGCTATATATAAACTTCAAATGAATAAGGCCTATATCTTCTCCTTCCCAGGGCAACCCAAAGCAGACAGGATCAGGAGTGTAATCTGTGTTCAATAAATAATCATTGCAACTCACATTTTTAGAGTACTTCTTGCTTACCCATCCATGGAACACTAGAAGTGAATCACAGAACCTCAAAATACAGAAAGGAGAAGGAAGTAAGGGGAAGGGAAGGGGGAAAAGCAAGTCTTTAGATATACAAAATACTAGAATAAAAGAATTTTAAAACTTCTAGAACCTCAGAACACAGAGCCTTAATAAAATATTAGAACAAATATCTTTGGAATTAAAGAATTGCAAACCACAAAACTAGAAAATCTTAGTTAGGAAGGACCCTCAGCTTGCCAAATGCAACCTCTCACTTATTGTTGGGTCAGTAAACAGTTATTGAGCACCTACTATGTGTTAAGCATGGTGTTATGTGTTGTGGGTACAAAAAGAAGCAAAAGACCTCAAGGAGCTTACAATTTAATGGAGGAGGCATATTATATCCAACTTAAAAGAGAAGAGGGGTAAGACAAATATTGCAGGTAAATATCCCTTGGATATATGCCCATTGCTCCAGGAGAGTGATAAGCATTCTGTGTAGAGGACAGAAAAAGAAATCAGAAGAATTCAAGGGAAGATGGGGAGGGGTTTAATAATGGCTGCCTTCCACTAATGGAAAATTGGGAATATGGTGGGGGGAGTGTCCAGCTGCCTCCATCTATTCCTCCAAAGGCTAACTGCTCTAGTAAGCCTACGGCTCTGCAGGCCTTCCAACTACAGGGCTCCAAAGGGAATATCAACATCTATTCCTTTCCCAGCCTCCTGCCCTTCTTAGTGGGGTTTTACAAACAAAAACATTCCACTGTGCAATCAGGGCTAATTACAGAGGGGACAGAGACCACAGTTCTCTTTGGGGAATCTGATGCCTCGGGACTTCTGTGCTTGGGTAGAGGGACCGTTGCCAAGTTGTAAAGGCCACAAGCTTCTAAAGGCTCATGGGGAAAAGGAGGAGGAGGGAAGATGAGGCCCCCACGGACCTACAATTTGAGATATGACCAGGGATAGCTGGCCCTGCCGGGGCTGGCCACACACAAAGAGAACTTGCCTGCACCCCAACTTAAGAGAAGCATTAAAAAAAACAGCCTGGGATTGAGAAAATCTGGCTTTAAGTGCCAGGCCCTCAGCTATATTATAATATAACAAAGCTCTCTTTAGTGCTCACTGCACAAAGAAATGTCAGTCACAGAAAGAGAAAATTGAGATGCTGTGGGACCCTTGAGAAGTCCCTTCCTCATTCTGAACCACATGTTTCTTCTCTGTAAAAGGAAGGGTTTGGACGCCCATCCTATCAAAAGGGTCCCCACTTCTCTAGCAATCTATGATTTTAAGAGTTCCCATGGAAAATGGGGATTGAAGTGTTAACTATGTAGGGAGTAGAAAAGAAAGGCAGGTGCTCTCCTGATATCACAAAAAGAAACTTGGCCTGGTCTAGGAGTCAGGACATGAGTTTGCGTCCCAGCTCCACTGCATGATTTTGGGCAATGCTCTTCCCATGCCTGGGCCATAGAGTACTGGACTAAGCAAATCCCTTCTATCTAATTTCACACTAAATTCTATTTTCTAAGGTCCTTCTGGCATTCTATGTTCTTTCCATCTATGATACTCCATGGTCCAACACTTTCGCTAGCACCAATGTTCCATTCTATTTCTAACTTGGCAGCTGATATTATTGACTTCAATCTAATAATCAACATGTTTTTGCTTACTTCTGGAGAGGGCCATACTAGGTTTAGGAATTCTTAACATAGAATCCACAAACTTTAAATTTTTTTTTTAAAGTGTATTTCATTTTTCGATTGTAATCCTATGTATTGTATTATATGCACCTAAAAGCTTTATTTTGAGGAGGCTGTAAGTTTCCCCAGAGTGCCAGAGGGATCCATGACACTTAAAAAGGCAAGAGCCCCTATCTCATACCATACTAGGAAACAATCTAATAGTGTGAATAAAGTCTGGGAATGACCTCTCTAATGAACTAGAGGAGTGCTAGTGCTATTACAATATGCTGCCTACTGTGTAAAGAGAATTATATTGGCTTCTGGGAGACAAAAGTTTCAATAGATAAGATTCCCCCAGGAATTTCAGAGCCCAATAAGAGTATGAGATACTAATACAGAAAGAACCTGGGATTTTCACCAAGATGGAACCTTTCCCAATACAGTTTGCAATGCATATCTAACTTTAGGTCTTAAAGAATTGTCTCAAACTCAGAAAAGATTAAATGGCTTGCTGGTCAACCAGTTAAAGGTGACATCTGACTTTGAGCATCTCTGAAGTACAAGCTGGGCTTGTACCCAGCACTCCCTCCATCCACCACTCCAAGGTGCCTTTCTATGACCACTACAGAGATAATGATGATGATATACAAAAGGTTATATGATAAGTGTGTTAAAGAGATAAATGTTGAACGACATGCTGAGGGGTCACTAACCTGGAGAAATCAATGAAGGCTTCCTGGAGAAAGTGAGATTGGATTTCAAAGATGGATTATTTCCAGTTTATCCTGTGTCTTTCTTGTTTGTACATACATGGTTTGCATGTTATCTCCCCAACTGGACAATAGAGTTCCTTGGAAGCAAAAACTGTCTTTTGTTTTCCTTTGTATCCCTAATGCTTAGCACAGTACCTGGCATATAGGAGATGCTTAATATTTATTGACTGATGAAAAATAAGGAGAGAAAAACATTCCAATTATAAGGAACAGTCTTAGTCCTATATTGATTCTGTATTTGTGTGTGTGTGTGTGTTATAGACCTATGATTCTTAGGCAAGGGCCACTTTTGTTAAGGTAAACTCTACCTATCAATATGCATATTGAATGCTGTCCAGTAACTTATAGTCTTAGCTGCTTGGTACCCTAAAAAGTCAAGTGATTTACCAAAAATCACACAACCAGTATATGCCCAGGAAAGATTTAAACTTTGACCCCAAGGTCCTGCAGACCTTCCCAAGACCTTCACTATAATGCTGGAGAGATATTAAAAGAACCAGAGAAATTTTTTAAAAGAAAAAAGAAATGGAAGAAAATCTCCAATGTATTGAGTAGATCACCCATGAGGTATTTATGGAAAAACCATATATAGGACTGTGGCTCGAGAGTTGGTTGAAACTGCAAAGGTCAGCTGGTCCAAACTCTTTATTTTATAAATGAGGAACCAATCACATTAAATGCTGTGTCCACATCACACAGGTGACAAGGAACAGAACTGGAAACTCTAAATCTAGTACTTTCCCCCACTGAATCATCCATCTTGAAATACACAGGAAGTTTGGGAAAGCAGAAGTGATGGGAATGTTCATTTAGATAAGATTAAGAGTCTAAGTGGTGATTGTATGACTCAAGTTCTAATGTAGAAGGTGGCCATGGGTAGTCATAGAAAGCTCCCAGGGGATTGTGCTTTTAAATTTCACTCTGAAGGATGCATGAGGTCAGGGGGGTGCAGAAAAGGAGGAAACCTTGGAAAATCCCTACCTAGTCATCATCCTTCAGTAGACCCCTTCCATATGGCCAGAACTTTCCTTGTCTAGCCTAATGAGACAGATTCTTGGTTCTTCATGTACTGAGCCTGAAATTCTATCTCCTTTGAGAGGAAAAAAAGATTTTAAAAACTCCCCCAGGGTGATTACATCAAAATATGACTAGATGTGGAATCAAGAGTCAAGAGGTATCTCTTTTTACTGATTAGGGCAAGTGACACACCCTCCATAAGTCTCATTTTCTCTACTGAAAAGTGAGGAAGGAAGGAAACAAGAGTTAATTAACTGCCTACCACCTGCCAGGTACTTTATGTAATCTCATTTGATCCTTATAACAACACTGAGAGGTGGGTGCTATTATTATCCCCTTCTTATTATTCTTATTATTCTCCTTTGAGGAAACAGACAAGTTAAGTGACTTCCCCAGGACCACACAGATACTAAGTAACTGAAAACACATTTACATTCAGGTCTTTTGGACTCCAGACCCAGCTGTGTATCCCCTGGGCCACTTAGCTGCTTCTCCCCAGATCAATCAACTCCAGCAGCCCCCTCTTACTGCCTCTGGGACCCAACATAAACTCCTCTGCTTGGCCTTCAAAACTCTTCCTGCCTGGGACCCACCTTCCCAGTTTTCATTGCTCCTCCCACTCTGTGACTAAGTATTCTGCCCTTTTTGCTGTTGTGTGCATGTAACCCTCATCTCCCTTCTTGCAGCATCCCAGCACCATGTCTGGGATGTGCTGCATCCCACTGCTACCTCACAGAATTCCTCTCATCCTTCAAGGTACAGCTCAAGCACCAGCTTCCATATGGAGCCTTTTCTGCCTCCATCACTAAAAGTCTTCCTCCCAAACTCCTTTATAATTGTTAGTATACATTCTCCCTATATTTAATTGACATACATGTACATTTTTATATGCATAGATATAAATATATAGTACTTGTATTTCTCTATAGTACATATATATATATATATAGTCTTCCCCATTAGATTTTGAGGTATTTACTGGAAGTAATATATATGCATATATATGTTTATTTGTATATATCTGTACTGTAGATATATTGTAGATATATTATATATGCATATATAATACAATGTATCATATATATAAACACATATATGTGCAAATTAATGTACATGCATATATGTATGCATGTGATACACACATGAAATACATACAATGTCTATGTATGTAATATATATACAATGTATACATATATATACACAAATACATACATATATTTGTCTTCCCCATTAGAATGTAATGCAGTATACTGTACATTATATTAGAGTGTGTGTGTATATGTATACACACGTGCATATCTATGTGTGCACACAGGGCATGTGTATGTGAGTGTATATATAAACATGCCCATGTGCAAATAAATGTACATGCATATATTACATTGCACTGTAATATGTATACAATGTACACATACATATATACATATATATACTTGTCTTCCCCATTGGAATGTAATGCAGAATACTGTATGTTGTATGAGTAAATTTTTATGTATATATGAATACACATGTGCATATAGGCATACATGTGTTACCTACTGGTGTGTAACATACATGTGTGCATATATCTAGATCTATGTACGTGTAAATATACATACTTATTTGTCTTCCCCATTAGAATATAACCTCTTGAGTAGCCTCTACACCTAGCACACAGCAGGTACAAAATATTTGCTTTTTGATAGGCGTAATCAGTCAATTTTGAGACTGCTAGGTGCCCAACCCAATGCCGTACAGGGGACTTAGAAGAGGCCCTACGTTCTGAGACCTTGACCCTTTTCCACCTTCTGAGACCTTTCCACCTTTCTGCCATGGGGTGCCATGTGCTCAGAATCTCCAGGAAGGTATGAAGAACCACTCCCTAGACTGGGGCTCTGGGCTGGAGGTGAAGGAATCTTGCCACAGATTCAGCCCCAGCCAAGGACACTCAGAGACCCCTGAAGTTATTGTCATTTTCAAACCCTCCACCATCCAGGTCAACCTCTGCCCTCCACTTTTCCATGCCTGAGCCAGCAGCTGGCATCTGTGGGTCTGCCTCCTTCCTCCATCATCCATCAGATTATCCAAGCCCCAGGCAGGGAAGGGAGACCAAGAAAACAAGGGAGGTGAAATTTGGGGGGAAAGGGCAAGGGGAAGAAAAGTTGTAGACACAGGGGAACAGAGGAAGAAAGAATAATTGTACAATTCTTAAAGCCAGGAACTAGCTGGCAGTTGGATCACTTGTGCCTAGAATGGTGCCCCGCATGTAGCAGAGGCTTAATAAACAGAATTTAATAGAAATTGTAAGTGAAGGAGAAGTCAAAATGGAGAGATGAGGATTGGGAGGAATGGGAAGAGTACAGAGAAAGGCAGAAAAGAAAGGAAAGAAGACTAGATGGAAAAGGAAGAGTTGGGGAGGGGAAGGGAGAAGAGAAGAAACAGAGGAAGGGAAGAGAGGAAGAGGTGAGGAATGGAAGGAAAAGTAAAGAATGGGAGTGATATGGGAGGAGACAAGAAACATAGATTGTCACAGCAGAGAGATGTGAAAGATCACAGCATCAAAGACTGAGAGCTGGAAGAGACAAGAATGAAGGTCCTTAAGCTTGTTGTTGATAAGCTCTTTGGCAGCCAAGTGAAGCTTCCAGGCAGTTTCTCAAAATAATGTTTTTATACGCACAAAACAAAATAGACTAGAGAACAAAGGAAATCTTCAAGTAATCCCTTCCACTCTATTGAGTTCATGGATCTACTAGATCAAAGGGATGATCCCTAGTAAAGAATCTAGTTTAATCTAGTTTAATCTCTTCATTAACACCTTCTCAAAACAGGATTTGAGAAAATTAAAAGACCTGACCAAAGCACTCAGGTGAGAAGGTGAGTTAGGATTTGAGCTCATGGCCTTTGACTCCCAATCCAGTTCTCTTTCTTGGCATTATATCCTGCTTCTTCCCCACCTGATGACCTGGGGGCACAATACTTAACCAGTATTGCTTCAGTTTTATTTTGTTTCTCTTTTCTTTGTCAAAGAAAATACTTTTTGGACTAGAAAGGACAGAACAATGACTTTATAGGGAGATAAATACTGAGGGGCCTTACTAGACTAGATGAACTACATCCCAGCATCTGAAAGATATGACTGCTGAATTACCATCAACGATCTTCTAAGAATGACAAAGAATAGGGGAGACACCATGGGATCTGATTTTCAAAAAAAGTCATCAGCTCTATGCCAAGGAGACTGACACAGACTCAAAGTCTGAAAAATATTATCAAAGGGATGGTTAGTGAAACCCAGAAAAGGAAACAGTAACGGCATAGAACAGAGGCAGAAAGCCTCATCTTCCTGAGTTCCAATCTGACCAGGTACTAGATAAATTACAACCCTGAAGAAGGAAATGAACTACTCCAGTATTTTTACCAAGAACCCCATATATGTGTCACAGAGTCAGATAAAATTGAACAACGATCACAAAGAACATGGTTTCATAAAGAATGCATTAAGCAAAATGTTACCCGGAAGAAATCTGATAACTAGCTAAATAAATACATTTATTAAGTATATGCCCAAGCACTGTACTGAGTGCTAGGGAAACACATGCTAACAAGTAAGACTGTCCCTGACCTCAAGGTGCTTACATTTTAGTGGGGAAAGACAGCCTTCAAAGAGTGACTGGGGGGTGTGGAGGGAGGAATGTCTCGTTTTATAGCTGGTAACAAGCAAGGAAGGTGGAGGCTTGACTAGTAAAAGCTCAAAAAAAAAAGATAGTAAAAGCTCAGCTAGGAGATCCCAGGGTGGTTCCTGGAGGGAAGTCCAAGTTTCCTGTGAGGAGGAGGAGGGATGATGACCAGAGCAGAGACAGCATGGTTTGGAGTTGGTGACTGGAAAGAAAACATCTCCCTCCATCCCTTCTCTTAACAGAGAGGGTAAACTTAACAGGTGGAACTTTTTTGATATGGAAAATTGCATACACAATAAATGATGTTTGAGAAGTTGGCTGATTTGTTAAACTGTTTCTCTCCATGCACTCCTTTCCTTTTTGATCTTTTTAATCTTTCCTGTATGGGATGGGTTCCTTTGTCTGAGTGGAGGGAGGGATAGAATCAGAAGTAAAAGATATATAAAACCAAAAGATATCAAAAAAGTTAAGGTGCAGGGAGGGACAGACTCAGAAATAAGAGAGATATAAAAACAAAAGAAATCCAAAAAGTTAAGTTGTTTGTTTATAAAGACTTGCCAATCCACCCTTATTTTCTTTTATGGTTTCTAAATTAGCAGATTAGAGGAGTATAGTGAAAATTCATTTCCTAGATTTTAAGAAAGCATTTGAAAAAGTCTACCAGGTCATTCTTGATAGATTCATAATTAGTCAGATGGCTGGACCCAATGTGTGACCACTAGTGGTCTGATGTTAACTGAGAAGGAAGCCTATTGTGCAGGATCCCAAAGGTCTATGCCCGGTTCTGGTCAATCATTTTATTTATGACTTGATCAAAGGCATAGAAAACATACTTAGCAAATTTTCAGAGACCATAAGGAAGTAGCTTTAGAAAAAAATGGATGTCTGGATCAGGAATCAAAAAGATCTTTTACAGACTAGAACACTGGACCCAAGACTAAGATTAAATTTTTAAAACTAAATATGAATTCTTATATTTGGATACAAAAAATTAACATGCTAAGTAAAAGATAGGAGTGTGCTGTTGTCCTTTGTTTTCGAAGATGACTAAAATGACATTACTATGTTAGAATCGAGTTACAGTGTGTCTGACTGTGGTTGATCAAACCAGCAAGAGCTCAGAGTCCTCTGCCACAGGTCAGACACAAATAGTCCCTATGAACATATAGTGCCTTGTCTAATTTTGTGCCTCTCATGTTTCTTTTGGGCTAATTTAATTCTGTTTTCCTCATGAAGAACACACTTTCTTTGATGAGGGCACACCAGTCTCCCATGTCATACAAACAATTCTAAAGTTCTTACGAGAGACCTTGAGAGTGTCCTTGTATCGCTTTTTCTGACCATTTTGTGAGCGGTTACACTGTGTGAATTCTCCCTAAAATAATCTTTTTGGCAAATATGCCTTTGGCATTTGAACAATGTGGCCAGGCCCAAACAGAGTTGTGCTCTCTTCATAGAGTTGAAATGTTTTGGCTGTTTAGTTCATGAAAGGACCTCAGTGTGTGGTATTTTATCCTGTCCTTTGATCTTCAGAATCTTCCTAAGACAATTCAAATGGAAAAGATGGGGGAAGAATGTCTAGATAGCACTAGTTCATCTAAAAACAGCCTGGAGATTCTAGTGGACCTAAAGCTCAATGTGACCCTACAGTATGGTATGTATAGTAGCCAAAAAAGTAATTTAATCTTTGGCTCCATGAAGAGAGAGAAACCTGGTTTCTAGAGAAGAGATGCTGCTGTCCTATTCTGTCCTGATCAGAATATTAAGATTGGAATGCAATACTATCATATAAATTGTATAATGTGAGAGGCATAGCAGACAGGAAGTCTACCTCAGAGACAAAATGATCAGGTTCAATCCCACCACTGACATATATTGGCCATGAGACCTCTCAGTACTCCAGATAACTTTCTAAGGATCGAAGTTGCAGAGAAAGTGCCCCTTTGCATTTGGGGAAGGAGTTCCCTATACATCACAGGCTTAGAATTTCAAAAAAGGAAAAAAAAACCCTCAAACTGTATAATAGAATTATCTGTGAAAGTGCTACATCTCTGTATTAAAAAATTGTAAGTTCTATATGTACTAAATCATAAATTCTGAGGGCAGGAACTATATTTCATCTACATAATTTGCATTTATGTACTAAAAATCATAAGTTCTATAGGTACTAAATTATGAGTTCTATGAGGGCAGGAACTATATTTCATCTACATATTTTATCTCTTCTCTAGTATCTAGCATGCAATTCTACATGAATTCTTGAATTTTGTCCTTCCAAACCAGTTGAGGGCTGGGGATTAGGGAGAGAGAAAGGTGAGAAGATAAGGAAGAAATCATTTTCAACCATCAGAGAAGGAAAGAGAGACCCACAGGAAGAAAAAGGGTGGAGAAGTGAGCAACTGACAGCCCCAAAGCTAATATATGAGGCAGGAACAGAGCCATCGGGGACTAGGCTATGTCTCTTGACTAGTGCAGTACCCTTTCCACAGCCTCTACCAGAGTGGGGCAAGGTGCCAGGGCAAGCAAGACCAAATTCAGAGGAAGCTTTGGAACATGCCCAGCCTTGACACAGAATCAGCCTGATAACCAATTGTGTTTGGGGCCAACAAAACATGGCGTTGTAGTGGGGAGAGCCCTAAGCTTGGGAGAATACCACAGAAGATCTCAAAGATCAACTGTATAGCCTCGAGCAAGCCTTTTACCTCTGTGCATTCTGGTCAGTTAAATGAGACAATAAGAGGTGGGTCCTTAAGGTCCCTTCCAGCTCTTTTCCTGGAGTTGGGATGTTTCCTTTGGTTCTGAGTTAGGAATATCAAGACAAGATACCCTTTAAGCAGTGTAGTATGGAGTGACCACTATTTATCCAGGTTTCATGCATGAGGAAGGCAAGAGAGAAAGAAGTTACAACATCTGTCCAACATCATGTTCCAGAGTTCACTCTAAAACATAATATTGTTTTCTCTGGAGATCCGTGGGCTATAGCATAAGGAAAGCTTCTTAGAGAATAATAGGAACTTCTCTGGTGTTTGGAGGGCAGGCATCTAAACACCCTGAGGGTCAATCATGGGGAATGGGTGGGAGAAAGGAAGGAATGTTAAAAAGGAAACCCTCAGGTCTACTCCCCTCTGTACAGGACTATATATACCCTATGAAAGCTCTAGCACAAACATCTATCATTTTTGCTGAGATTGTACATGAGTAAAATCTGAAGCGCTTACAGAAAAGAGCCCTGGGTTTACAACCAGAAGACCTAGTTGCAAATCCTGCCATTCTTAGTATACAGTTGCATTACCTTAAACAAGTTACTTCTCTGGGTTTCAGTTTTGTCATCTGCAAAATGACATGATGAGGCTGAACTCAAAAGATCTCCAAGACTGATTCCACTTCTAAGCCTAGGACTTAGGACTTAACCTGCTTCTATTTACTGAGATTAGTTATGTTTGTGAAGCCTGTGAATACAAGGTATACCTGTGTGCAAAACCTCCTACTCTTTGCAAAATATGTGTCTTTTTAGGACTTGGTCCCTTAGAAACTGAGTTAGCCTGAATCTTTGCACCCATGGATAGAGATACTCTAACAGACTCTCAAGAGATGTAATTTTTTTTTTTACTGGTCCTTCCATCTACCATTTAATTTCCTTGACATACAGCCCACATTGGTTTTTCCTGGGAATTCGGTAGTTAATGCTACTTTGTTCTAAGTCTCCTCTGACTTTGTTAAGAGTAATATAGAAAAGGAGGTAAAAGAGTAGACTTACACAGGTCCCTCTTTCCCCCTACTGCAAAAGATGGCATAAAAGAAGAAAAGAGAAAGCTCCCATGTTAGGTGGAAGAACTGGAATCAGAAAATCTCTCAATGGGCTAGAACTATCGGTCTAAATTTAATAAACACAAATAGAAGTCCTACGCTTGGGTTCAAAAAGCAACTCTTTTAAATGAATGATGAATGAATTTTTGAGAACAATGTATTTGAATATACTTCATTATTTTTGAAATAGTAGCTTAACATTTTGCAATACATATTCAAATGTGTAGTCCCAAATTCAGTTTATGAAATACTTAATCTTAATAGCTGTCAGAGCTAAGAAAGATAGCCCACCAAGATACTGCAATCTACCAGGAAAAGGAGCTTAATGGTCTGTGATTAAACCATGATTATCACTAAGTCAGGATACTTATGTTTGAAATTAGACTAGCAAATTTCCCTTTCTCCTACCATCAATCAGTTGTTCTTTCAAACTCAAAGAAAGATGTTTTGTGTTTAACAAATGGGTTCAAAACCTACTAAAGCTCTTGTCAAAATTTTTTTTAAATTAGAAAATTGTTTCCACATAAGCAGATATGAGTAATTTTTATAAGTGACATTCACATCATTCTGGACAACAAAAGTCCAGTTTCTAAATGTCTTGCTAATTATGATGGCTTAATACAACCATTATAATATCTCAAGGCATGGTATATATGCTCAGAGTGAAATTCATCATTAATGAGAGCAAATATAAATTCACATTATTTCAAGTACTATTCTCTACAAGTTCTATTCCAGGAGGAGGGGAAAGGTAACTTCTTGCTCAGAGCTGATCTCATCATTATTATTTTTACCCTATAATGCAGTCAGATTTCTTACCATTTCAGGAGGGAAAGATAGAATTTGAAACTCAAAACTTTTTTAAAATGTTTAAAAAATATTTTAACATGTAATTTTGGGAAAATATTAAAAAAAAAAAACTTGTACAAGACTGGGTGCAGGAGAGATGAAAGCCTACCATTTTCTTATTTGTTTGCATAGCTGCCATTATTAACATTATCTCAAATTTATAACTTCTGCGCTAGAATCTTTTTAAAGTTATTTGTCCATTTTGTGAAAGTTAATTTAGTTAAAACCAGATAACATAATCCATAAATTTATTTAAATGGGCTGTGTATCTATCACCTTTCAAACTGCTGGCTGAGGAAGATGATTTTGAGGAGTCTGCACATTTTGGGGGTGGGAGAAAGAAGGGGCAAATAACAGTAGGTATGGTTGTGTCAGAGTTTTGGCATAATTAAAAGGGGTCACTGCCATGGAATATGACCTATTATTCCACTTTCTAAATGGCTGACCACACATCTGTGGGTCAGGCCACTTTGGAGACCACTGACCCAAAGAATGTCTTTGCCCAACCCTTTCACTTTTTTGAGAAATTAACAAGAAGACCCTAGAAAAGAAAAGTAAGTCACCCAAATAATAAAGATTAAAGTTGGGCTTCAAACTTCTTGGTTATTTGTAAATTCATCTTTAATTCCAAATCTAGTCTTATTTTTCAAGTCAAGGGAGAATTCAAGGCACAGAAGGAGGGTGGGATAAGGATAAGGAAGCAGAAGAAAAACAAGAAGAAGAAAAAAAGATCCCAGGAGATGGATAATAAACTCCCTACCCACAGAAGTTTTCCAGAGATCACTAGATAACTATTTCTAGGGAGTTTTATAGAAACTCCTTTTCAGGTATGGTTTGGACTCCAGATGCCCTGTGAGGTCCCTGCCCTCTAAGATTCTGTGATTTCAACCTAGGAAAAGTTATGAAATGTCTTCTGAAGGCAATATTGATTATAAGATCAGATTCCAAGGATTGAGGAGGGAATTGAGGGGTGAAGGAGTGGGGAGAGGGGACAGGCGCCACAATGGCCACTGATAAAGGTCTCCTGGGCCTGAAATGAAAACTGGAGGAAAACAAGCAATCTGTCTTTCCACCACCTCATTCCAAGAATACCACAGTAACAGAGAGCTTACAGGTCCCTCCAATGCGCAGGCCTAACCCTTCGCCTTCAGTAAAGGAAGCTATTATATTCTTTCTTTTTCAGAACAGGCACCTGTGGCTCAGAGCACTTACATAACTTGTCTGAGGACATGAAAATAAATGTGTGAACCATTTGGTGGAGTTTCCACTATTTGGTGGAAAGCGGGCTAGAATCTCAGGTCTCATGACCATCACCCCTTCAGAAATCTTTTTATCTAACTTCAATCTCTCACCCATTTTAGTCAATCGACAACTATTTCATTGGATCCAAGATCTAAAACTGGAAAGACTTCAGAGTACCCTGCTAGCTCAATCTCAGCATTTTACAGCTAAGGATTAAACTGAGGATCAGAGAAGTTAAACTACTAGTTTTAAGCTTAAATTTAAATAAGTTTAACTTTAAATAAATGGTGCAATGGATATAGACTGCTGGGTCTGGGGTCAGGAAGACCTGAGTTCCAGTTCAGCTTTGAATATTTATCAGCTGTTTGATCTTGGGCAAATCACTTAACCTCAGTTTTCTCAAACCAAAGGCCATCTCTTCCCCCTGGTAGTTAAGATTAAATGAAATACAACTCATAAAGCACTTAGCATAGTGCCTGACATACAGGAGGCAATTAATAAATGTTTGTTTGTTTCCTTCCTTGCTATAGTCACACCAGAGGTGAGATATGAGCGCAGGTCCTTTGAGTCTCAGCTAGTTAAACATAAAACTATGTACAGAATTCTGGTAGGAGTGCTGGAGTGGGAGAGCTATCCCAAAGATGAGGGAATCTTATTAATCCCCTTCACATACTCTATGTTCTAGTCAAACAGCCTTACTCCATGTTGCCTGGATACATCATCCTATTTCCTACTTCCAGGCTGAAATATGCTCTCATCTTCACCTCTTCTTCTTAGAATATCTACTTGTTTTCAAGGTTCAACTCAAGTTTCACCTCTTACAGGAGGCTTTCCTCTATTAACAATTCTTAGTGCCTCTTTCCACTACCCCAAAGGGTTTTTTATTTATTCTGTAGATAGCTTGTATTTACTTTATCTGAGTACACATCCTTCCCTAATTGGGAGAAAGTAAGCCCCTCAAGGGCAAGAATTGTTCCATTTTTATTTTTCTATTCCCCAGTACTTAGCATAGTGGTTGAGCACAAAGTTGCCACTCAAAAAGTACTTTGTTTGCACTAAATCCCCTCTCCAGTCTCTTAAATGGTCTATCATCCACCATTCATTCTCTGCTTGAATACACCCAAGCAGCAGAAAATTCTATTCAAGAAGCACCTCAATCCATGGTAGAATGGAACTCTGTATTAGTAAATCCCTCCTGATGCTGTGCCAGACAGAATCCTAGTGACTGCCAGAATTCTCCTTTCCCCACTCATGTCCCTTTCCCCTAGTCCGTTGTCTTCAGTCTACATTCTGGAGCCATATACATAACAAGTCTGCTCTTGATGCCCTATGAGTTTCTTGGGTAATTGAAAATGGGTCATGTCCCACTTTCAAGTCCTTCCTTCTCTAGCCTATATAACCTCCATTTTCTTCAAGTGGTCAGTATTATAGCCTAGTTTCCTGTTCTTTTTACACTACTGGGGGATATTATATGAGCAACAGTTCTGATAAGGATGCCTGTCCTCATTCCTACTCCTGAAGCTGGGAATCTCAGTCTAGTTCAGTCAAGATGCCCAGAAGTAAATATATTTCCACATCAAATATCATTAGAGAAGAGAAACATCCAAAGAAAATTGAGCTGTTCGAAGTAAGAGCAATAGAAAGAAGGGAATCCAAGTTCATGGTCCATGAAGCAATAGACAGTTGGATCTAGATTCTGACAAGGTTCGGATCCCAGTGTTGACATTCACTATATGACTCTGACTCTGGAATTGGGGCATATGTTCACATCCAACCTCAGCAACTTACTACCAAGGTCCCATTGCTGGGGCTCATTTTCCTCATCTACAAAATGAAGGAATGATTCTAGATGGCCTGTGAGATTTGTTCCAAGTTTATAGTTACAGACTTGAATTTTTCTACCTGTAAAACATATGACCTCTTAAGCCAGTTCATTCCAGTTCTAGAGTTATGGATAATTCAATTACTCCAAACCTAAAACCCTTTCTACTATGTGTGAGAGGTGGGAATCCAACAGCTCTCTATCTAGCAACTACATACCACCTCACCAAAAGAGGAACACTTCAGAGAGGCTAGGGAGAAAGGCAATCACCTCAAAGGCAGCTCACCTTTCAGGTCTGCATCAATGGTCTCTGGGCTTTGTGAGTACAGGGATGCAGGGTCCCCCCTTCATTACTCCAGCCAATCCAGCAGACAGCTCTGGGTGTGCTTTAAAGCACAAGGTGCTTTAAAGATAGCATGGGGTGCTGGCTTGCAGACCTGCCCTCCCCCACTATACCCCCAAACTGGTATAGCCTTGTAGAATAAACGCAGGGCTCAAAGCACAGGAGGATTGCTACTCTAGCAACTGAGGAGGGCTGGGGGTGGTGCTCAAAGTATGGAGAGGGGAGGACCTCCCTGTTGAGAATTGCAGGTTCTGCAGAATCAACTACTAAGTGGTTGTCTTGAAGGACAAGGGCCAGAAAGGCTTTCATTAACTCCTGGCAGGAAGCCCCAGAGAAGATTGTAAATACCAAGTAAACAAGAGCTCATTTGGCATGCTAAATGGAATTGGGATGAGGATGGAGAAATCCTAGGTATCCTGAAATGGGCCAGAGAACCTACCTCCCAGTTCCAAGATGGTACTGCCTACTAAGCCAGGTGACTCTCAGAACCAACCTCTTGCTGTCCTATCATAGTCATCCCTAGCTCCCCTGTTCTTCCTTTTAACCAGGTGTCCTGATATGTCACCAACTTAAATGAAAACATGAAGGTAGTCTGCCAATGAGAGCCTGTGGGCACAGCAACTAGCCCTGTCCTGTTCATGCTGTCTAGGCCCTATGTCTGATATCCTCGATCTTGACCTAGATGCTGCCCAAACTAGCTGTCAGGAAGACTTGGTTTCCAGGGTTTCACAGAATGTCAAAGCCTTATGAGCTCAGAAAACAAAAGATGTCAGAACCAGAATGGACCACAGAACACAGAATGTTAGAGCTGGAAGAAAACACAGAATAAGTCAAAGCCAGAAAAATTCTAAGAGTCAGGGTTCTTAATTTGGAATCTGTGAACTTAAAAAAATGTGTATTTAAATATAATTGGTTCCCTCTGCAATCCTATGAATTTTCTTTTGTGTATTTAAAAACCTTACTGTGAGAAGTCCCAGACTGCCAACAAGGTCCATGGTACAAAAACCCTTAACAATTTAATTAATTAATCTAATTAATCATCTAATCCAATCCTGTAACTGTACAGATGCTCTCTTATCTATATACTTTGAGCACTATCCACTCACACCTCACTTTTCTGCGCTCCCCAGCCTGGGAGACCTGCCTTTACTTTTCCACTATCTTGGTACCTAGGTGTGCCCATTTTCCCCAAATGATACAAAGAGGGAAACTAAGGGAGAAATAAGTAAAAAATCTTGAAAGGCATCACACAGGTCTTAAGTGTCCAAATTTTGATTCAAGCCCAGGTTCACTAACTCTAAATCCAATCTTCTCCCCTGTTCACTACACTGTCTCTATTATTCAGTCACTCATTCATTCATTCACTCAACATTTATTAAACATTTACTACGAAATCATGGAGACATGGGACCACAAGTAGCTTCTCCAACTCATTTCAGCAATCCTCTGCTAATGACTTCAAGAAAGACAATTCACAACATGTAATTTTTAACTGGGTGTAAAGGTATTGTTTCTTAGCCAAATCCTGGGCCATGGCAGGAAACTGAGACTTCCTTGGAAGGGATCTGGTTCAGTTCTTTTCCAAGCTCCCTCAACCCCCAAGGATCATGCAGAGCCCACAACTACAAGCTCAGACCTACCCCTGCCTGCGTCATGGTTTAGAGGTTACATGGCTTACAGCAAATAGGTTCTGGAGCTCTTGAACAGGGAGATCTCTAGCAGGTGGGAACAGGAGAGCAATAGGTTTGGGGGCTTTCCATTTCCCTCAGAGAAAGAAGAGACCTAAAATTTCCCCACAATAAGTAAGGACACAGCATATCACACCCAGCCCCAGTTAACCTGTGGGCTGAACGAGCCTAAGGCAAGAAGGTAACTCCAAAACAGAGGCATGTAAGAACTGCCACAAGAAGCTTTCTGATGTTTCTCACTGGCAACTGGGGATTAGGAAGAAGAACATAGGTGAAAGGCAATTCAGTCAGAAGACAGAGAAGTAAACCTAAGGGAAAGGAAGAGAGGAACAAAAGAATGGAGGTGTTCCAAAGGACAACAGGATCACAGAATCTCAGAATCTGGAAATCAAGTCATTTTAGAGGGACTTTTTTTAGAACATATAAAGAACAGAATATGGATTTTTAGAACACAGAACTTTTGGGCTGGGGTTTTCTTGGCAAAGAACTGAAGCAGTTTGCCATTTCCCTTCTCCAGTTCATTTTACATAAGAAGAAATTGAGGCAAACAGGGTTAAGTGACTTTGCCCAGCCAAATCTAAATTCAGGTCTTCCTGACTCTAGGCTCATCCTTCTAATTTATTGTACCACTTAGTTGCCCCAGAGCCATAACTAGGATGGGGGGAATTAGAGCTTTGTCTCTGACTATCAGCATCCAGAAGTGCTCTTCTTTCTTCCTATAATAGTCTAGAGATTACTCACGCTGAACTACTCAGTCACCCAGAGTGACCACTCCTCTCATTCTAGCACTCCCCTCAGGACACCAAGATGAACTCTATGGATCTTGGACTATTTACTCTCTCTAAACAGTAAGACTAGCCTCTGTAGCTCAGTAGCACTCTTCCTCCATTCCCGTTTTAAAAAAAATAATAACTTTTAATTTGCCCAGACACAAGAATTGCTAGTTACCAAGAGTAGAATGCTCTAAGTAGCAGTGACTTCCCATAAAATATTAGAGCTAGAGAGGGCTTACAGATCACTTAGTCATAAATTTATAAGTTTCAAATTAGAAGGATTAATTTGTCCAGTTCCACATTTCACAGGTGAAAAATAAGGCTAAGGGAAGTTGAGTGACTTGTCCAGTTATATTAAGTACTTGAGGCAGAATTTGAACTGAGGTCTTCCTAGAAGAAACTTGTCAAATGTCACATAATAAGGAACTATTAAGAGCCACACTAGAGCCTAAATCTCCTGACCTTTGATTGAAGAGTCTCTTTTTGAAATTAAAATTTAAAATATGGCTAGAAAAGAAATAGGCAGGACTACTTGGGTCCTTCTGACTGAACCCTGCCTCATTCTCATTTTTCTGCACTCCCCAGCCTAAGAGACCTGCCTTTACCTTTCCACTAGCTTGTCCCCCAGGCTGGCTAACAAAGCATCTACCTTGTCTGTCACCTGTGAGAAGTCTGGAACCCACACCCAACCACCTGGGCAGTAAAGGACTGGTGATTACAGGTGTGAGGGAGAGGCTGCCCACTTAGAGAAGAGCACAAAACCACTAGTTTGCTGCAGACAGGTTGGGATGCCTCTGAGGTTTTCTCAGACAGATGCTATTAGTGGGTTAGGAATCCCTGCAAAGTAATCTATTCACCTGCCCTGATCCCTTCACACAGAGACATCAAACTCTGGACTCCCTACAGAAAAACAAAAATATCATCTCTAGTTGAGATGGGCTCAAATTCAGCAACCCCCAAATCACCTCTGACTCCCCACTCTCTTGACCCCCATCCCAATCAGTTAAGTACTATAGAATGCAGCTCACAACATCTCACTTATTCATTTTTTTTCTCTTTGCTCCTAAATGCAGTCACCCTATTTTTGGTTATCTCTACTTAATTCATAGAATCTGAGAGTAGGAAGGATCTCAGCAGCCAACAAGTCTGACCTATATTCAAAAATGGATCACCATTATAACTAATCTGTTGATAAATGATTATCCAGGCTCTGACTGAAGACTTTCAAGGAAAGGGAATCCACTACCTCCTGAAGAAAGAAGCCATTTCTATTTCTGGACATTCTGATCATCAGGGAGTTATTTAATAATGATAACATTAGCTGATACTTACATAGAGGTTACTATGTGCCAGACTCTGAGCTCAGTTCTTTGCAAATAACATCTCTGACATACAGTCTAAATCTAACTTTTGACAACTTCTGCTCATGGCTCCTGGTTCTGCCATGGGGGGCTAGGAATTGGGGCAAAGAGAACAAGATGTTCCCAAGAGAGCCCATTGAATACTTGGCCACAGCTACATCCAAAGCTAAGCTAGTCTAAGCATAGCCCTTGTGCCTTGAAATGATTTTCGTGTGACATGCATTTCTTGGAATCTTTACAAAGTGTTAAGCCATTGGAGTTCATTTGATCTTAGAAAGAGATATTTTGGGCCAGAACTTGAAACAAGGTACTAGGTGGAACTGATAGAAACAATGCTTGTGTTCACACCTCTAGAGAGCTCATAAGTATCTAAGTACTTAATGGAGTTCACACGTTTGGGAGGATGCAGGGCTTAGTAGGGCTTAGTCCGAATTCACACCTCCCTTAGGGCCAGAGAGCACTCTGGGAGATAACCCAGAATCCCTCTCCCTCCAGAAGGCGGAGTTAACCTTTGGGAGATCACACATATAAGGAGCTTTTGAAGCTTGAGCTTAGTTCTTCTTGTGGGACTTAGGAGACAGAGGACTCTGGAAGAAAACCCACAAGCCCTATCTTTGAGGCAAGAGATTCATTGCATCTTCTATCTTGGTGCTGGTTGGAGGCTGAAGAAAGTAGAGGCAGAAGCCAAGGACAACTCTGCAAAATCTCTTAGAGCTCAAGCAGAGAGTTAGGCCTCAACAAACCAGGCTATTTTGGAAGGAGAAATAAACGTTTGCATTTTTACCAGCTGGCTGCGATTTTGGAGTAATTATTTATTTTAACTGAAACTAAGGCTGCCTCCAAAAAACCTCCACATGCATTAGTGGGGGCTCTTCCCTAGTAAGAAGCCTTACTGACATTCTTCTTGGTTATTAGGATAGAATACAATGATCTAGGTGATGTGTGATAGGAGCAGAGAGGGGGTCATTGTCTCCACTTCAGCCCAAGATCACATTAGCTTTGTTGTTGTTGTTGCAATAGCATTCTACAAAACTGATTTGGATTGATCTTGTATAGTCCACTAGAACCCTTAGATCTTTTTCAAACAACTGTCAAAAATTTTTTTGTCCCTCTAAAAAATATCTCTGGCACTATACAGGAATGCTTAATAAGTGCTTGTTGAATGCCGTCTTATACTTTATTAAATTGATTTTTTGGTACCCAAACATCTAACTACTGAAATTCCATCTTAGTGGATTCAGTCCATTGCTTTAAGCCTAAGGGCAAGCGAACTACAGCCCATAGGCTTACCTGTTTTTGCCCAGTCCAAGCAAGAAATGTTTTAATGTTTTTAAATAAAGTTTTACTATATTCTGTTTTAAAATGTAAAAAGCAGTCAGCTCAGGAGTCATACAAGAATAGGTTGCCCACCTTAGGGCCCTAATTTGCCAAGTCCTGCTCTTTTCAATCATCAAGGTCTTCTGGAGGCTATTTCCATCAGGCTGCACATTAGCTTTCCCTCTGGGCTTCATGACATTTATTAACTTGCCTTCTTACCTTCATCCACAAGTTGGTGAAAATCTCTCTCACTTAAATGACGAGAATAGGCTCCTAACTCATTTTTTTTTATTTCTAGTTTTCCTTATTCCTAAATCATCTTTGATACTGCTACCTAAGTAACCTTCCTAAGATACCACTCTGATCACATCATTTTAAAATCAGGAGCCCCGAGTTCAAATCTAGACTCAGATACTTACTGAAGCATGTCACCTGAAAAGTAACTTCACCGATATAAATTGGGGATAATAATAGCACCCATCTCCCAGGGCTGCTGTGAAGATCAAGTGAAATGATCTTTGAAAGACTTTGCAAACCTTAAAGCAGCACATAAATTCTAGCAATCATTGTCTTCTACCTCTTCTTCATATTATCATTATTTCACCACTCAAAAACCTTCAATAGTTCCCCATTGCCTATGCAAAACAAACTAAATTCTTGACATTCAAGAGTATTAGAATATAAGCTCCTTGTGGATAGGGACTATTCTGTTTTCTTGTTGCATATCCAGAGCTTACCTTAGTGCCTTGCATATAGAAGGCATTTAATAAATGCTTGCTGAAGCAAGGTTCTCCCAAGTCTGGCTCCAATGTATCCTTCTGGCTTTATTTCATATATTCCAACTCTTCTCTATTTTCCCATTCTCAACCCACCCCTCCAATTTCCAATCCTTCCATAAAATGTTCCTCATCCAACACAAACTCAAATTCCTCCCTCCCTCCAAGGGCTAACTCAGATGCTATCTCCTCCTTGAAACCTGCTTATAAGAATGCAGCATGCGGAAAGAAACACTAGGTTCAAATCTCAAGCCTAAGCTTTAAACAGAAATGGTCAACCTCTAGGATGTATACCTAGAAGGGACCTTAGATTAGATATAATCAATCTGATCCCTTCCTCTTACAAAGAATAGCTGAGCAACCAAAAAGTTAAATGACTTGCCCAGGATCACACATAAGTGTCTAAATAAAATGAACCTCTAAATTAGAATTTGAACTCAGGTCTTCCTGATTTCAAGTCCAGTACTGATCCAATATGACATGCTGCCTCTCCTGAGAAATCACTTATTCTCCTTGAGCCTCAATTTTCTCATTAGTGAAAAGTAGGTTATTATGTTTATGGTTATTATGAAGGTTATTATGAAGATGATATGAGATGAGAACATATGAAATGCATTTGCCAGGTCTGAATAACTATATGAATGCTGGTTATTATTAGTATTGAAATTGCCTTGCTTGACTAGCTCAAAGAAATATGTCCATGCTCCATCTTTCTCGTAATGTTCTGTCTGACCTCCTCCTTTGCCTTTATCACACTTATTTTCACATCTCTCTCTCATTCTCAGACCTCTCTGTGACTCCCTCACACTACACACAAAGCTTTGGGTATGACAGGCCTTTAATGTATTCTGACTCAATTGAATGAAGAAGGATTTCCATGAACCCGAGGTTGAAAATACTGACAATGATGATACACTTATTAGAAGGAACTCCAACATTGTCAGGAGAGTAATATTAAAGGGCTACATGAGATATCACTTGAAGTCCCTTCCAGACCCACCTGTCAATTCTGGCCTTCAATAGTGATATTTTTAATTCATATGGGAAACCATTAATTTGGGAATTGAAGGCATTTTTCAGTTGAGTAGAATTATGGTCCCCAGATTTTACCAGTTCCTTGGGTCTTGGCTAAAAGTTTGCCTCCTCTAGGAATCCTTTTCTGATCACTCTCAGCACATAGCAAGATCTCTCTTTTATGACACATATAGTCTGAACCACCCCGTCTAATTCCGAATAATTCCGAATGGCTTGTTCTGTCATTGTTTCCTATAAGTCAGAGTCTTGTCTACCCAAACATACAGGAAGCCCCTGGCATTAATTTCTCCCTCTGTCCACGCTCTCAGACCTGGCCCATAGCTGGACCAAAGTGTTTGGTGAAGTCTCCTTGCCTAAGAATCTTATTATACTAGAAAATTTCCTCTTCTTTTTAGAAAGGGAGACAGGGCATAGGCTGCTAGTAATCAACAGGATTTATTAAGCTATGTGCCAGGATTGTGCCAATTTGGGATTTCAACAACAAAAAATAAATAGTTTCTGATCTTAGGAAGATTGCATTCTATCACAGAAGACAACATGAACATCTAATCTATAAATTTATGGAAGCAGATACAAACAAACACACGGTAACCTAGGATGAGGGCAGCTAGATTTTCTACAGGGTAAGAATGCAGGCTGGAGTCAGGAAGATCTGAGTTCAAACATGGCTTCACACACTTACAACTATGTGACTCTGGGCAAGTGTTTAAACTCTGTTTGCCTCAGTTTCCTCTTCTGTAAAATGATCTGAGGGAGGAAATGGCAAATCATTCCAGTACCCCTGCCAAGGAAACCCCAAATGAGATCATCAAGTAGGATATGACTAAAAATGACTAAACATCATCCTTGGATAAAAAAGTACTAATTGCTGAGAAATTCAGAAAAAATCTGCATCAGAAGTTGGGTCTTTAAGAAAATTATGAACTACAAGAGATGGATGTGGAAAAAGAGACAGAGACAATCTATCTCCTGCTTTCTGAGAATGGGGAGGGAGGGAAGGAGGGAAGAAGGAAGGGGAAAAAGAGACAGAGACAGACATACAGATAGACAGATACACACATACAAATACACACACATACAGAAAGACAGAGAGAGAGAGAGAGAGAGAGAGAGAGAGAGAGAGAGAGAGAGAGACTGTTTTTCTCTAGTTCCCTTCTTTCTGAGTAATTTTTTTTCTTTCTCAGTAATTTAAACATGAAAATAGAAAATCAGGCAAAGGGGATGCTTATTTTCCATCCCATATACCTCTAAAGAAGCATCCAAAAGATATTTTGGTCCTGACGCTCTGCTACCAGACTTTTCAGAGCATCTCTGGTTACCTGGATTTGATGCTAACTATAGAATCCAGCTGACATTCTCTCTCTTCTTTCAGTAACAGGCTTACCTTCACGGCTAATCACCTCTATAATCCTAGGCAAACCAATTCCCATCTCTTAGCCTCAGTTTCCTCCTCTGTAAAACAAAGGGGTTGGACTACACTGTCTCTTAACAATCCTCATAACTTAACATTCTATATTCTACATTCTAAGCTCCCTTCCAGCTCTAACATTCTTCTACCTCTGACATGTTAGAATTCTGACTTTGTTATGTGAATGAGTGTCTTCCCTTTCTAAAATGTCTCCCTGGGCTATTCTTTCCTAAACCTGTTATTCAAATCACTCCTCAAACTGGTTCCCACCTATCTTTCCAGCCATATCTCTATTATTCCTCTTCACATACTCTCTATTCTAATTAAGTGGAACATTAGCAGTTCTCTCTACATGACAGTCCATCTCCCACTTTCACACTTTTGTACAAAGGGCTGCCATGTCTAAAATATGTTCCCTTCTCACCTTCACACTCTAAGAATCCTCAGCTTCCTTCAAAACACAGCTTGGGTGCCACAGTTTAATAAATATTGTTGACTAATAGCAGTCTATCCCCCTTTCTCTCTTTCTCTTTTCCCCTAAAAAAGAAGAAATTTTCCAGAACAATAAGATTGTCAGAAAAGAAGTTTTCACTGAAGGGATTCTTTAATTGGTATCCATAGAGTAGATCTGAGGAAGTCTATTAACTTGAATGGGGGTAAAATACAATTTTATTTCAATATAGCTGATTTCCTTTCTTCTTCAAGTTAAATTGTTTATGTTGTATATACTAAGTATTGACACATCTTATGCCTTTTTGCTACATATTGGCTCTGTACTTCAGAAGAACATATACTTTTCTGAGGCAAGAATTGTTTCTTTTTATCTTTGTACAAGATACAATATCTTATATACAGTAGGTAGTTTAAAAAAAAACGCTTGTTAAATTGAAATAAATCCTTACCATGAGGCTAACCACCACTCAAAAAAAATCTAGTCTCCTCTATGGAGACCACCTATAAGATATATTTTACAATCCTCAATAGAGGCAAATCCTCATATTTCAGGAGTAAGTCACTCATTCAGAGACAAGTCTGAGGAATGAAGAAGGAGATCAGACCAAGGAATCCCATTTTTGGTCACAGACAAGGTGTGCCTAAGATAGTTCTGGGAACTTGTACCCAAAATACCTAATATGACGTTAGATATTTCATGACGGTATCAGCGGCAGAAGCAGCTGCACTCAAATCCTACCCATAGCCTCCTGAGGCAGCATCTTTGAAGGGGCAACATCATTTGGATCAAGAAGTCCTGGCTTGTCTATTTAATAAGCAGTATTGTTCCTTTGTAATCAGGGCTGCTCTTACCATCAAATCACAGTCAGCTGATTGAAATGCTGAGGATCCAGAAAAATTGCTAGAATTATTTTTTTTCTGAGAAAGTAAGGAAAAAACAGAAATGCATTTTTGCTGTAGATCCAAAGTCTATCCCAAACTTTATTCCTACTCTAGCTAATTCATTCTTATGGAAATGATGGAATCTCTCCCTGGTGAATGTAGATTTTTCCAAGGCATGAAGGCCAAAGGATTTAGAGGCAGAAGGTCCTAAAAATCATATAGTGGTAGCTAAGTAAGCACAATAGATGGAGTACCAGCCCTGGAAATCAGAAGAATCTGAGTAAAAATTTGGCTTCAGACAATTACTAGCTTTGGGACCCTGAGCAAGTCATTTAATCCTGATTGCCTGAAAAAAGTGGCCTCCCCTCATTTTCCAGAGGAGAAAATTAAGACTTGGAGAGCTGGGAATAGGTCTGTACAAGGTCATAAAGATAGTGCACAGAGAGCTGGGATTTCTACTCAGATCCTCCAGCTCCAAATTAAAGAATTCCTTTTTCCATATCCTATGCTGATTCAATTCAGTTCACCTAATTCAGAATCTCAGAGTCAGAAAGCTTTTCAAAGATCAACCAATATGATCTGTACCTAAACAAGAGTTCCATTATCTGTCTATTATTTGCAAAGCCCCGTATGTACTGGAGATAACAAGATGAAAAATGAAATACCCGATGCTCTCCAGAAACTTACAGTCTAATATGTGAAATAAACCAAATGCTAATCACTTGACAAATAAGTCAGATACAAGGAAGAATGAGGGGGACAAAAAAGGAACTCTAGGAATCCAAGGAGGGAGAAGTTACTTTCTTAATAAGGAAAGCCTTAATGTATAAGGTAGCACTTATGTGTACACATGTATAGATAGACTTGTACACATATATACATGCCACTTTATACATGTATGCATGCATGTATGAGCACATGTGTGTGTCTCTGTGTGTCTGTGTATACTGAGCCTTGAAGGAGATGGAGGACTTCATCTGGCTGATAAAGAGTGATTCCCAAGCTCATTACAACCTAGAGGGATGGAGAAGAAATGTCCAAAAGCAGCACAGTACAATGGACAGAGATCAGTCCTCTAAGAGGGAAAGATATGGGTTTGATGCCCACCTCAGACACATGCTGTCTAAGTGATCTTGGGATAAATCATTCAACCACAAAGTACCCACCCAAGCATTTGTCTAAAACACTTGCCAACCAGCTTCTGTGGCTGGCCTTTCTTTACCAGAAGCTTGCTACAACACTGAAAACAAAGATGGGGGAGATTATCCCATTGTTGATACATGTCGAACCTGCAATCCACTAAAAAGCCCACATCTTTTTTAGACTTTCTACTAGCCAAGCTTCACCTATCTTGTACTTGTGAAATGTATTTTTTTCTTCAATCCATCGTGACTTTACATTTATCTCTATTAAATTCCATCTTATTAGGGTCAGCCCAAAAGTCAGGTCTTTTTCAATCCTGCATGTCATGATGCCACTTCCCTGATGACACGGTCCTCTTCGAGAACAAAGGAAAAACAATAATCTCTTTAAGGAGGAGTGGAAGCTGTCCCACTGGGGACTCAACTGGAACTGTCCAGTTGGGCAACACTACTCCTCCTTTTCTTTTCTTTTTCTTTTCTTCTTTCTCTTCCCTTCCCTCTATCCATATAGGGTATCATATCTTTACCTCTGGATTCTCTGCCCAAAGGAATGTAAATTTTAATTGCTGAAATCACACATGATACATTAGGATTTATGGGCTAAGACAGTGCCTTAAACCCAAATGATTCTGGCTCTCAATGATTGACTATCATCAACAGGTCCCAGTCCGAGATCCACTAGATCTTTATTTGTGACCTGACTCGCTCAGAGTGAATGCAAATAGCAATTGTTTCTGTTGTAACCAGAAACCTTGAGGGTTTTCCTCTCTCGGATCGATTTTTTTTTAAATTTGCCTCATTTCTTATCTAGACTTAATCACTGACTGGGCATTGCCTCAGTCAAACTGAGAACTGTTAAAGACTTTAGCTAAAAAGGCCATTTTCCACTGCATCCAAGGCCATCTCCAATCATCCTGATCTATATCTGGCCACTGGACCTAGAGGTTTCCAGAGGAGGAAGTGAGTTGGTGACCTTGCCCAGCCCTTCCTAATTTAAGTCTAGTTCACTTGTATGTCATGGCATCATCTCCCAGATACCATGGTCATTTTTGAGAACAAAGAACAAACACAATACAGTGTATTAGCACTTTTTCTCTCCTTTTCTTTCTTTCTTATTCTCTCCTCCCCCCCTTCTCTCTTTCTCTCTCTCTCTCTTTTTCCTTCTCTCCCTCTCTCTCTTTCTCTCTCTCCCTTTCCTTCTCCCTCTCCCTCTCCCTCCCATCTCTCTTTGTATCTCTCTGTTTTTCTCTTTCTCTGTCTCTGTATCTCTGTCTTTGTCTCTGTCTCTGTCTCTCTCTGTCTTTTTCTCCATCTCTATCCTTTTTATCTCTGTGTTTGTCTCTTTCTCTGTCGGTCTTTGTCTCTCTGTATCTCTCCCCCCCACCCCCCTCTCTGTTTTTTAGGTCCTCTACAAATATGAAATACATGCCATCTTTGCTGTTAGCAAAGTAATCAACAAAACTTTCTTAGACCCCTCCTTTGAAAAAGACAGGAAATTATGAATGACTCCTCTCTGGGTCTGGACATTCAATTATTTCTGAATCTACTTAGAGAGACAATTATCCAGTCCAGGTCACTTGGTCTTTCCCATAAGAACAACCTAAGAGAGAGATTCTGCTAAATACTTTGCTAACATCTAGGTGAATATATCTCAAATATCCCACCAACCACTCCAATCCCCCTAAGTCTAGCAACAATGTCAAAAAAGAAAAGTTAGTTGTGTATTGAGACTTATCTTTGATGAAGACACCCTGTTTCTTTTTTGTTGCTTTCTTTTCTAAGTGTTCACTAACCTTCCTTTTAATAGGATAGGGATAGGAACAAAGGTAGGAAAGGACTAGATTTGATTTTTCACTAATATAGTGAACTGCAGATAAGGGAATTCCTTCTATCATCTAAGATAAGCATCTTTTCTGCAACTTAAAGTCATAGAGAATCACTTAGAGTAGGCAGGGGCAGTGGGAGGTAACTGACTTCTCCCCAGTCATAGAACCCACATTTGTCAAAGGCAGGATTTAAATCCAAGCCTTCCTATCTCCAAACAGACTCTCTATCCACCAAGCCACATACCTCACAAATCAACAAGTTAACAGACATTTGTAAACATTCACTATCTCCCAGGTACCATGAGCACTAGGGATCCCAGTGCTCAACAGTTCCTGCCTCTCAAAAAGCTTACTTTCCAAGAGGGAAAACAGGTAAACAACTATGTATATACAAGAGATGGGCCTCTAGATAGCACAGTGGGTATACTGATAGAACTGAAGTAATGAAAAGCTGAGTTCAAAGTCAGCCTCAGTGACCTGGGCACTTTAGTTTATCTGCCTCAGTTTCTTCATGTGTAAAATGAGCTGGAGAAGGAAATGGTGAACCATTCCTGTATTTTTATCAAGAAAATCTCAAATGGGGGCAACAAAGAATTGGACACTCCTGAAAATAACTGAACAACAACATACAAGAGAGATAAAGGGTAAATTGGTGGTATCTCAGAGTGAAGGCACAAGCACTGAGGGACACTCAAAAAGACATCTAAGAGAAGTTATAATCTGAGCTTAGAACCGAATGATGTCAAGAAGGGGAGGGAAGGAAGAGGGGCTTTGGAAGCAAGGTGAAAAGCCATCAAAAAGGCACTGAGTTATAGAGTACATAAAAGGGAAGGAGTAAGATGTTCAGTTGTGTCTGACTTTTCATGACCCCATTTGGGATTTTCTTGGCAAAGCTAATAAAGTGGTTTGTCATTTCCTTCTCCAACTCATTTTACAGCTGAGGAAATTGAGGCAAATGGGGTAATGTGATTTGCCCAGAGTCACACATCTAAGAAGTATCTGATTTGAACTCTGGAAGATGAGTCTTCCTGACTCCTGGCACTTCCTCCACCTTGCCACTTAGCTAGCGGGCCAGATTGTGAAGAACTTTAAAAGCCAAACAGACAATTTTATGTTTGATTCATGACATAATAGGGAGCTTTTGAAGCTAATTGAGAGGAGGAATAACATGGTCACTATGGCAGCTGAGTAGAGAATGGATGGACTCTACATCCCTTCAATCTCAAATCCTTTTAATAATATTTCTTTTTCCAAGAAATAAAGTCAAGCTCTCTGGCCTATAGTTTCCATGCTCCACTATCTTTCCTCTTCTGAAAAATCAAGATAATCCTTTATATCCTATCCAGTTCTATGACACTATTTCCTTTCTCTTTCCATGACCTTCCAAAGATCAAGGATAGTGGCTTAGCAATTACATCTGCCAATTCTTTCAGAATCTGAAGATTTAATTTATTTGGTTCAGGTGACTTGAATTCATCTGTGAATATTAGGTGATCTCTTACTATCTTCCTAATTATCTTGGGTATCAATTCTCTATTAGCCATATTTGTTCTGTGCTTTCTATTCTAGTGATCATTCTTTCTGGCAGAGAAAACAGAAGACAAGGGTTGGGCACCTTTGCCTTACTACTTCCAAAAATCCTTTCTTCCTAATATTCCTGTGAAGTAAGCAGTAAAAGTATTATCTTCATAGTTAAAGAGGTGAGGTAACCACAGCTCAGAGAGGACAACTGGCTTGCCACACAAACTATAGACATACGAACTAAGATGCAAAGCCCAGTTTCCCTAACCCCACGCCAGCATTCTCTCCAAGGCAATACTGGGTTTTCCAACAATTGGACTATGGACATTATATGGATATGAATACTATAGAAACAGAAAAGGAACTTCCACTTCCATAAGATCCAGAGAAACAGACAGTTAATGGCAGAACTGGAAAGGATCTTGGACCCCATGATTTTATGTTTGTCTATATCTTTCAATTCACATCTGTTAAAACACTTTGTCCACATCCAGCCTTTCTCTTGTTCCAAGCTAAGAAAAAGGTGTCCCTTCCTCTTCACAATATGAAATACTCTTCTGATTATAGCTTCAATTTTACATCCTTCTTTCCCCTCCTCCTTGGGACCTCACTCCACTGAAAATATATTCTCCATTTCTGTCTCTGTCTGTCTCTCTCATTTTCTCTCTGCCTCTCTCTCTGTTTCTGTCTCTTTCTGTCCCCCTCCTCCATTGGGACCTCACTCCATTGAATATATATTCTCCATTTCTGTCTCTGTCTGTCTCTCTCATTTTCTCTCTGCCTCTCTCTCTGTCTCTGTCTCTTTCTGTCTATCTCTGTCTCTGTTTCTGTCTCTCTGTCTATCTCTCTGCCTGTCTGTCTCTCCCCTTCTCTCTTTCATTTTCTCTCATTCCCTCCCTCCCTCCTTCTCTCTCTCATCTTTTAATTTACAGAGAATCAGAAAAGATCAAGGGGGAAGGAGGGCATTGCTAATGAACTACAAGCTTAACTTCCTCAAGATCTGAATGTTTTAGTGGACTTCAAATTCAATATGGGTCAGCAATGTTACCCAGAAAGCAAAAAACCTAACAGAATCTTATATTGCCTTCAAAAAGACATCTCCATCTTGCCCCTCTGTCCAAGTAGTTTCCTATGTCTGAAATGTTCTTCCTCCTCTCTCACCTTATTGACTCCCCAAACTTTCTTCAATGTTCTTTTCAGATATCCACCTCTACACGAGGCCTCTTCTGATCCCTTTAGTTATCTGCACCAGAAACATAGCCAGAGGGGCGGCTAGATGGCACAGTGGATAGGGCACAAGTCCTCAAGTCAGGAGGACCTGAGTTCAAATTCAGACTCAAAAATTTAATACTTACTACCTATATGACACTTTGGAAATGTCATTTAACCCCAATTGCCTCATACACAAAAAAAGAAAGAAAAAAGAAAAAGAAACATAACCAGAAATACCAGAAGAACAGTACAGCTATTGATGATAAATCAGCATTTATAGACCACCTCAGGTTTGCAACACAGCAGTCTTCATATACCTTTTTCTTTAATTAGAACAATCTTGTGAAGGAATGATAATACTTAAAACTAAAAAAAGGAGGTAGTTTTAAGTATTATCATTCACATTTTATAGATGAGGAAATGCAGTTCAGAGAGAAGTTAATTGGAATTTGCCTATGATGACACAAGATAATGGCAGAGGGAAAACTAGAAGCCAAAGCCTTCTGACTTCAACCTTGTCAGGAGTCCAGTAATACAGAAGTGGTTCACCTCTCTAGGGTTCAGCTCCCTAGCAACCTTATCTCACCAAAACCACAAAAGAATTATTGTAATGACAGCAACAACTACTCACATTTAAAAGAAAACACTCATACCACAATAATACTTTATAATATTATTGCAGGGATACAACTATTGTTATCTCCATCTTTAAAAAAAAAAAAAAGACATGGATTAAGTGATTTGCCCATGTTCACTCAGTAAAAAGAAGAATCAGGATTTGAACTCAAGTCTCCTAAATCTGGTGCTACTGTGTGCCTGCCACACTTTTTCTCATGAAGTCAAAATGTATCACAGAGTCCAGTTTCTGGCTCACAGCTTGTTGAGACTTTTTTGTTTTTTTGGAATTATGTTCAGTCGTATCTGATTCTTCATGACCCCATTCAAGTTTTCCTGGCAAAGATACTAGAGTGATTATTTCCTTTACCAGCTCATTTTACAGATGAGAAAACTGAGAAAAACAGGATTAAGTGATTTGCCCAGGGACACACAGTGTCTGAGGCCAGATTGAATTCAGGGAAAAATGAGTTTCTTGACTCTAGGCAGCCCTAGAGTCCTTTATCCACTGAACCACCCAACTGCCTCTGTAGATTCAGCCCAATTTTCTCAGCCCAAGCACAACTTAGGAGAAAGCTTCCTAGAGAAAGACATCCTTACAACAGTAAGAAAAGATGACAGGGTTTTACACAAAGAGAACAGGAAATCCACTAACAATCTGCAAAATTATTTAACAAGGGCAACCAACAAGTAGGGGGAAACCAGCTCTGCCCACCTCCAGAGGGCAGCAGTATACACAGCCTCCCTGGCCAGAGAAGCTAAGGACTAAGAATCTAGCCTCTGTTCCAAAGCACCCTCTGCTACTTATTATCTCTATGGGACCCTGAGCTACTCAGAGCCCCAACTTCCTCTTCTGTAAAGTCAGAACAATCTAGTAGTTCTATCAATCTTGAAGGCTTGCTGTAAAGAAGAGGTTTTTGTTCAAATTGCAAAGTATTATAAAGACAACTTGAGTTGTTATAAAAATCCGTAATGGTCAAAAGTATGTTCAGTTTCCTCATCTTAAAAGGGCAGGGAGAGTAAGGGACCAAAACAGATTTTTCACTTTAGAGCCAAGTCTTCTTTTGGACTTTACTTTTACTCTAAGGTTTTTTCCAACATTTCAAAAAAGTTTAGGAGATCATGAAATCATAGGTCTGAAGCTAGGCGGAATCTCTAAAGTCCTGGTGGAATGTGAAATTCTGCCTTGGGTTTGCCCTGTTTCTCACAGCAATGTTTATTCCTCTTATTTGGACATCTACAAGAATGAAGACCAGCACCTTAGATCTTTCTAAAGCTCTCTTGGGTCCCTAAAGGCAAGAAAAAGTCTTTCCCTTCCTCCTCCCTCCTCCACAGTCCTTGTTTTTTCAGTGTAAAGAGAATGATCTAATAGAACCACAATATCAGGGCTGGGATGGACTTTAGAGCACAGAACAAAGACTATTTTAGCAGGAAAAAATAGGGGAAGAAGAGAGGGAATAAGCATTTATATAGCACCTACTATGTGCCAGGTACAGTTATAAGTGCTTTACTAATATTATTTCATTTTATCCAAACAAAACCCAGTCAAATAGATGCTCCTATTTTGCAGATAAGAAAACAGATACTCAGAGATTAAATGTCTTGTCCAGAGCCACAGACCTACTAAGTTTCTGAGGCCGGATTTGAACTCACGAGTCAAACCTCTACCCTCAGCTACCTTAGCTGTCTCAGGTACCTTAGAGCTCAAAACACAGACTATGGGATGGCATAGGATATAATATTCCAGAACTGGAAAGAGATTTAGTGACTAGCCAGTACCACTTCCTATAAGAGAACAAGAAAGAGAAGCAAGAAGGTACTGAGTCCTACATTGAGCAGCAGGGTAGTAACTAGACCAAGGGCTACAATTCAGTTCAGTTCAGGGCTCATTTAACACAACCACAATCTCACTTGTCTGTGGCTCTAATAGTGACATATAATAGAACTAGGAATTCCATATCATCTTTGTTCCTGAGAGTTCAAATTCTTTTCAAGAATATTCTTGTCTCCTCCACCTTCAACATTATCCCTGCAATGCCCACAAAGCCAGGAAGTAATCTCCTCATTTCACAGAGAAAACCACCAAGGCCCATGTTATGACTAGTTCAAAAGTGGCACAATAAGCCAGGAATAAACCAGATCCCATTTCTCCACAGAATCCAGTCTCAGGATCTAGCACCTGCCAAAAACACAAATCCATGTTTCTACTATTAATAACAACAAGAATAAGGGCTATTCATATTTCTAAAGCACTTTAAGGCTTACAAAGTGCTTTTTTCACAACACCCTGTAACAAGAAATATAAGAAAAATTAACTGATCTGCCCAAAGTCACATGCTGAGCACTGCAAACAGGATTTGAACCCAGATGTCCTGACTTCAAGTCCAATATCTCTAATATGACATTGTTATACTTGTCCCTTGCCTTCCTTAAGGCAGATGCTTCATCCCCAAACTTGGGCCAGAAGGTACAGCAGCCTCCACCCTAGGAGTTCAGGCCCACTCTTAAGATTCCAAGCTGGCCCCCTGAAGGAAAGACTAGTGCCCCTCAGCTAGCCCAGACCCATACTCACTGAGGACATCTCCATAGCCTTCTAGCTCCCAAGCTGTCAGAAAGGAATGCCTCCTGGGGGAGGTGACCCTGTGAAGTGAAATCCGGTTTTTATTTTCTGGAAAATCACCCCCTCCTTCTTCAGCGGTCCTCCCCTATCAACAGCTGGGAGTCTGCAAACGTTGCACCCACGTCAAATACCCTCTCTGGGTTTGGACTTGGAGCAGGTCTCATCAATCTTTCCCAAAGAAAAGAGGAATGGAATGGAAAGCTAGTAAACACTTTTTTCTTCCCACCCCTTGACAACAACCTTATCTCTGAATATCATTCTGACAATTTTTAAGTGAAACCTTGCCTGGGCAAAATGTATCCCCTATTTACCCCGCTTTAATACCAGACTCGAGGCAGGACTATGGTCTTTCCCCTTCTCCCTCATCTTCCGATCCCTACTTCTGTTCTTCTCAATGAAGAGAAAACTGGACCCAGATCCTCTGGGGAGAAAGGAAGGAGTAGAGATAGAATCTAAGGAATTATAGCTGTCCCTCTGATTCAATTTATAAGGGAGGAAAGGGGAGTTGAAAAGGGCAGAGAGGGAGAGAGAGAGGAGGCAGAAAGACAGAAACAGGAAGATGGACAAAGAAGAAAGAAAAGGAAAAAAGAAAGAAGAGAAAAATAGATGGAAAGAGAAGAAGAACTAAAGAGAGGAAGAAAGGGAAAGAGATAAGCTAAAAGAGAGAAAATAGATCAAATATAACCAGAAGAGATGGATAAAGAATACAGAGATGAGAAAAGATGAAAACAGAGAGAGAGACAGTGACAGAGAAAGATACTGAGACAGAGAAAGACAGACACAGAGAGACAGACAGAGGCAGAGATAGAGAAAGACAGAGAGAGACAGAGACAGATAGACAGATAGCTAGACAATTAGACAGGTAGTTATAGATAAAGATATATACAGGAAAAAAAGGAGATAGAAGGATAGGGGAAGAGAGGGTGAAAAGACAAAGATAGATGAGAGAGAGACAGAGAGACAAAAACTGAGAGACAGAGAGATGGAGAAAGAGACAGAGAGACAGACAGAGGCAAAGACAGAGACAGAGAAATGTTAAAAAAAAAAAAAGAAAGAAAGAAAGAAAGAAAAGAGAAAGAAATGGAAGGAAATAGCAAGACCAATTCCTCAGAGAATCATAATCCTCTCTTAGATTTGACTGCTTCACTGCGCCTGGAGTCAGGACTCAGCTTCCCAACTCTGAGGCCCTATCAAGGGAGAGGACAAAGAGGGAGATAGGACCCAAGGCAGAAGAAAAGAGAGACCTGAGTAAAAAGCAAAGAAGTAAGAATGGAAAGGGAGCCTGTTTTTGAAGAGGATGAGGCCTCTAGGAAGCAATCCCCCAAATTTTCCTCTAATCCCTAACTCCAAGCATTGAGCATAAACTGAGCCATTATACAAGAATAGTTCATATATACTGAATGAAGCCTTCCTTGATTTATCCCCCAGTCAAAGTGAATCTCTTCCCCTCAAACCCCAGAGAAAAGGATCTACAACTTTCTGAAGTCTACCCCTTAGATTGCACACTACCTTATATTACAGATGTGTATCTATGCCCCTCAGTACCCAAAGGGAGGCTATAAACTGCTTAAGGATAGGAACCCCTTAATACCAGTGCCTTTTTTCTGGGAATAATCTCCAATTCAGGCTGTCTATATCTTATTTGGACATAGTTCTTGTCTGCTGGCTGCCTGCTCCCATGCCCCAGTCAAAATTGGAGCTCTCTGAGGGACTGTTTTTCTGAGCTGAGAGGGTTATCGCCAATATTTAACAGTGTCTGAAACACACAGCAAGTGAAAGTTTGTCAACTTACTAGTCTAATTCATCTTCCACAACACAGGGTCTGCATTCTAGCAAGTCCTCAAAAATCACTGGTAACTTTTTGTAGGGGCAAGGAACTGGAAACTGGATGGATGCCCATCAGTTTTGGAATGGCTGATTAAGTGATGGTATGTGAATGTTATGGAATATTATTGTAATGAAATAACATTGTATCATAAATGATCAGCAGATTGATTTCAGAAAGTCCTGGAGAGACTTACATGAACTAATGCTGAGTGAAGTGAGCAGAACCAGGAGAACATTATACACAACAACAACAAGATTATATGATGATCAACTGTAATGGACTCTTTTCAACAATGAGGTGATTCAAGGCAATTACAATAGACTTGGAATGGAATGTGCCATCCCTTATCCAGAAAAAGAACTATGGAGGCTGAATGTGGATCAAAATGTAGTATTTTCACCTTCTTAAAAATTGTTGGTTAATTGCTTTTTTTCTTTCTCACATTTTCCCCCTTTTGAACAGAGTTTTCTTGCACAGCATAATGAATATGAAAATATGTTTAGAACTGCACATGTTTAACCTCCACTGATTGCTTGCTGTCTTGGGGAGATGGAGGAGAGGAGTGAGGGAGAAATTTTTGGAATACAAGGTTTTGCAGAGGTTAATGTTAAAAATTATCTTTGCCTATTATTAATTTAAAAAAAAAAGTTAGCTAGCTAGAGACCTTGGGTTGGAATCCTGATCTCCATGAGCTTACTCTAAGCAAGTCACCTAACCAATCATTATCTATAAAATGGAAATAGAAATACTGATAGCCTACCAGGGGGGAGAAAAGCACTGAATTATTATTATGATTCCTCCATGCAAATGGGGGTGGAATAAGGGAAAATAAAGGGATGGGAGTGATGAAAAGGATAGAAAATAAAGAATTCAGTCCTATGGAGAGGATGATTCCAAAGGTTATATAGGCAAAGTAAGAGGTCGCTATGTAGTGAGATCTGAGAGGGAGAGGAGAGGAGTCAGTCCTCAAATTACCTCCCTTTCTATGCCTAAAATTCCACTATTACAGTTGCATTCCCTTACCACTGAAGAAAAAGACAATCAATAAGTATTGATTAAATGCTATGTTTAACAACTCTGTGCTAAGCCCTAGATCTGATTTTGACTGGATCAAAGACAAATCCCAACAATAATAATAGTCAGCATCATTTTTATAACTCTTTAAGGTTTACAAAGCACTTTATAAATATTATCTCATTATACTCTCACAACACCCATTTTTTACAGATGAGAAAACTAAGGCAGATATAGATCAAATGCTTTTCCTAGGGGCACACAATTAGTAAGTTGGATTTGAGGTGGGATCTGAACTTAGAGGAGACAATGAATGCCAAAAAAAAGTCTTCTAGGAATTCATATCATAAATGACAGATATGAAAGCAATGCTGGCTAGACAAGATAGTTACAAAATAAATAGAAATTAACTCAGAAGGAAGGAACTGAGAGAGGCAGAAAGAGGGATGGCATCTTGCAGATGATAGAATTTGAACTAAGTCTTAAAGGAGTCCAAAAAGCTATGGATTGGAGATGAGGAAGGAAAGAATTTCAGGCATGGAGAGAGCCAGTGCAAATGCAGAGTCAAAATATGGCATGTTATAGGCAAGGAACAGCTAAAAAGCCAGTGTAGCAAGATGAAGAAAACTAGAGAAAGCAGTTTGGGAAAATGCAATGGGGCCATGTTTTTAGGACTTTAAATGTCAAAAAGAGAAGGGGCTGTTGTTTTATTTTGTTTTGTTTGATTTGTTTGATTTTTTTAATAATGGAGGTAATTGGGAGCCACTGGGGTTTGTAAAATATGGGAGTAACATAGTCAGACCTGAGCTTTAGCAAAATCACTATGACAGCTGAGTGAGGGGTACGCTGGAGTGGGGAGAGATGTGAGTCAGGGAGATCAGCCAGCAGACTACTGCAGTAGTCCAAGCACAGGTGATGAAGGCTTGTACCTGGTGGTTTTTGTGTAAGTGAAGAGAAGGAGGTATAAGAGAAAGATGATTTGAATGTTAAAATGACATTTCTGTTGGGTTTTAAAGTTTACAAGGCACTTATCTTACAAAAATGTGGGAAGGCAGATGGTGGAAGAGTTATTCCCTTTCTTAATATATGAAGACTAAGGTACAGAGAGGTAAAGGAATTTATCCAAAGTCATATAGCAAATCTGTAATCAGAGTACTCCCTTCACTACTCTATACTATCTGACAATTGTTCAAAAGCAGTTACAACCAAAGGGATATCAGAGGAAGCCTTTAAAGGATACTTCCCTCCACCCCAATCATCTTGCCTTGATCTGCAAGCCCAGCTTTGTGGGCTGACATTAATGTTCATTAACTTCCATCTGAACAATAAGAATATCTCATTCCAATTCAGTTCAAGAAACATTTATTACAAATGGGACAACCAAGTGGCTCAGTGGATACATGACTAGTCCTGGAGTTAGGAAGATTCATTTTTCTGAGTTCAAATTTGACCAAATTTGACACAAATTAAATGTCAAATCAGACACTTAACAGCTCTGTGACCCTGGGCAAGTCCCTTAACTCTGTTTGCCTCAGTTTCCTCAATTGTAAAATGAGCTGAAGGAAATGACAAACCATTCCAGTATCTCTGACAAGAAGACACCAAATGGGATCATGACATGACTGAAACAACTGAACACCATCAAAAAATGGACACTATGCTAAGCACTGGAGACATAAAGAAAGGCAAAAGCCTCAGGAAGCTCACAGTAATGGGGACAGGACAGAAAAACAACTAAGTACACATAGAAGACATAGATACATGCTATGTATTTTCTTTTTTGTTTTTTAATCTCTCCATAGTTTTTCCCTTTTGTTCTGATTTTTCTCTCCCAACATGATTCATAAAGCAATGTATATTAAAAATAAATAAATTTATAAAAAGAAGATATTAATTAGGATCAGGATTAATTAGAAATGATCTGGAGAAAAAAGAACTTTTACTGGGGACTGAGAAAGGCTTCTTATAGATAGGGACAAAGGCTAACTACTCCCTTTCCTAGAGGAGCTTTCTCCATTGGAATAGAAAGGTACATTATTAATCAAAGAACATTTATTAAACACCTGCTATGTGTTTGGCCTATGCTAGACATTTAAGATAATAAGACAAAAACATTTTCTTTAATTAGTCCTTGAGGAGGGACTCCTTGTCTCAAGAAGTCTATGTTCTAATAGGGAAAGAACATGTATATATATCACACGAAATAGATGCAAAGTGTCCAGTCAATACAACCGAATCAATACAAAGTAATTTGGGATGAGAAGGCTCTGGCCGTTGAGGAAGAAGAAGCAGGAGAAATTTCTGTAAGGTTGATGCTTTAATAGAACTCTGAAGGAAGTTCTGAGGAAGGATTTTCTGGGGGAGGGGGAAGAAGAAGCTTCCCAGGGAACACTTGTCTTTGCAAAGGCATAGAGAGAGACGGAAGCTGGAAGATCAATTTGGCTGACTTGGAAAGTTTGGAGAAAGGAGTTTTGAGTGTAACAAGCCTGGATGGGCAGGCTCAAGTCAAATTGTGAAGAACTTGAAATGCCAGACACAATTATAATTGATCCTACAAGCTACAGGGATCCCTTACAGCTTCTGGAGCAGAAGAGTAGCATTTGCAGACCAAATGTTTCAAAAATAACAAATTTGCAGCTGTATAGCAGATAAATTAGAACTGGGAAGAGAATGGAGGCAGGACAACAAATTAATTTTTGCTATTTTTTAATCATTTTTTCAATTGTTCACACTCTACATGACCCCATCCATTCTTGGCAGAGATACTAAAGTGGTTTGCCATTTCCTTCTCACTTTACAGATAAGGAAACTGAGGATTAAGTGACTTGCCCAGTGTCACCCAGCTAATGTCTGAGGCTAAATCTGAACTCACAAAAATGAGCCTTCCTGATTCCTAGCCCAGTGCTCTATCCAATTTACCACCTAATTACCAAAGATCATTAAGAACACTATTGAAAATTTCTAAGCAATAAATGATACACACAGAGATAAGTAAATAAAGAATACCTTAGCAAGTAGATGCTTATGTTTATTGACTTGCTACAAATATAATACCTTTTTATCCTATCCCCCCAATAAGTCTATGAGATAGGTGCTATTGTTTTTCCCATTTTACAGATGAGCATTTGAGATAGACAGAGGTTAAGTAATCCACCTAGAGACACACAGCTATTCTGTATTTAAGGCTGAATGGGTCTTTCTGATACTGGGCATGGCACTTAATCCAAGGCACTACCTCAATGCTCTGTTCTAATGCTCTTAAATGCATTAAAGTGAAATATATAAAATTACAAAACAAACCAATTCTTTTGAAATTCCATTTTCAAAAAACTGTTTTTTAAACCAAGTTCATAGACAGATTAAGAAGTTTTGTCTTAGAGGCAATGTGGAGTCACTGATAGTTTCTGAGTTAGAATGTGACATGGGCTGACCTGTGCTGTGGAAAACTCACGTTTCTTCACAGTGTACAAAGTATTTGCCTCACAACTACTCTGGCAGGTTAACCATGAAATGACTATGATTTCCCTTTTTAAATATGAGAAACATGAGTCACTAGGAGGGGAAATGATTGCTCAGTATCACACAGCAACTAATTGTCAGAGACATGAGCTGAATCATGATATTCTGATGTCAAGATTATTGAACTTCTATATGGTCAATCATGGCTATGAAGGAACAAGTTTGGGAGGGGAGAAAAGACCTGAGGAAACACAGAAGAAGAAAGGTATAATACTAGAAGAATGAGGGCAACAAACCTAAGATTACAGGAGTCAGAGCTGCTTGGGTCATTGAGATCATCTAATGAATTATCTATATTTTACAAACAAGGAAACTGAGGATCTAGAGAAATTAAATAAATTGCTTAAGATCATACAGTAGGTTTTAAAAGAAAAACATCAAATCTGGAATTGAGAGAAATAGGATCACCTTATCAAAGAATCTAAAGCTGAGGGATCATAAAGATAATTAGACATCACTAAACCTGGAGTTAGGAAGACCAGAATTCAAACTGGCCTCAGATACTTATCAACTGTGTCATTCTGGGCAAATCACTTGACCTCTTCCGTTTCTCATCTGTAAAATGAGGATAATAATAACACTAATTTTCTAGGAAGGCTGTGAGGAAAAAATATTTGTAAAGCACTTTGCAAACTTTTAAACACTTATAGAAATGCTAGTTGCTATTACTATTATTATAGTATCATAATTAGGGATTGTTATTGTCTGTTCTCAAAAAGGAACATTACTTCAGGGAGTTGATGCCATGACTTGCAAGTGAATTGGATTTAAGTGAGGGAGGGCTGGGCAAGGTCACCTTTCTCCTCCAGAGCCATATGGCTGCAGTGGCAAGATACTGATCAGAATGACTGGAATTCGACATTTATTCACTGTGTGACCTTGAGAAAATCACTTAATTCCATTTGCCTCAGTTTCCTCATCTGTAAAATGAGCTGGAGAAGGAAATGGCAAACCACTCTAGTATCTTTGCTATGAAAACTCCAAATGGGACATGAAGAGTTGAAATCAACTGAAAATACAATTGAACAATTAAATAATTAGGGATAGAAGAGACTTCAGAGGTCATTGAGTCTAAATTCTCTCGTTTTGCAGATGAGAAAAAAACCTGAGGCTCTTTGAGAGTATTTATCCAGAGTTAGTAGAGCTCTGAGATAGCATTTCAACTCAGGTATTCCTGTCCCCAAGTTCAGAAATCAATCTAGCCTCACTATATTGCTCCTAAGAGATCTTAAGCCATCTAGGCAAACCTTTTCATTTTACAAATGAAATTTTGACAAAGTCAGAGTATCAAAGCAGGGGTTTCAACCCAAGTCATCTGATTCTAGATCCATCCCTTTTTGAAGCACTGTGTCCAAATATCCCACAAATTGTGAAACACAGAGAACAGACCAGATATTCTGTTCTGCTTGGTTCTAAAGGATGGAACTTTAACTGGATCATAGAAGAATGGATTTCTAGACCTTGGGTATATATAAGTCTACCCTCCCATTTTACAGATGAAACAACCAAAGTCCAGAGGGGTTGTCACTTGCCCAAAGTTACATAGGAAATAGTTGGAAGAGTCCAGGTTGCAGTTATCCATAAAGCAAAGAGTTTGACACACACTACTACTCCATCATCTGAGTGACTCCACCACACAAAATAAACACAAGTATCCCCATTTTAGAGACAGGAAAACTTTCCTCTCATGGAGGATGAATAATCCAGAGACTCTGGTCTCTTTTCTGTTCTTCACAGAAAACACTCTTATCTCCCAACACTGAGCTTTGTTATTAGCTGTTGTACTTCATGCCTGAAACTCTCTCCTTCCCTGCCTCTACCCCCTGGCTAAAATTCCATCTTTGCCCATCTCCCTAAATGCTAGTCCCTCCCTTCTGTTGATTATCTTCATTGTATCCTGTATATATCTTTTTTGTTACTGTTTGCATGTTGCTTGTGCTAGTAGACTTGTAAGCTCTGCATGGGCAAGGACTGTATTTTGCCTTTATGTGGCTCCAGTGCTTAACACTGTACCTGGCATGCAGGAGACACATTTATTTAGGGCTTGTCAACTGTCTTGCTCGAGGTCATTTGGTATGGGGTATGGAAGCAATATCTAACTGCAGATTTTCCTGCCACATCTGACTCATTCTGGGGCTTCATGAGGATCCTCTTCTGGATAGTTTGGGAGCCCTTGCTAGATGGGAAGATTCAGTATTATCAGAGAACAGCAAACTCTGAATGAGTCCCAGATGTGACGCAAGCTTGAGCAGCAGGACCTGTGACGCAGCTTCCATCCTGGCCTTCCCCAACCCCTGCCCCATGATCCTCCAGAGGAGAGCCGGGAAGCACGGTTCCCACAGCTCCTGGCTGGCTGCCCCTAAATACAAGCATTTTCTTTTCTTCTTTTTAATGCTTCCCCTGCTGTAATGCAGTGGCTGGGAGCGGAAGCGATAACTCATGTCTTGCCTCTGTCCTAACTTCTTTTCTAAAGGGCATATTTCTTTTGCCACATGGGCTCCATAAAGTGCCCAAATCCCTTTATAGACTCATAAAAGCAACAGATTCCGGTCTAAGAAAGACACTCCATAGCTCCCTGACCACGTACCCCTCAAGTCTAAATATCACAACATATATATGACTTTCCCAGCTCAGAGTCCTGGCTGGAGATTTAATCTTGGGATGAGGTAGGGGTGGAAGATGGGGAACCTTCCTTTCTGAATTTGACTCACAATCAAACAAAAAATATTTAATACTTACTATGTTTCCTGAAACTGGGCTAAGTGGTGGGCATGCCAAAATTTTTAAAGTGCATTAAAATATCTGTGTCCTCAAGGGCTTATTTTCTAATGAGAGAATTAACATGCACACCAATATCAAAGGGTAAATGGAAAACAAGCTTAGAAAAGAAGGGACCAGAAGGGTAATAATGAGCCATCCAGCCAACCCCATTGTCTTCTGGATAGTCTATCAGTAGTGATCAATGCCCTTCTTCTCCCACTGGGGCATCCTGAAATGAATCCAATCTCTGACCAAGGCAGAATACAGTGGGATTACCTTTCACTGACTCACAGATTTCAATCACTACATAGATGGGAGTCTCATCTATAATGTCTCTGATAAATAAATGGTTCTCTAGCCTCCATTTGAAGCTCAGCAGTAAGGAAGAACTCTACCTCTGGAAACTGCCCATTCTGCTCTGGGAAAGCTCTGATTATTCTCCAGTCTTACCCTATAGCTTCTACCTATCCATGGCTTCTGGTTCTGTCCTTACAGGACTAAGAAGAATAAACCTAAAACACTTTCCCCCCCGCCATGGGAATCCTTCAAATCAGGAAGATAATTATCACCCTGAGTCTTCTCTCCTGTGTTCTTCAGTCATTTTTAATCCTATCTGACTCTCTGTGACTTGGCAATGGATTATTTTTGGCAATGATATGGAGTGATTTGTCATTTCCTTCTCCAGCTCATTTTACAGATAAGGAAACTAAGGCAGACAGAGTTAAGTGACTAGCTCAGAGTCACTGCTAATATATTCTGAGGCCAGATTTGAATTCAGAAGGTTGATTCTCCCTGACTCCAGGCTCAGTCCTTTATCCACTGCACTTACACCTTCTTCAACAAATCATAATCCACCATCTTTTCTAGCCCTTTCAATACCCTTTTCTTCTTCTTCCAAACATACTATAATTTGGCTACATTTGAAGAAGCCACCATCAACTCCAAGTGGGTACTCCTTCTAATAGTAAAGAAGAAAGCATATCTAATATAGAAACATGTTTTGCCTGACTTCACATGTATAATGGATGGGGGAGGAACTGGACAAATTCTGCAGGAATAATAATGATGATGATGATAGCACTTTACATGTTTTCTCATTTTACCTTCAAAATCCTGTGAGCTATATCATCCCCATTTTACAGATAAGGAAACTGAGGTAGATAGCTGTTAAGTGAGCTATCTAGGGTCATAGAGCTAGTAAGTTCAGTGTCCAAGGTTAAATTGGAATTCAGGGCCTCCTGATTGCAAGTCCAGAGCATTTTTCACTGCACCAAGTTGCCAGCTCATAATCACAGGCAGAATTTATACAGTACTTTATATATGTTAACTTATTTGAATAAACCTCAGAGCTTAGAGGCTATATTCTGAATTGTCTCCATGGGGCAACTCTTAAGACAACAATGAATCTGTTCTGACACCACATCTTATTACCTTGCCTCCAAATGAAGGCAAATGCTTGCCTCCATTTCTTCATGTATAAAATGAACTAGAAAAGGAAATGGCAAACTGCTTCAGTATCTGACAAGACAACTCCAAATAAGGTCACTGACAGAACAACAATGAGCTCTTTGATTTTTCTTCATGCTTTTGGTATCTCCTTAAAATACCTTGAAAATTGATCTCTCAAAGCTTTTCAAAAATGGTACACCCTCCACCACATATGTCTTCTGTGTCTAGTTGTTCTGCTGTTGTTTTTCTTCCTTAATTCATCTTATAAAGCATCATTTCCATGTCCTTAAAGAACATATGATGTACTGAGTCCAAACGTAATGGTTCCGAATCTCACAAAATGAGAACCAATCACTGGAAAATTTGTTCTCTTTTCCCTCTATTTATTATTTCATCCATCTATTCCCTAGGGATGATATACATGAGTTAGCCTGGTCTCCTTTCAGGCTCTCTCCAGACTCATTACTTTTCACTATATCTTGATGCAATGCTGCTGTCCTCTTCCTGATGGTCTAAAAGATAAGCTTATACACTATACTGATGCTGCCCCAATGAGGAATCACAGTAGAACTTTTGGCCAATTGGTCAATAGCCCCCTTATAATGTAGAACTTGGAACTAAACACAATATTTCTAAACACAACATTTCAGATGCCACCTAACCAGGGAAAGTGCATAGACAGAATACCATCTTTCTTATTCTGGACACTATTTCATTCAATGAAGCCTAAGATAATATTAATGATTTTGGCTGCAATATCACAATAGTGACTCATATTATGTTTACAATCCACTAAACCCCCAAGTTTTCACACAAACTGTTCCTTGGTTTCCATCAAGTCTCAGATAAAATCCATCTTTTACAGAAGTCTTTACAAAACCCTCTTGATGCTAATGCACGCTTTCTGTTGATTATCTTCAATGTATCATATATATTACAAAGTAATACAAAGTAAAATTAAAGCAATCTCTGCCCTCAAAAAGATCACAGTCTAATAGGGGGACAACACAAAAATAACAATGTATAAATTAAATACGTATCTCTAATTAGCCCAATGATTAACCATAATTTCTTTTTTTGTTTTATTTTAATTAAAGCGTTTTTATTTTTCAAAACATATGTGTGGATAATTCTTCAACATTAGCCCTTGCAAAACCTTGTGTTCCAATTTCCCTCCCTTCCTCCATGCCCTCCCCTAGATGGCAAGTAGTCCAATATATGTTAAGCATGATAAAAATATATGTTAAATCTAATGTATGCATACATATTTATGCAATTATTGTGCTGCACAAGAAAAATAAATCAAACCAGTAAAAAAAAAAAAGCAAAATAAAATGCAAGCAAGCAACAACAAAGAGTGTAAAAATACTATGTTGTGAACCACACTCAGTTCCCACAATCTTCTCTCTGGATGTAGATGGCTCTCTTCATCACTGAACGATTGGAAGTGGACAAACCATAATTTCAGAGGCTTGATGATAGAACATTATCGTCACTTTCTGAAAGAGGAGGAGTCATGGTTTGGGTACAGAATGAGACATATAGGGTTTGGATATGGGCAATGAGGGAATTCATTCTCTTTGCCCATCAACCTTCATTCCCTTCCCATCTCTGCTTCTGACCCCTCCTGAACATCACACTTACTCTGAAACAGGCCACTGTGACTTGTACATAGGGAATATAACTCAGGGTTTGAGTTTGTTGAGAGGAAAGCAGCAATAAAATAAAAAGCAGCAAAAAAAATATCCTTAAAAGGATTCAAGGGAAAAGGAATTGACACAGCTACCTTCTAGCTGGGATAAGAGAAGGAAACTGAAGCTAGAGCAGAAATGCTAACTTGAGAAAATACTGAAGGGTACAGGAATTGGAGACCCACCAATTTGGGAGAAGCTCCAATTTGTTAAATACCTTCCTAAAATGTGGTACCCAGAATCAAATGCTATACTCATAATGCAATTTGACAAGCACTGTAAAACAGAACCATTACCTCCCTCATTTTGAATACTAGACTTTTCTTCATTCAGAATAATGTCTCCTCCCATCTCCTGATATAAACAATGCTGAATTATACCAGGGGTGATGGAGATAGGAAGATGGGAAGTTATCCAAAATTCACCAGAAGTCCTCCTCTAGCCAAAAGAGTGCAAGGGTGCTTCCCTTTCCCCAAATCAGTTTTTTTCCTCAGCTCTTTCCCTTCTCTCTTTTCAAATCTCTGTGGTTCTAAATAGGCCCCAAAGGGCTATTACCAAATGCCTCATCCCATCAAAACAGATTTCCTGTCTCATCTAGTGGAAATGTCTTTGACTCAGTTGAGAACTATCCAAGCCTTGCTCACCTGATAAATTCTTGTTATTGCTTAAAGTAGTTTAGAATAATTTTGTTGATTAATCAATCAATTTCTGCCCTTCCAGAAAGATGGACCAAGGGACGAGGGAAAAAGCGAGAAAGCACTTGGTGTTCACTTCCAAGTCCTCAACATTCGCCCCTTTCCCATTGGGTAGCATCACCAACTCCAACCAACTGGAAAAGCCAGCTTCCTCTCATTCAGTCTCAACTTCTATGCACAACGGTCTCCTCATCCTGAAATTCTACCTTCCCCCTTAGGTATACATGCCACCACTCCCTCCAAATGGGCATCCAGAATTAGAGTTACTCTTTACCTTTGGCCACCAAAGGCCAGGAGCTTTCCAACGAGTTGGAAGGGGATATATCACATATCTCGGGGAAATGAAAAGAACCAAAAAAGACAGAGAAAAAGGCATATACAAAGACACAAGATCACAAGGAGAGGCCTGAGAAACAGAAAAACAAAGAAATACAGAAAATAAAAGGCAGAAAGAACATAAGACAACAAGAGAGAGAAAGGAACAGAATCAAAAAGAGAAAAATGAACTTAAAGAATAGAACACATGAAAGACTCAAGACGAGAGAGAGATACAGAGAGAAAAAGAGACTATGATTGAAAAACAAACTAAGAACTTTGGATCCAAAATAGAGATTGCAAGAGGGGGTGGGTACCAATGACAGAGATGGAGAAAGGTCAAGGATTAGCAACAGAAGGAGAGAGGGCCTTGGCTGGCTGGGAGCTGAAAGTCACTCTCTGTGCAAACAGAACGAATCTGGCAGCTGCTAAACTGGGCATTATTTTGCTTTCCAATTTTCTAGGTCAGTGTCTATGTTTTATCTAACATACTAAAATGTCCACCTTTTCTGTATAGTGTGCCAGCCCTTCTAGACTGGAAGCACCCTAATAACAGGAGCCAGCTCTAACACATCTTCATATCCCCTACATTTCAAAATACGGGCTGGGACTGGACATAGAGTGAGGCTTCATAAATGCTTGAGGGAGAAGGACAAGGTAAGCAGGGTCACACTTAGCCATTTTATCTCTCCAGTTACCTGGAAAGTCCATTTTGAAACATTTCCATTCACTCTCTCCTACAATCCTCTTAATTGCTTCAGGAAATGACTGTCAGCCCCATTTTTTAGCCCCATTTTACAGATGAGGATAATAGAGGATACAGAAGGATAAATAACACTACATCTGAAATCAGAGAACCTGGGGTCACCTACATGAATGTGGCCAAGGAGCTTTAGCTACCTTATCTAGAAAATAAGGGAATCAGATAATAAGACATCCAAAGTCCTCTCCTCCTCTAATCTCATCTCAAATGAAAAATTTATCCCAAGTCCCAGATCAAATCAGGAGCAGGATTGGGTTTTCACCTCCATAGCCTGGACCATCTAGGGGGCAGGGGGATAAGCACTGAATCAGGAAAACCTGTGTTCAAATCCAATTTTAGAGATTTACCCTGGACAAGTCCCTTTACCTCTCTGATCCTGTTCCCTCACCTATAAAATGGGGATCACAATACCTACCTTACAAGGTGGTTGTGCAGAACAAACGAGAGAATATCTGTAAAGCCTGCTCCACAATAGGTGCTTAATAAATGCTTATTTCCTTTCCTTCAACCACCTTCATTTTGCTCCCCATTTAATTTTCCTTTGATTTCAACTAAATCAGCTCAGAGCTGTTATCACCCTAATGCTCTTCCTTACCCCATCCTCTCCTCATATTCAGTAAGTGTCCCAGTCTAGGAATCAAAAGATATAGCCTTGAGACTGGCTATATGATCCTGAACTAATCACTTCTCTCTACAACCCAGTTTCTGTCCCTGTAAAATGACAAATAATTGTTCTGCCTATCTCAGAGAGCTAATCTTGGAGACCAGCTTTTTGTAAGTTTTAATAGAAATGTTAGTGGTTATTAGTTATTCTTCCCCATCCCTTGCTCAAGCCACCTGCCAGACCTGAAACCCTCCCACTGCCCCTCCTCTAAGATTTAATTCTCATTCCCCTTTCAAAGATTAGCTCCAGTCTCACCTCCTGGAAGCTATGTACACATTTATTTTAAGATGCTTATGGGACCATGAGAGCTGGTTAGAAGTCTAGAGCTGAGTCATTTGAGTAAAGATAAGCAAACCCAATTCTGAGATTACCAGCCCTGTTTGGAAGACCTGGTCCCTAAGCCTTCTCCCCTATCTCCAGGATGTGTGCTAACCTCTCAGGGCTTCAGCTCCTTTATCTAGAAAAATAAGGGAGGAGATAAGACTTCTAAAGTCTTCCTCCTGCCTCCATGGCCCTGGATCTAGCTTTTCCTTCCTTCTCTATCATTTCCTTCTCTCAGTCACTCTCTTTCTGTGATCTTCCTCCTCAAAAACTTTCTCCAGATCCCTTCTCCTTCTATCCTCCTTGATCTTCTTCCTCATATTGTCTCCCTCTAGCTCTGTCTCTTTTTCCTTCTGTCGCTCTGTTTATCTCTATCTCTTTCTCCCTCTGTATTGTGTTTGTGTCTCTATTTGTCTCTCTTTCTCTCTGTCTCTCTGTTTCTCTCTGTCGCTCTGCCTCTCTTTCTTTCTGTTTCTCTGTCTCTCTCTCTCTCTGTCCCTATATCTCACTCTCTCTCTGGGTCTCTGTCTCTCTGTCTCTGTATCTTTCTGTCCCTCTCTGTCTCTGTCTCTCTCCCTTTCACCATGCTCCCTCTTCTTCTCTTTGTCACTCACCCCCTCTCTTTCTTTTTACTCTCTCCTTACCCCCATCCATCCCCCTACACACACACACACACACACACACACACACACACACACACACACAGTTTGAGGAAAAGAGACAGGACTTCATCCAAGGGGCCTGAAGAAGAGGGGATGGCCTTAGTTGCTTCCTTCTGTGCTGGCAGAAGGGAGTTTTTCCTGCTTTCCCCACTGGGCTATGAACCAGACACAGAAAGTAGGTTACTGTCTCAGCACTGAGGGCTGACGCCTCCGCCCAAGACAGAACACTCTCCTGGGTTGCTGGTTTCTTGGTGCTCTGGGAAGGGAGCCACATGGATCGCAAGCTGGCCAGTCAATAGCTTTGGGCTCTCAGGAACAAATGTGTATGTCGAGCCCTAAATTCCTGAAAAGGATAGGTTGCAGACATACACAAACTCAGACCCCTTTAGAAGCTGGAAGGAGGGGGATTTGAGGTCCTAGTCCAGACTATTTTTTCCAGATTTGGGGGAGGAGAGATTGGGGTGAGGTTGTTCCCTCACTGGAACTCAGGCCAAACAGATAAGGAGGCTCTAAAAGGGATGGGAAAAGGCATAAATAGCTACTTCCACACATAGTAAGTGCCTGTGCTAGCTTCTTGACTGACTGAATGACTACTGTCCGGCAAACCCAGATGTTACATGTGATACTTAAAGATACAATCTCACTGACTCATTAAACTCAAAATTTCAAATTAACTTGGGACCTCACTGACAAGCTTGAAACAGATCTTTGGGGCCAGTTACCCCTACCATGCAACTGTACAATGCACTTTGGGGGATCCTCAATTTAAGGTCTTCAAATCACTAAAAGTTAGCAGTACAAGAACTTTTGTCTGTTTTATATCTGAGGAAATCGAGGCACAGAAAAAACTAAGTAAATGGCTTTGAGCCATTATGTAGTAGACGAAACAGAATTCCCAATTGCTGTGAGATGAAGCTACTTCTACAGAATCGTAGAAGTTGGAAGGGCCTCAAACCATTTCTTTAACCCATATCTGAACAGAGATTCTCCTCTATAATTGCTTTGCATTCTACTCTTCAACTGGACTCCCATATTCTAAGTAAAAATATCCTAGGGTAGTTTCATAGAAGAAAAATACTTGAATTCACCATACCTGAGCTAAACTAAGCACTAGTTCTGGGATCTTAGATTTAATTACTTCATGTCTCATTTTCTCACTCTGTAAAATGCAAAAAAAGTATAGACTAGAATCAGAGCCTTTTTGTCCAAGATATTTTTCCATGATTCTGGGTATATAGGTATATAAAATCTCTGTACAAATCAAACATTTACTGATAACAAATAATAATTCTGCAAGCCCCATATTCAATTATGAGATTTCACATAGAGATGAAAACCAGTTTAAGAAGATGGGGACTAAATCACAGCTAGGTGACACCGTGGATAGAGTGCTGAGTCTGGAGTCAGAAAGACCCGAAGTCAAACCCAGCCTCAGACATTTGCTAGCTGTGTGATTCTGGATAAATCACAACCTCTTTTGCTTCAGTTTCCTCATCTATAACATGGGTTGGAAAAGGAACTAGCAAACAAATCCAATAGCTTTGCCAAGAAAACCCCAACTGGGGTCATGAAGACTGAAATGACTGAATAGCAACAATAAAGAGAAAATCAATGATCCTCAAAGTGTGATCTGGGGGACTCTGCAAGTCTATTTTAGAAACTCTAAAAAATCAAAACTATTTTCAAAAAATAAGATATTTTGATTTCTAAAAAGTATGTTTCAACATAATCAAAAACTTTTTGGAAAGGAAGGTCCTCAATGATTTTTAAGTGTGTAACAGGGTCCTGAGACCAAAAGTTTTGAGAGTCACTGGTCCAAATCTCTAGGGCTCTGACCTCACATCTTAATAGTCCTCTATTATCCTTGACATTTCAAGCTCTGATATTATGCCTTAAGGTGGTGGTTTAAAATTGAGGGACCTCTCAACTATATGTAAGGATTTCTCCATGAGCATAATCACTTAGAAAACCCACATTTTATTATATTTTTATGTATTTTGTTAAATATTTCCCAATTCCATTTAATCTGTTTCTGCAAGTACTAGGGAACACCTTGTAATTTGCTCTGCTCTAATGCTCTCCCATTCAATGCTGTTTGAAATCCTAGTTCTAATATTTACCAATAGTAGGAATCTGGTAAATTTCTGAAGCTCAGTTTCCATGTCCATAAAATAAAGGGGAGAGGGAACATATTAAATAAATCTAAGATCCTTTTGCTGTTCTAAATCCATGATCTTAAGGTATATAGTATAAAGTCACTTCTATTTCCAGTACTTTTATTTCTTCAATTGTAGAATCCTATATAACTGAGGAGAATCTAATCACAGTGGGGCCTCCTCTACTGAGGACTTAATCCCAACTCCTTGGAGCTTTCCTCTGGAGTCCTCCAAACAGTTGGCAGAGTATACTCATGGTGTCCTGCCAAAAACTCCACATCCCACTTAAAAGTCTAATGCCCAGAATTAGGCATCGTTTTCCAGGAAGAGCCTAAATAGCTTTTAGGGAGATGGATGGAGAAAGGGCCTCATTTGGGAAAGTGGAGAAAGGGCCTCATTTGGGAAAGTGGAGAAAGACCTCTATTCCAGTTACCCTAAATAAATTCAACAGGTTCCAACTCAAAGCTGTTGAGGACAGAGATAAAGTTGTACTCTTTCTTCTGGGCAGAGATCTTTACCCAATGACAATTCTCTTACAAAGCTACCAATTGAGTGTGAGTCTCAGTAATATACACTGAGCCCTAACTCCAGCCTAAGCTTTTGAGCCCATGGATTCACAAACAAGATCTCACCTGTAGGTCAAGACAAGACCCAGCTACACAACGTGACTGTGCCCTGATTCATGTCAGCACAGCGACCGTGTGAAGGCAAAGTCCTTCCATATTTTAGTAAAGGGCACTTTCAGTGTTAGAGACCAAGGTCAGAGATGTGGCCTCTGGGCCTGAAAAAGGGACATCATCTTAGCAAGCACTCAAGAAATGTCTGCTGGATCAAATTGGACAAGAGGAGACTATAGAACATTAGCAAACTATGTCAGAAGAGAGGTATGAAAGATATTAGTGAATGACAGAAAAAAAGGAAGTCATTTAGAGGCAGAGATTCTTAAATGAGATCAGGAAATGGTTTGGACACTTAGACAAGTGACAAAGGCAAAATCAATTGGCCTCTCTAGTTTCAGTTCCCTCATCTGTAAAATGGGAATAATAAATATTCATATCATCTAAGTCATAAGGTTGCTTTGAGGATAAAAAGTTATAATGCATGAAAAGTGGTGTTTTTTTTTGTTTTTTGTTTTTGCAAATTTTAAAGGTTTCACATAGCATCCAGGCATATAACCAGGTGGCAGCCTCATACAGTGAAAAGGGTCTCTAGAAATAGAGGAACTAATGCTTACTAGCTTTGTAACATAGATAGGATCAGATTAGTGTTTCTCAAAGTTTTTGGTCTCAGGAGTCCTTTCACACTCTTAAAAACCGTTGTATTATAGTCAAAATAAGGTAAATGAGACACAAAATTCCGAGCATAATCAATAAGAGAAAATCAATTGATTATTTTAGTTGAAGACTCCCTCAAAATTTTGTTTATATGGATTATATCTATCCATATTTATTGCATAAGAAATTAAAATATTTTAGAATTATTATGAAAATTGTTTTGACCATGCAGATTCCCCTGAAAGGGTGTTGAGGACCTACAAACCATGTGTCCTTGAACCATATTTTGGGAACTGCTGAACTAGATGTTCTCAAATGTCCTTTTCCAGCTCTAAAACTATGATCTTATGAGATTACCATCTGTTCAACATTTGCCCTGTTTCTCACCACCAGAAATAGCACCTTTCAAACTAGACTGCTAAAAACCATGCCTTAATCCACTTGGCTTCACAACACCCCCACCCTAGGACTAAAGTATTTTAATTGTTCAATAAGTGAGCATAAAATCACCCAACCAACTCTTTCTAGTAGCTCTAGCTCAAATTTGCTTCATATCCCATCCAATCACCCATACTGGCTAACTTGTCATCTGCCCTATGGGTTTACCCTCCCCCTCACCTTTCCAACTGCTATTCTGGATGCAATAATCAACTCTATATTATCATTGTTTCTGTACAGGACATACCAACCAACTGCCCTATGCATCTACTCACAACTGCCTTTACTCCAGGAGGATATGGATATGGACAGAAGTCATGATTAGAGGGCACTAATGGGTTGCAATCTATACCACTGAAGGGAATATCCCACCACATCAGTGGGATAAAATAGGACTCAGTGATTTCAGTAATGTAGAAAACTTCTCTATTACTACTACAGCCATCAAGTTCTCCATAACTTAAAATTCTTAAAAGAACTGCCAAGTGCACAATCAGTATTTATTGAATGGAGATAGGCTGTGAGCCCAGAACTTTCTAGTTTCAAGGTCGACTCTCTATTTAGTATTTAACTTACCAGACTACCTCTCCACCAAAATATTGTATCTAAAAAATGAGTCAATGTGAAAAATCTAAAAAGTAGAATAGAAAAAACACTTAACTGGTCAACAGAAGACCCAAGTTCTAGTTCTAGCATCCACCAGTCTCTCAGAAATTCTTTATTTCCTCTCATCATGCCTCAGTTTTTTCATGTGCATAAATGATTTTATTAATGGGACATTCTAACACTAGAATTGAGTACAAATCACAGAACCACACTGATGATATGATAAACAATAGTTCAAAAATGACTAAATGAGAAACAATAGTAATAGGAGAATAAAATGAGGAAGGATAGAATTAATAGCATGTTAGTAATATTCCTCCAACAATGAAGTACAGCAATAATTGTTACTATATTATATATACTGAGCATTTATATAGTACTTTAAGGTTTGCAAAGAATTGTCTGTATCTTTGAAATCACTGGCTCAGTCCTCATCTTTGGTACTTTTGTTGTCTCACTGATGTGGAATGTTTCCTCTAACGTTATAAATTGCTATCCATCAGCACCCTCTCACCTTGTATTGTATATTTCTGTTCATATCCTCCTACAAATTCTTTGAAGAGCACCCATCCCACGTGCTTGGGGGCTTCATTTGCTTGTTATTGTATGAGTATAAATGAAGTACGTGACTTGCCCATTGGTTTTCCACTGCTCTCCCTCTATAATAATTGAAGTAACAACCAACTACTTTAAATTTTGTGCAAAGTTTTTCAAAAATTTATAAATATCTCATTTTATCCTCACAACTTTTAGAGAATAAATGCTAATCCTATCCCCATTTTACAAGAGAAAACTGAAGTAAACAGAAACTTGCCCAGGGTCACAGAGCTAAGTATCTGAATCAGAATTTGAGCTCAGGAGCTCCAGAATCCAAGTTCATCCTTCTAGATACTCTGTACCACCCTTCCAATGCTGATGTTCTTACTGCCTCCGAAAATACTAAGAAACAAGGTTCTCTCATAACACAGAATGTCAGAAGTGAGGGAAGTGAAGGGCAGATAAAAGCGGATGTACCCATACATTTGTGTAGAAAAGCATAGAAAGAGCCAGTTCTGGAACTGAGGACCCCTCGTTCCTAGCACAGTGCTCATCATTGCATCACATTATTTTTAACCAAGAGAGAATGGTCATTTCATGGAATTATTTCAAATTATACCCCCCTACTCTTATTTCTCTTCATGTATTTACTGCTTCTTGTTGTTCTTCAGTCATTTCAGTTATATCCAACATTTTGTGACCCCATTTGGGGGTTTTCTTGCATTTCATAGAATTATTTCAAATTACAGCCTCCACTTTATCTCCCTTCATGTATTTACTGCTTCTTCTTCTTGTTCTTTAGTCATTTCAGTTATCTACAACATTTTGTGACCCCATTTGGGGGGTTTTCTTGGCAGAGATACTGGAACAGTTTATTATTTCCTTCTCCAATTCACTTTAAGAGAGAGAACTGAGGCACCCAGGATTAAGGCCATTCAGCTAATAAGGCTGAATATGAACTCATGAAGATAAGTCTTTCTGGTTCCAACCCCAGTGCTCCATTCACTGCACTACTTCCCCATGCATTTGCTTACATATCCTCAATTATATTATCATCAAATTCTATCATTGGCAGTTATGGGTCACAGTGGATAGAAAAAACTGGACTTCCAGTTAGGAAGATTTAAGTTCAAATCTCACCTTAGCTCTATGACTCTGGGTCAATCAGTTACTTAACTTCTGTCTGCCTCAGTTTCCTCAATTGTAAGGTAAGGATAATAACCGCATCCATCTCCCAGAATTGCTATGATGATGAAATGAGAGAATATCTATAAAGTGCCTGTTACACAGTAGGCACTGTATAAACATCAGCTAATATGATGGTTATTAGATGATTGATCATTAGACTTAGAATCAGTCACCATTTCTTCTGCAAGCCAAGGGTAAAATGAGGACACTGTTTCAGGCAGAGAGGCAGCAAATTAGTATCTGAAGTCTTTCAGCAAGAAGAAGAGAGAAGAGGTAGGTAATTAGATAAATGTAAATAACTGTAGGCTTGCTGGTAATTACAGTAATGCTTCAAGATGACAATTGAGGGCTGCTTCTGTTTATGGTAAGACCAGCCAGCAGGCTGCTAGGTGCCAATCAAAGCCAGCTGAGCAAGCTCCTACCCCAGCCCAAAAGAAGGCAGGGAAATCTACAGGAGTCACCATCAGCAAAGCACCCAGCAGGGAAACACAAAGCAGCAGTCAAGGGCTGGCTATTAGCGCAGATCAACAGCAGTACAAGCCTGAGATTTGCTCTTCCAGCTAATGTAAAGAGGGGGCAGAGGGGGAAGGAATGCGGCCAAGGTGGCCAGGGCCTGCACAGAATATAATGTTTGTGTATGGGGCAGTGCCAATCAGCAGCTAGCCTACCCAGGGGAAGACGGTATCGATCCCAGGGGAGGTAGTGAAAGGGCCGAAGGAATACCTCTGTGTTCTCAAGTAATGAGAAGGAATGAAGTGTTTTTGGGATGAATACTAGGAGGGCTTCACAGAGGAAATAAAGGGGGACAAAATGTCTAGAGAACCGGAGAAGCCTCCTAAATTGAGCCTAGGAGGGGAAGGGGAGTGGAAAAATATGGCCACTAAATGCCTGGGGATAGAAAAGGGTGAGACTCTCCCTTTAAAGTATATAACCAGTCTGATCCAAAATCTAACCCAAAAGATAGATAGACAGACAGAGGGACAGACATTAATAAATACATACTACATACATATGTAGATAGATGGATATTGATAAAGATAGATTAGGAAGAGATACAGATAGAGAGAGGATACATATAAAAATAGATAAGAGAGATAGAAAGATAAAAAGAATAAAGATAGATAAGAGAAATGAATAGATATAGATTAGAGATAGAAAGATAGATAGGTGTGAAAATAGAGATAGCTATAGTGACAGACACAGACACAGAAAGAAGAGAGAATAGATATAAAGAGAGATAAGAAGAGATAGAGGGATAGATATAGAAAAATAGTTAAGAGAAACAAAAGAGATAGGGGAATAAAGATAGATAAGAGAAATGGAAATAGATATAGATTAGAGATAGAGAGATAGATGAATAGATAGGTGATAGATATAAAGATAGATTAGATATGGAGAGAGGAAGGGTGGGAAGAAGGAAGAAGGGGAGAGAAAGAGAAATAGATATAGATAAAGATAGATCAGAGAAACAAAGAAAGAAAGGTAGAGGAATAGATAGATATTTAGAGAAAGAGAAAGAGAAGAAACAAAGACAGAGACAGAAAGAAAGAGAGAGAGATGGATAGATGATGTGAATCTATAGGTAACACAAATCAATCAACACACAGTTATTAAGCTCCTATTATATGCCTATGATCTTTATTAAACATTCCATTTACTAACCTTAGCAGTCTTCCTAAAGGAAAGGTTGAGTTTTTTACTCCTTTTTGGAGGCCTTGAAAAATGATTATAATAGGCCAGGTTTAGGGAACAGACATTGGGGGAGGGAGGAAGAATAGTGTGAACTAGAGTTATGAAGCAAAGACTAAGTCTGGCTTAGATAAAGAAAGAAAAGAGAGGATGGCCTGTGTGAGGGACATATAGGGAAATAGGAATAGTCAGAAACAACATAGTCATTATTAATATGTATAATAAATAATAATGTAGATTTCTATAGCATTTTAGTGTTAAAAGGAATTTTCAAATCAATTCAATTCAATATGAAGTAGTTATTATGCTTAGGCACTCAGGGTACAAAGACAAAATAAAAAGTTACTGCCTTTAAGGGGTATTATATATAGATCATAATTAATCCTAGATTTAGAGCTGGAGATCAAATTAATGGGCGCTTTTGAACTGAGGATACAAAGAAAAAAGGGGAATAAAATGAAAACAGGCCCTGTTTTCAAGGAGCTCACAGTCTAATGAGGGGGATAATAGGAAAACAACCTTGTATAGACAAAACATATAGAGGTTAACATTAACTAGGGGATGGTCTCAGGGAAAGCCCTCCGATTGAGGAGGACTAGGAAAGGCTTCATGAAGGAGGAGAGATGTTAGCTGAGACTTTAAAAACCCATGGGAACAAGTAGGTAGAGATGAAAGAGGAGAGGGGTCCAGGTGTGGGGAAAGCCAGTGAAAATTCCTGGAGCTGGGAGATGGACTATCCTGTGCAAGGAACAGCAAAGAAGCCAGTGTCACTTAATTTAAGGCCATTTAATCTCACCTCTTTTTTCTATAAGTGAGGAAAGAGAGGTTCAAAAACACTGAAGGACTTAACCATGATCAAACAGATGATCCTGGTCTCTGAGTTAAGATGTGAAGCTAAGTTTGTGACTGGCAAATTCAGTGTTCTTTCCATGGCACCCTCCTGCTATTATTCCCATTTTATAAACATCAAAAATCTAGCTCACATAGCTTAGGTAATCATAAAAGATCATATGTGTCAAAATCAGGATTTGAACTCACGACTTCCTTGATTCCAGGACTGACCGTTTCTCCACTTGGCCATGGCTACTTTTTGCCCCTTAAGCTTCAACTCAAACAAAGGCCTTCTAGGTCTTCAGTTTCATCATGGATCAAGACAACTCAACAAGCTTTTATTAAGCACTTATTAAGTGTAGGGCAAAAAAAGCAGACCAGAGTTAGAATGTGGATGCTTTGCATTCAAATCCTAACTGACATATATGAGCTGGCAACTCACTGGACCTTTGGAGGTCCTGGTTACTTTCTAGAGACATAAATTACAGACTAATTGCCAATCTGCATTGACAAAGAGAGTTTCCACAGTAGGAGTTCCCCAGCCCAAGAAAATTGTAAATCTTGACCAAAAATGATCATTTTAAAAGTGCCAGAAACTGTACTAGATGTAAAGAGTTTTGTTTAGAGATTTTCAGTCTTCGTGACCCCCATTTTGGATTTTCTTACTGGAGATACTACAATTGTTTGCCATTTTCTTCTCCATTTTACAGATGAGAAAACAGAAGCAAATTATGTGACTTACCCATTATCTGTCATATAGCTGACTATCTGAGGCAGAATTTGATCTAAGGTCTTATGCCATCTAACCACCCAGAAGTGAGAATTCAAAAACCAAAGAAACAGCCCCCTGTCCCCAGGGAGCTTACATTCTACCGAGGAGACACAGAATAAACCTAAGTGTGTAAGTACAGCACAAAAGCACTATAAGAGGGCAGGCACATTAGCAAGAAGGGATGGGGGTGAGGGTAGGGAGAGATCTGGAAAAGCCTCCTGAGGAATGAAATCTCCACAGCCCCAAAGCATAACATCTTATTTCTCATGCTGATATGGAACATAGCAAAGACTTGAAAGACCCAGAAAGCAAATCCTGATGGATTCTGATGAGTTTTTATCAGCTGGATACCATTCTCTCATTCTGTCAGAAAACTCCATTCTCTCATTTAAGAACACACCCAAGTAGATTCATCATTGGCCTCCAGCACCCATTCTCCACTCCACCTTGTTCCAGTTCCCTAATTACTTACCTCAGGGAAGCAAAGTGGGCTCAGATCTGCATCAAATAAGGTCCCCTCAGTCCAGCCTAGTTTGGAGAAAGAAAAAATGGTGAGACATTTCTCCAGACAGCTGGTTCTCTCAAGCCCCACCCTGAGACAGATAGAAAGGGAATGGGAAAATCCTATCCAAGACCACACATCTAGTGACTGACATCTATGGAATATAAACCCAATGTACAGACAACTTTTTGCCTGTGTAAGAGAACAAAGTGTAGGAGATGGACTCCAAGAGACAAAGTTTCTGGGGAGAGAGAGGATGTGATGAGGAGCAGTCACCCACTGAAGGGCAATCTGCCCAGGCTTTAGCATTCAAGCTATGCAGAGAGTACAAAGAGAAAACCAAATGCCCAAAGTCACAAAATCATAAAAAGTGTCAGAGCTGAAAGGGGTCTCAGAAAACAGATTATTTCAGAAGAAACCTCAGCATAAGAAAACATAGAATGTATTAGTGGAACATAGAATCTGACAAATCTATAGAATGTAAAATCTTTTAAAAGTAGGGTACTTAGAACAAAGATGTCAAATAGAAAGCCTGAGACAGATTAAAATGTAACTGGGAATAGTTTAGCAAAGTAAATAAAAACACAATAGAGTATACATAATTTTTTTTGTTTCTTATTTTTAATTGAAGCTTTTTATTTTCAAAACATAAGCAAGGATAATTTTTCAACACTGATCCTTGCAAAACCTTGTGTTCCAATTTCTTCCCCCTTTCCTCACCCTCTCCCTTAGATGGCAAGTGATCCAGTATAAAATATATATTATGTTAACATGGGGTTTCCTAAATCAAGATGTAGCCCAAAGAGATCCTTGCCCGGGGTGGTCAAGGAAAGTCATTTAATGCCTCGGTTTCTCTCATTTGTAAAATAATCTGATTAGATCTCTGAAGTTCCTTTTTAGTTCTATGGTGCCAGCCTGTGGACTCTGAGCTATGCCTTAATGAGCAGGAAGACAACACTGAATATGTAGATGAGGCAGCTGATAAGTTTAAAGATCAGTCTGTTTCCAGAGAATGGTTCAATATTCATCTTAATGTCATGTTTAAATTATTTTGTTGGACACTGGAAGAAATGGACTTAATAATGATGAAATATGTATCACCAAGAAGATTATTCTCCAGGAGATATAGATATAGGTATATACATACATATATGTGTGTATATACCTATATCTCTATTATGACCTATCAATATATCTATATTTTCATATAACATAACAGAGGTATATGATTGCTGGATGTGGAGGCAGAATGACCTGAGTCCAAGACCACCTTCAGACATTTACTAGCTATTTAACCCCAGGCAAGTTATTTAAATCTGCCTCAATTTCCTCATTTGTAAAATACAGACAATAAAAGCACCTACCTCCCAGGGATCAAATGAAATGCTATGGGTAAAATGCTTCACAAACCTTAAATTGTAATCCATGTTAGCCATTAATATTCTGTCTATAAGATGGATATGTGGCTGGATAAGGAACTTGATCTTTCACCAACATAGTCTTCAGACAAAGCAAGATGTAAGTTATAGTACATGAATGTTATGGAATATTATTCTTCTGTAAGAAATAATGAGCAGGATGATTTCAGATAAGCCTGGAAAGATTTACATGACCTGATGCTAAGTTAAATGACAGAACCAGGAGCACATTGTACACAGCAACAGCAAAGATATTATATATCTTAGCTCTTCTCAGCAATGCAGTGATACAAGACAATTCCAATAGCCTTGGGATGAAAAATGCCATCCACACTCAGAGAGATCTATGGAAACTGAATAGTATTTTCACCTTTTTTATTGTTTCTTTGAGTTTTCTTCCTTGTTTTTTTTCCCCTTTTGGTCTAATTTTTTCTTGCACAATATGAAAATTATGGAAATATGTTTAAAAATATTGTACATGTAACAACCTATATCAGATTGTTTGCTCTCTTGGAGAGAAGGGAAGATAATGGAGAAAAAGGAGAAAGGATTTGGAACACAAAATCTTACAAAAAATGAATACTGAAAATTATTTTTACATTTATTTGGAAAAATAAAATATAATTAAGGGAAAAAAGAGAGTCAATCTATGTCAATCCATGTTTTAAGGTCACTTCTAACTCACATACTTAATATTAAATGAAATGAAAAAGAATAAGTTTTGTACAATACTAAGTAACAGGACACAGATATAAAAGTGAGAGAGTCTCTGTTCTTGAGGATCTTATAGGAGAAGAAAGAAGCAGCTATGTGGTGTAGTGAATAAAATGTCAGGTCATAATTTAAATTTATTCTCAGACATTTACTAACCATGTCACCCAGGGTAATAAGTAAGTCCCCCCAAACCTTTGATCTCAGTGGAAATGGCAAACCACTTCAGTATCTTTGCCAAGAAAACCCCAAATGGGGTCACAAGTTGGACAAAAACACAACTGAAAAACAACTGAATAACTACAATGGGAAAGAGACAATAATAAGGTGGTGGTGGTGAGCAGGAAAAGAAATCTGGATTCTATACAAGTCAATGGTAAGTTGATCCATGGAGCAGGAAACTAATTGCCTTTCCAAAAGCAAAAAATAACCTGCGAGAGATGAGAACCATCAGGTTAGATAATAAGATAGCCCAGGTAGAATATAAAATGAGATGCAATGTGATTTTGATCTAATCTGAGATTGGTTAAATATAATGGGCTACACCCAATCAAAATAGCTGAGGCATCAGATTTTAAATTCCTAGAGGGAGGGGATTGTTTTTGCTTTTCTTTGTACCCCCAAACTTAGCACAATGCGTGGCACTTGGTAGGAACTTAATGCTTTCAGATTTGATTTGACTGAAATTCAAGACAGAATGTCAAAAGTTTTTTTTTGGAGAATTTAGAATTTTGTGTTTTACTGGCTTTGATTAGACTAGATAAAGCTTTAGCAGATGCTTAATAAATGGTTGTTGACTTGACATTGGTCTCCTGGTTGTGTCTTGCACTCATCTCCTTCCTTACTTGGTTTTATTGGACTTTCCACAATTCTTGAAAGGATCTTCTTATTCATTTCCATTTTCTGGTTTCCCAGGCTTCCTTCATGTTTGAACTAGTCTCATCCCACAAGACACCTTTTCCAATCTTCCTTACTCTTAGTGCCTTTTTTCTGTTGATTTATCCTATATGTATCTTGTTTGTACATAGATGCCTGGATGTTGTTTCCCCCATCAGATTGTAAGGTTTTGAAAGCAAGGATTTTTCCCCTTTTTGTATCCCCAATGCTTAGCAGAATGCCTGGAACATGGTAGGCTCTTAATAAAGGCTAATTGACTAATTAGATAAAGCATTTATTAAGTACTTATTACACACCAGGCACTGTGTGCTAAGCAAAAAGAAAGGCAGTCTCTGCCCCCCCAAAAATTGGGACATTCTGATGAAAGACAATATATAAAATGGAGCTAATAAAGGGTGGGGACAAGGTGGAATAGTAGCTTGGAGAGGATTATGAGTAAGCACATCTGGTATAGGAACTTTCTCAAATAGAAGTTCCAGGTTGGAATTCATCAGTTGGGGGAGGAAGTCTCAGAAATAGAATAATCTGCCAGGAAGGAGATAGAAAGTAGTATAGTGATCTCTCCAAAATCCCTTTCAGTTCTGACATTCTATGGCAATGAACTTATTCATTGACTATTCTAATATTCATTGAATCTATCACATACTCTTAGAGCCATGGAAGAATAAGAAGCAGCATTTTCAGTTCTAAGAAATCTAAGAAAAAAAGGATTTTCACACAATAGGAAGTTTTCAAATGTAAACTAGAAGATGACTTTCTGGGGATATCAGAGAGAAAAGATTCTATTCAAGTTTGAATGGGACATAGTGCCTTCTGCTGCTCCTTCCAGGACAAAGTTCTTATGATTTTACCTACCATTCCACAGAAGAATTATGGAAGAAGTAGCCAGAGGAATGGGAACATTCAGTGGCACACTGTAAGCATAAGAAATCACTCAAATACAGAAATCTCAACTCATAAATCAGAGCAAAAAGAAAGAGACTACTGTTTTAAAAGCAATGCCTATCCTATACTCACCTCCTTCAGGAGGATTTAAATGACTACCTTTCTTTCCTAATTCATTACACATCTATACACACAGACCGGAAGTCACTCAAACAGGGACACACAAATCATTAGAGAAGTGGACGGGGAGAGGGAAGGAAGGAGGGAAAAGGAGAAAGAAAAGGATGGAAGAAGGAAGGGAGAGATTTCAAAGATGGTCTATGACTAAGCTTAAAAATAAAACCAGAAGCTGTGGATATGAAATTCCCCAATAGAGAGTGGAAAACAGCCCTGGGCTGAGGAGAGGCAGAAGCCCCAGTGAGTTGCCATCAACATGCTCTATAACTGTCAAGTCATTTCCCTTTTTGAAATCTCCATAAAATGAAATCACAGCATTATGGTCTTTGCCATTATGGCATCTCAGAGTTAGAAAGAATCTCAGAGGTCATCTGTCCAACCTCTCCATGGACAAGAATGTCTTCTACACCTAACTCCTAATGACAGGATACACACGGACAAAATAATCTATTTCCATGCTTAATTCTAATTGTTAGGAAGCTCCATTTTAGACTGAGTTCCAGTCTGTATAAATTAAAATATGTAATCTCTACCTACTGTTAGCTCTACCTTCAGGGGGTAATGTAGAGTAATCCATTACAATTCTTAGTATATAATTATCCATTAGATAATAATACATTAACAATAATAAAACAATAACATCTAACATATACAAAGTGTTTTCCTCATAGTTGCCCGGTCAGGAAAGCCAGGCAGGGATTTCTATACCCATTTTATAGACAATGATGTCAAGGTTAAAGTTAAGCAATTTGCTAAAGATCACACAGTTAATTATTAGAAAAGAGACTAAATCCTAGATTTTCTGACTCCTTGTCTGATTTCTTCTTTCTGCTTCTAACTCATATTAAAGGGACCTTGTGATTTTTCTCTTGTGTAAAAAAACAAATACATAAAACTATGAGGAGTCTGTAAAATCTATAAAAAGGTTTTATCTCTTGTTTCTTATTCCTGAATGTTTACCAAAATAATTTGCTCTTTTTTCTATTTAACCTTTGTGTTGAGGTCATTAATCATTATTGAGTAGAGAAAGGAATAGAGACTAAACCTGTGATTTCATCAGTATAGTTTCCTCTAAGAAGAGTAGACTCTATCTCCCAATGCACATCAGCAAGAGCTACCCAGGACACTCAGAGATAAAGTGATTTTCCAGCAACACATAGCTAGTTTGTGTCCAAAGCAGCATAAACACAGACTCTCCTAGTTCTAAGGCCAATTCTCTATCCACTACACCCCACCTTCTAAACTGTGATTCATTGCTCCACATGTGATCTTATAATTGAATGTGGGGGTCTAAAAATTATAATTTAATTGATTTATATACCTATTTTATATACTTACATGCTTGGAGTCACATAGAAATTTCTCAGGCAAAAGGAGTGGCAAGTGGAAAAAATTTAAGAAGCCCTACACTATACCACATTGTCTCTTACTAATACTGGTTTTATTTGGAGAGTCTTATCTAATTTTTCATAGAATTGTTTGGCCCACTTCATTCTTTAGAGTAAATGTTGGTACATAAGTTTAATTAATTATCTTCAAAGTGATATATCTGTCAAAGGTATTCCTCCATTATCATAGAGAGCATCTAACAGAGCCCAAATGGAAGAGAAAGGAATTGCTTCTAGAAAGTGAGGTCCTGCAGATGCTTTGATATAATTACCAATGACATTGTGCTGACTGCAGCAAGCCCCAGTTGATCACTAGGCCTTCTAAATCAGCTCTACAATCACTCAAAAAAAACCCCAATCCATTCACTAGAACAAAAAAAGTCAAAGCAATGAAAAATGTTTATTATCCAAACTAAAACATGCAGTTAGATGGACATTTTGCCCAGGTCTGACAAGTGAGAGAAGTATAGACTATAATGCCTTTGGAAAATATTCTTTTATTTATAATGAAGCACATCTTCTGTCTTCTAGAGGGAACAGGTGATGAACTAGCGTCATATAAGCAGATGTGCATTCTCAGATCTTCTTAAAAGGGAAAACTTCTCCTTAAAGATAGTAGGGCTGGTGACCATGATAGATGTAAAGGGGGGAAAAGTATCAATAAAACATTTTAAAAGATGAAAGGGAGAGGAGATACAGAAAGGGTCAAAAAATTGTTATTGCTTAATTATTTTAAGCATGATGTCATTCAAGTTGTTTTTAGTCATTTCATTCGAATTCAATTCTTCATGACCCCATTTGGGGTTTTCTGGCAAAGACACTGGAGTAGTTTTCTATTTCCTTCTTTAGTTCATTTTCCAGGAAACTGAGGCAAACAGGCTAAGTGATTTGTCCAGGCTCACATAGCAGATTCTGAGTCTGGTACTCTACCTACTGAACTACCTAGATGCCCATGCAGCTATAATTCATAATTCTTTCTAATAATAATGATAACTAGCATTTTTATAGCACTTGATAAGTGTCAGGTAGTGTACTAAGCACTTTATGATTATTATCTCATTTGATCCTCACAACCACCCTGGGAGCTTATTACTTCTATAGATGAGGAAACTAAGGCAAACAGAGGGTAACTGACTTCTCCATGATCACATAGCTAATAAATATCTAAGGTTGGATTTGAACTCAACTCTTCCTGACTCTCCACCCAAAACTCTGCCTGCTGCAAACATCATTGTTGATGATTGCTGAAGTCACAATAAAAAAGAATTCTTAAAAAGACAGTTCTTTTCATGGCTCCAAGCTGCTGCCATACACAAAGGTCCATCTTTTTAACAGCAACATTCTTCCAATAATTCTACATGGCTTCAAGTCAGAGTCTTGAAAGTATCAGGCAGATTCTCCAAAGGGCAACAGCAAAGCAAGGTGACTGAATGGGGTGCAACATATTATCAAAGAGGTCACATGAATGATGTTATCCAAGAGAAGAGCAAATGAGATGTGCAAAGGAGGTGGGCAGGTTATGAGAAAAGATGGAGGGATCACTGATGGAAAGCTTTTGAGCTTGATCAATATCCATGTAATGTCAAGAGGGCTAAGAAAGGCTTCCCCATACTCAGTGGGGATCCTTAAGAAAAATTTATGAGACCCCAAGGTCATTCTACATGGTAATAATGAGAAGGTATGGATTCGTTTTCAATTTTCACCACTTGAAAGAGAAACCATACATGTGATCACTGAACCACAGAAGTGTCAAGAAACCCTTGCACTTTCTCCCTATATTGCAGTTCATACAATCACAAAGCTGTAAGGGACTTTAGTCCAACTAGTCCAAGTCCTTCATTTTATAGATGAGTAAATTGAGGCATGGGAAGGTAACTGAGTCATAAAGGTCACAAAAATAGTGAGCATTAGAGGGAAAATTGCTCTAAAGAAATAAATTGGGAAAACTTAAAGTATTCCAGGAATTACTATGGTTATTCCTATTTATGAATTATACAAGGAAATAATACATATAAGAAATTCAAGTCCATAAAGCCTCAGTCTCCCAAAAGACTTAAAGGTATACACTATGAATTCAGGTGCATAGGTCCCCTGTGTCTGTTTGACCCCAAGAAACTTGAGGCCAGAAATGCAAGGAGAGCACACCAAGCAAAGAATAACTCTCAACTTGGGAAAGATCTTTGGGGAAGAGGCGACTCCTTAAAGCACTTTTAAAATATTAACTATTTTCCTTATTAACAGAGAAACAGGAAATCCCAGAATCTTAAAGTTGGAAAAGGCATAAAAGTCATCCAATACAACCTGTATGTGAACAAGAATTTCTTTTATAATGTCCCCAACTAGTATTCATGCAGATCTTTCTTGAAGACTTCCAATTACAGCATACTACCTATTAGGGCAGCCCATTGCATTTGGGAACACTTCTGGTAAAGAAGTTTTTCCTTAGATCAATCTAAATCTGTGTCTCTCTAATTCTTCCATACTCCCCTTTCTCCTACCATGGTCCCAATTCTGCTTTCTGGGAGCAAGAAAGGGAGTGCTAGTGATAAACTACACAGAGTCCAGGAAACCTGGACCAAACCGATACTCAGAAGACTGAATGTGGGGCTCTAGGGATGAGAGAAGGGGAGAGAGTAGGGTGGAGCTCTCAGATGCTCCAGGGAAATTCTCCAGGTGCCTGACTCCCTAAATAGATCTGGAGCAGCTTGATTGAAGGGCATGGCCCTCTGGCCTCCCTCAGAGATGGAAGTCATGATGAGGCAGCATTTCAACACAGGCAAGCCCAGGCAGGAGCCTCAGTGGCTCAGCCGCCCCCTCTCCTCCCCAAGGGGGAGGGGGAGACATGCTCAAATTTGCACAGCCTTCCAGACTAAGAACTCAGAAGCACCTGAGACCGTGAACCAACCAGAAAGGAGACTATGGCATCAGCATTGCTAGCTCCTCTTCCTTCAACCAATCAAACATTTATAAAGCACCTAGTATGTTCCAGATACCCTGCTAAGCCCAGGAAAGACAAAGTAGGAAAAAAATGAAAATCTGAGTCTTGAAGAAGTTTAGCCTATCAGGGAATCAACATGTAGCCAATAGAAGAATATACTCAGTATATATCCTAGGTAACTGAGGAGGAGAAAGGAAAGGGAGAAGTACTAGTAGATGGAAGGGTTAAAGGGAGATCTGGGAAAAAATTGGCATTCCAATAGGCTGAGATGAGGAAGAAATGTATTCCAGAGACAGAGGAAAGTCTAAGTAGAAAGGCTATTTATACTCTGTCACTCTAAGCCATCAAAAGCCAAACAATGAGCCACAGGGGCTGGGCTGGAGGCCATTAACGACCTTTGATTTCTGTCTTGTCCCTGGATTTCGATGACTCTGGAAGAGAAAGAGAAGCTGATAACTATGCCAAGCTCTGCCTCACTCAATTCCCATTCACGTGCAAGTCAAGACATCACCCTTGTGAGGTCATCAGACCTCTTTGAAAATTATAATACACGAACTGATGCTAAGTGAAATGAGCAGGACCAGGAGATCATTATATACTTCAACAACAATACTAGATGATGACCAGTCCTGATGGATCAGGCCATCCTCAGCAACGAGATCAACCAAATCATTTCTAATGGAGCAGTAATGAACTGAACTAGCTATACCCAGAAAAAGAACTCTGGGAGATGACTAAAAACCATTACATTGAATTCCCAGTCCCTATATTTATGCACACCTGCATCTTTGATTTCCTTCACAAGCTAATTGTACAATAATTCAGAGTCTGATTCTTTTTGTACAGCAAAATAATGTTTTGGTCATGTATACTTATTGTGTATCTAAGTTATATTTTAATATATTTAACATCTACTGGATCCTGCCATTTAGGGGAGGGGGTGGGGGGGGTAAAGAGGTGAAAAATTGGAACAAGAGGTTTGGCAATTGTTAATGCTGTAAAGTTACCCATGTATATATCCTGTAAATTAAAGGCTATTAAATAAAAAAAATAAAAAAAAAAAATGAAGGATGTAGAAAAACACAAAGATGGGAGATAATGAGCTAAAGACATGAAACAACAATAAAATCAGCCAAAAACACATGAAAACAAATTTCAGAGAGAGAGAAATGTGTTATATGTATATATGTAAGTATATATAAGTATATATGTGTATATGTATATACACATATTAAATTTCCCTGTATATTATTTCCCTTTATGTTATTATATCATGTCATTTATTATGATGTTATATAATTTATATAATTTTATTTTATGTATTTTTCATGTATATCAATATATATTTATAAATACACACATATACACAAATAAACACATACCTAGAGAAGGAGAATAGAGCCAGGTTAAGAAGGGCTGTAAATACCAAAGGAGTTTGTATTTGATACTAGAATAATAGAGAGTGACTTCAGTTTTTGAGCAGAGAAGAAACCCTGTCAGACATATGCTTTAGGAATATATCTCTTGAGCAGCTATGTGGAGGACAGATTGAAGAAGGAAGACGAAAAGCCTTTCCTGTTCAATCTAAGTCTTCGCCATCTGCACCCATCTTTGAACATGATAGGTAATAGCAGAATATCAGAGCTGAAATGGATCTTTGACCAAAGAATAGTGGAATACAGAATGGTGGTACTGAAAGAGGTCTCAGAGCCCAAAATCATAATTGGGTGAGGACCTAAAGGTCATAGGTAGCTTCTATGACTTTTTTTTACAAAGAAGGTAGACTGAGGCCCAGAGAAACTTAGTGATAGACTCAAAGTCATACAGCAAGTCAGTCCATAGCATCAGTGAAATCAGAACCCAGGCAATCTGATTCCCAGCTCCATAGCAATTTGTACTGCAGCAATTCCCTGTCCAAAATTGGCAGGTATTGTTGTTGCTCACCTTCTTACACACAAGTATTTTGTCTCTTTAGTAAAACTGTTAGCTCTAAAAAGGAAGTTTTCTCCACACAATCCATATATCCCTAACTCTAGTACCTGTTACTAGACCCTACACATACTAGCTACTTCACAAATGGCTGCTGGAATTAAGTGGATTATCACGTCCTTGAGTGTAGATGTAGAAGGTGTGTAGAAGCTATCTCACCAAAGACAAAAGGCATATGCCAGGGTATACACAAGTGCTAAGGAAAACCTTGTCAACTGGTGGAAGACAGTCATCAATTCTGAATAAGAAAATCTGCCCATTAGTTCTATGGCTTTCAGTTTCCTAATTCATAAAATAAGAATAATATAGTATTCTGCTCTGAGGTTTTAGGGAATCTTTAAAGGGAGAGGGGAAAAGAAAGGTTGGTGAGTCCCCTGATTTCATCAGTGACTATCTCTCCAGGAGAGACCCCTCTACCAATACAGATGAGCAATTTGAATTGTATCCCCAGGACAATGAGAAGATAAGTGAAGTATCTAGAGTTCCACACCTAGTATATGTCAGAGGCAAGACAGGAAACCTTTATTCTCACTAATTCTGAAGCTTCCTACTGCAGAATTATTGGAAAGTTAGAGGATGCAATGTTTTGTAAACTATAAAACAGCATAGTATATTGTAGGGATGAACTTGGGAATCAGGAATCTATGCTCAAATCCTATTTCTAAAACTTGACTGACTTCAGGAACTTGGTTGTCATCTCTCTATAACTCTCAAATTTCACTTCTTAGTAAAGATGAAGATAATAATTGTAGCACCTGTCTCATAAAGTTGTGAGGAAAGGTAGAGCTCAATCGATGAAAAAGTATTTAAGTGTCTTAGATCCAGACACTTTGTATCCCCAGCTGCTGTAGATATAAAGACTGGGTCTTCAAAGACTTAGATTCTGTGAACCTTAAATGTTACAGAAACGTTAATTGCTATGTATAAAGGTGAGCCATTATTATTAATTACACAGTTATTATTCATTGGAGAACTTATTCAGAACCTTGAGAGCCTTGTGATGAGAGACACACTAAATGAGTCTAGACCTCAATCTAGTTAGCTACCAAATTTCCTCCACAACTAGTCAGTCCTTAAATTTCCTCCACAATGAAAGTCAATCTTTAGTACATCCCAGTGAAAATGCTAGGAAAGTATCTTTTTTGGGGGATGGCAAGATGGGAGAATGGTTGGAATGGATGTTGCTATCTGGCTAGATGAGGACAGACCATTGCAGGTCTACTGACATCAAGGGTGGGACAACAAATATTTACTCAGCACTCCCAGTGGCTATTCACTAAAAATTATATAGAGAAGGATAAAGCACCTGTAGAACACTTGGCAGGTTCAAAATCCCCATCTGGCTATTTCCATTATCATCTTACCACAATTCCTTATCGTCATCTATTGGAACTACAGCATAATCCAAAACAAAAAGTCTGCCTGTTGTCTCCTCTCCTCAAACTCATCCTTTTCACTGTTGCTCCAAAATCTAGTGGTAAGAATCCCTGCACCAAAATTTTCAATGGCCACTTATTAAGTAAAATCTGAATTCCTTTCCCTAGCATTTAAGGGCTGCTATATTCTGGCACCATTCAATCTTTTCAATCACGCTTCATTTTTTATCTCCTCTCCCCACCCCAAGCATTCTCAAGTAGAACCAGAGGACTGAAAATAATAACTCTTAACATTTCTACAGCATTTTCAGATTTGCAAATTACCTGCCACATATCATCCCATCTGATCCTATTTCCCAACATACCCAACAATCTCTTGCCTCTACCCTGTGGCCATGCTCCATCTTTGTCCACAGAATTTCTCATCCATTCTTTTAGAGCTGAGCACAATGGCCATCTCTTCCACGTAGCCCCTTCTGACCCTGAAGTCAGAAACGACCTCACAAAGCACTTTGTCAACACCTCTGGAATAGACCTATCATTTAGCCTTGCTCTGTTTGGTTTTGCCTTATTTTATTTTACACTCAGACTGGGTCTCCCTGTTTTTCCCAGGCTAGAAGTATAGTTGCCTTTCACACATCCATCCCTACTATGGATCAGCAACAAACTGAATTTTTTAAAAATTGAATTAAGATTTAATCAATTCCATTTATGACCTGGACTGGTTTGCCCCTACCTGAGCAGCCTATTGGCCCCCAGTAACAGGGGTTCACTGTCTTAGTGCAGAAACCCAATCAGTTGGAGCCCTACTGATCTAGCAGCCTCAACCTCCATGGCAGCAGGAACTACAATAACATACTATCATATCCGGTACCAGTTATGTATTCATTTATATTTGTTGTTGTTCAGTCATTTCAATAGCTTCTGATTTTTTTTTTTGTGATTCCATTGAAGGTTTTCTTGGCAAAGATACTAGAATGCTTTCCCATTTCCTTTTCCAGTTCATTTCACAGATGAGGAAACCGAGGCACACAGGGTTAAATAACTTGCCCCCAAGTGCCCCAATACTTACAGCTAGTAAGTATTGAAGGCTGGATTTAAACTCGAATCTTCCTGACTCTAGGCCTCTACTCTATCTACACTGAATTTACATATATTATAGTTAACATATATGGCAGCCAAATGCCTCTGTTAAACTGTGAGCTCCAAGAAGGCAAGAACCCAGTTTGATGTAAACTTTGCCTCTGTCCCAAATGGCTATCACAGTATTCTGTACACATAGCTGACACTTAATAAATGTTTGCTGAATTAACCTCATTTTAAAGATGAGAAAACTGAATTAAGTTTAGTGACTTCAACACTTGTCACAGAGCTGGTAAGCAGAATTCGGTCACAACTAATCAAGTGCCCTTTCTACCACAGTACATTGCTTCTCATAATTAGCATTCTAAGCTTTCCCAATATGCTTTCATGTGCTGCCTAGTTTGACCCACACAACAGCCCAACAAAACTAGGAAGGATAAGAATAATTTCCTCCCCATTTAAATGGAGAACCTGAGGCATGGAGGTTAAATGTATGGAACCAAATTCTCCTTGGAAAAGACTATGGGAATTCAGGTGTGAGAGAGAACAGTGTCAGCTGCAGTGGTCAAGAAAACCTTCCTAGAAGAGATGGGATCTACTGGGAGTGGACAAGATGGACAAAAGTTAAGGGGTCAAGTTGTCAAGTCAACATTTATGAAGCATGTGCCCACTTTGTTAAGCACTGGGGAATAAGAAAGACAAAAACAGTCCTGTACTGAAGGAGCTCACAGTCCATGGGTGAGGCCATAAGCAAACAATGATGTACAATCAAAATATATACAGTATCAATTGGAGATAATGTCAGAAGAAAGGCAATGAAAATGCACAGTCAAGAGATGGAACAACCAGGAGGCTAATGGAAATGAATCACAGAAAATATGGAGCAGAGTAAAGTATAAGAAGGCTGAAAAGACTGATGGATTTAGAATCGGGGTGTGAGTTTAAATTCTAGCTTTGTCATTTCAATCTGTTTTCTCACTTGCAAAATACAAATATGTACTACCACACCCAGACAGATTTTTATTGGTCCATAGAATCCTATCTACTCTTTCCCATGAACCCTTAAAAAGTGCTCACCCAAGGTCTAGGTTGCTTATTAAGATTAGGTCTAACTTTTCTCACTTTCTTAATCCCAAAAAGATAGCATGGCTAATGCCTCCTCCAGAGTGCCATCATTCCAAATCTAGTTCCTCTCTACTGGTCAGAATAAAAGTCTGCATAAAATGTATTATATCCTCTTATAACCATTTATCTATCCTGATTTTCTGGAATAAGGCAGATCCTTTTTCAAAGTCATATTCAAATCATAGATCTCATTCCACCACCAATGTGATATCTGAGAAATTAAATTGCCTTGCTATCCTAGATTCAAGGATTTTACATTTGAAGGTCCCTTCCAAAATATGGCATTTCATGTCATAAAGTCTCTTCTACTTGAGTTTTATAGAAGGCTGTTAAAAATAGATTGTAGTGAATGTAGTGAAAAATAGTAATAACAGTTCACATTTCCATAGTACTTTGTTACAACAATCTCACAGCACTGGGAGTCATGTATCATCATTATTTTTATTCTTTTACAAATGAAAAAACAGAAGCTTAGGCAAATGAAATGGTTTTCTAATGTTCAGAGAGAAAAAAAGGTAGAATTCCAACCCAGAACTCCAAACTTCCAGCTCAAAACTCATATTTACAGTTTCAGAAGTAAATACTGACTTTGAACTACTATAATCAAGGAAGGCTTCCTGAGGAAGTAGGACTTGAACTGAATATTGAAGAATGTTTAGTATTCTGAGAAGAAAACAGATAGGGAGAAGAGAAGGTACCAAAATCTTGGAAGTAACATGGCTTCAAGAGCTTATCCTTCTTAGGAAAGAGAAACGGAGAGTAGTACATGCGCCCTTAGGGAGTCCTCAACTCTGCATATCCAGGGAAAGGTAAATGCTAAAAGGAAGAAATTTGGGGATAAATGAAAGGGGTCATTGAAGGTTTACCCAGTACTTTTCTCACCTTCCTATAAAGAAGGTAAGCATTTGTATTTTCATTCCCATTTTACAGATGAGAAAAAGAAAACTAAGTAAAGTAGCTTGTCCAGAGTCAGACAATTATTTAGTTCCAGCTTTAGGATTCAATCCTAGGTCTACTAACTCCTGGTCCAATTCCATTTTCAAATTCAAGAAAACTTCACGCAACTTCCCAATTCTGCCTAAGGGATTAAACACCGGGTGAGGGCTGACCACATCAAGGGCAGTGCTCAGAAGTCAAAGAGTTCCCAAAGCAAAGCCTCATTAGAGAGAAGCATGAGGGTGCATGGGGTCTGCAATTAGCCTGGATCAGCAAGGAGTCATTGTTCTGGCCCCAACTGGCCCCAATTGCCTACTCCTTTGAAGAGAGATGAGAACTTAAATCAAAGAAAATACAAGGTCAGAGCTGGAAAAGACTTGAGCATTCATCTAACCCAGGAGTTCTTAACTTTTTTGATCTCCACAGATTCTTATGTCTATTTGGTGAATCTTTTGGACATTGTTCACATAACATTTTTAAATTTCATAATTGCAACAAATGCTAAATTTCAGTTTGAGGTGAGGGAAAATAAAGATGTGGGATTTTGAAAGACCCCCAAATCTGCAAGGCCCTAGGTTAAGAACCCCTGATCCAGTTTAACCCCCTCATTGTATAGAAGTAGAAACCAAGTCTCAAAAAGGGAATTAACTAGCTCAATATGATATAGGGCGATAAGGAAAGAGTATTATATAATTCAGGTCTTCAGAAGACCAGGACAGGATTCTTTCTGTTGTAACTGTAGCCATTCAGAGACACACAGACACAAAAGTTTCAAGGATCCATAATTTCATTGGTATTAACATGGATTCCAAACTTTCTAAACTTTATTTCATGCCTTCTGTCCAGCTGATGATACTACACTGGCTGCTCTTCAGAGAACAGAGAACAGAGAAAATCTGTCACAAACTTTCTTTCTAATTTGTAATAGCCGATAAAGCTTCCCTCCTTTAAGAGCCTTTAAGAACCAAGGATCGCCTCCATGCCACAATGAGGCTTAGGAAAGAGTGAAGGAGAATATACAAGGAATTTGAAGAGGAAAAAGGAGTAAAGAGCAAAAAAGGAGTAAAAATTAAAGAGCAAAGGTCAGACGAAGCATACAGAACATGTTAGATTAACCAGAGTTTGGTCTTTGAATACCAAGCATAGAATCTTAGAATATAAAGCATCAAATGTCAAATCTAGGAGGAATCTTAGAACACAGAACATCAAATGTCAGAGAATGGTTCTGAGCAGAAGAGGAATACCATCATATTTATACATAAGGAAAATAAGCAAGTAACATGCAAAAAATGGATTAGAATGGGGAAAAACTGGAAGCTGGAAGACTTTCAAAAATCAGTAAAGTTGGAGCTGGAAAGACCTTTAAAGATCATCTACTCCAACTTCCTCCCCATCTTACAGAAAACGAAACTGAGTCTTAAAATGATTGGTTAAGTGAATTGCCCAAAGTCAAAATGTGACATGATCTTTGTTCCTAAGATCAGTTTCAACCTCTGACATGAAAGTATTCTTTCAACTTCTATATTCTAATGTTCCTAGGAGCGCTGACATTTTGTGTATCAGAAGGGTACTAATATGCCTAAAAGCCTCAGGGAGGAAGGGAGAATCTATGTTGAATCCAGCCCCTTGGCCTATAAAACCAGCCCTCTCTTCACTTATACCATTCTGCCTACTACAATTAAGTAAAGAAGAATGGGTTTAAGGTAAAATACATACATTTTAGTTTTCAACATTGTGAGTTTGAATTTTCATCCAGTTGGAGAAGGATTAAATGAATTTCCAAGCAAAGATTTTTAATCTGGGTTCTATGAATTTGTTGGCCTTTTATTTTAATAATAGCATTACGATATAATCATTTTCTTTTGTAATCCTGTTATATCTTATTTTATACATTTTAAAACATTATCCTGATAAAGGCTCTACAGACTGATTCACCAGACTGCCACAACAAACACAAAAAGGTTAAGAATTCCTGATTCAGAAGGTCAGGTCTAAAGTCTTCCACAGGACTGAGTAAAGGGCAGCTCCTAGGAGAGATGACAGAAGAATGATGTGATCTGGGGTACCATGACCCAGAAGTTCAAGTTTTCAGGGCACTCTAAGAGGTAGTCCCTTCCCCAGAGAGAGACCTGATCATGTTGAAGAAAATCAGTCTTGGCCCAGACCAGAGAGGCTGTGTCTAAAATAGACTCATCTCCCTTCAAAACCAATTTGCCTCCAATGAGGGCCAGCACGTAGGCCTTCCCAAGGCAGACCGTTGTGCCAAGCCAGAACAGCAGAAAGCCAAAGCTATTTTTGTATACCCTGGCACTAAGAGGTCTGAAATATGGGGCCTTGAGATTTCCAAGAGCTCTCCCTCCTCCCACCCAGTCCCCCAAGAGGTTCTTGTAGTGAGAACTACCTGGAAAATTCTGGACAAGCAGGCTACAAACCAGAAATTAAATCAAAGCTCAGATGTCTGGCTCTGCTCATTTAAAAGGCAACAAAGGTGAGTGGGAAGAATCCTAGACCTTTCCGCAAGATCAAAGATCAAGTCTCAGTTTGCCCCTGACCTTGTAAGTGACCTTAAGTAAATCACTTAGTCTCAGTTTCCTCCTCTGTAAAAGAATAAAGTAGTCTCTAACCTGCCTCGTAAGGCTATTGTGCAAGTCCAGGGAAAGTACTCTGAAAATGAAAATGGCCTAAAGAAAACTAAAGGATCTACTACTATTTAGAATTTCTGGGAATCTAGAATACTGAGTAATATTATCTTGGGTCACTGAAAAATAATTTAGCTATTGAGTAATATAAACTAGGGGGGAAAAGGAGAAACAAGGCAAGTTTAACTTAAGAGAATCATTTTTTCCTTTCATTCAACAAACACTAATTAAGCACTTACTATGTTTAGGACATTGTGCCCAGCAACTGGGAAAGATGGATGGATTCAGTGGTAGTTAATGTATGTTTTGATAAGTAATAAAAATGACTTTGCTTTTAGTTCAGGTGAGCTCAAAAGTATTCTCCCCCATCAGTCTAAATCATTAAGCTGGCACTGTTTAGCCAAAAGCCCTTTTTCTCCTCAGAATCTCTTCTAGGTATATTAGTACCTTCTGAGACACACAAAATGTCAAAGCTAGAAGAAACCTTAGAACACAGAAGATAGAGTATCAATGCTGGAAGGAATTTTTGAACACAGAAGACAGAACATTAGAGGTAGAAAAAAATCTTAGAATATAAAAAATAGAATGTCAGTGACAGCTACCATTAGACACAAATAGGATGGGGGTATGTGTGTGTGTGTATGTGTGTGTGTGTGTGTGTGTGTGTATGTGTGTGTGTGGTGTGTGTAGGGAGAGACAGAGACAGACAGAGAGTAGCTAAAAGTTATACAAAGATCATGGAATGTCAAAAACTTAAAATAGCATTACTGCAGAGAATGTAAGAGCTAGAAGGAACCTTAGAACATAAATTTTAGAACCTGAAAGGACCTTAGAATATCAAACATAGAATATTAAAGCTGGAAATAGATTTAATTTTGAATCCAATCCTCTGATTATATAAAAAAGGAAATTAGTTTTCTCTGGAAGTCTATGTATTTTATTTTATTGAATTATTATAATTATATTATAATATATTTATATTATAACTGAATTATTATAATTATAATTATTTTATTTTATGAATTTAAAAACATAATCCTGAGAAAGAGTCCAGAGGCTTGACCAGATCACCTAAGGGGTGGTTAAAAAGGTATTAAGAACCCTGGTTTATCATTTATCCACAATCTTGCTCATTTATCTCTCATTGCTCCCTGTACATAAGTCTAGCCCTGAGAAGTAGTACAGGAGAGCTTTGAATGCAAGGACCAGTTTGCCTCTTGCTACTTCTCTCCCATAGGCTAACTTATGTAGGTACACCTATCAAATGAGATTTTAAAAAAAAGGAGTAATCTCCATTCAACGTCAAAGAAGGGAGCAGACGCAAACATACACACAAACTCTCTCTTCTACAGCTTCCACCAAGGTGATGGAGTCTGAATTTTAGTCTCAGCTCTGTCCCTGACTTACTGTGTATAAGTCACTTTTGCCTCCCCAAGCCTCAATTTTTTTGGAAGGAAGGAAGGAAGGAAATAGGGAGGGAGAGAGGGAGGGAGAGGGAGAGAAGGAGAGAGAGGGAGAAGGAGGGAGGACGGGAGGGAGAGGGAAAGAAAGAAGGAAGGAAGGAAGGAAGGAAGGAAGGAAGGAAGGAAGGAAGGAAGGAAGGAAGGAAGAAGGAAGGAAGGAAGGAAGGAAGGAAGGAAGGAAGGAAGGAAGGAAGGAAGGAAGGAAGGAAGGAAGGAAGGAAGGAAGGAAGAGAGGGAAGAAGGGAAGGAAAGATGGAGGGAAGGAGGGAAGGAAGGAAGGATGGAGGGAAGGCGGGAGGGAAGGAGGGAAGAAAGAAAGAAATGGACTAGATGGTCTCTATGGCTTCTTTAAGCTCAGACATTCTGTTCTGAAGCAAGCTCTAAGTTTCTTTATGAAGATGTCTGAGTAAAATACCTTCACCTCCTGCCAAGCCATGATCAGCCCTTTCTCCACTTCCCCCTGGTACTTTCTCAGACGGCTGAAGAATGTCTCAGGGGCTTGGGACAGGAAGGCAAAACCACAGTTTTCCTAACTCGTCCCAGAATCAGACAGACACAGGAAGCGGATCTCTGACCTAGAGGAGGGGGTGAGAGGGAAGAGAGTTTATGAAAGTCCCTGGAGATGGGTAGGAATTACCAACAGCCTTCGGCCTCTGCCAGGGGCCAGGGTCAAGGGCAAAGGATTCCAATCCTCCCCAGCTGGGACTGTTTCCCTCCTTCCTGGGAACTCTCTCTGATGCTCAGAGCCAGTGGGCAGCCTACGTGCTTCTTTTAGTCCTCTCAGGGGACTGCCGTGGAGGGAGAAGAAGGGGCCCAAGGGCAGTCCTGGGTTTTATTGCCATGGACATTTTCAAGGGCTTCAGAAAACATAGAACTGAGTTTTGCACTCCCACGAAAAACAAATGCACATTTATATAATCAAGTACACACATAAGAAGGGACAAAAATGCAAAAATACACACACCCATGTACCTAGCTAGACAGACTTGCACATGTAGACATATGTGCTCACCTGCTTTTGATGCATACACATAAATATGGGAGACATGAACATATATATATATATATATATATATATATGCGACAAATAGGGTGAATGTGTTTATAAGTCAGTGTTGCATTTGATGTAGACACATAAATACAGAAGATAGGAATATACATATATGTGCAACAAATAGAGTAAATGAATTTGTAGGTCAATACTACGCAAGTTAAAATCTGGAAAAGTTTGCAAAATTTGTTCCATTCACTTAAAAAATTAAACTATGATACTTTCATAAAACCATCTAAGGAAACATTTTAGGTATATAAAGGAAGAAACATTGGAGTAAATGCAAATATGACTAGACTTGGAGGGAGGGAAGTTGTGAGTTCAAAATTTGCCATAGATATTTATTAACTGGGTAATCACAAACAATGCATTTTATTTAATTACCGAGCATTTAATGACCATCTGTGTAAACTATTAGGTACTATGCAAGGCACTGGGACTACAAAGATAAAAACTGATCAAAATCTGTACTCAAAGATCTGGCAACATGTACAGATGAGGACATACCAAATAAATCCAAGATAACATGAGGAAAAAGGAACTAGTAATTACAGGGGAGGGAGATGATCCGGAACAAGGAATGATCCTTGGGTTGAGGATAATAAAGGTGGGCTTTGAAAGCAACTGGGGATTTTAAGAAGGTGAAAAGGAAAGAATTCCAGTCATAGAGGAGAGTCTACACAAAAAAGGCAGGAGTCTAGCTAAACTATAAAGACCATGATGGGAAGCAATTCCTAAGAAAGCCGGAATGAGCCAGGTGGTGAGTCAACCGTAAATGTTCGACAAAGGAGTTTCTGTATGACCTAAGAGGGAACTTCTGGAGTTTAGTGGGTAGGAAAGTGACATAGTCACACCTGAGCTTCCAGAATATGGGGGGATGATGGCCTGAAGAAGGAAGAAACCTGATAGAAGGAGATCAGTTAGGTAAGTGAAATAATGTGAGAGGTAAGGAAGGATAGGAACTGGGGGGGGGGGGGGGCTGAGCAAAGAGAGATGATGGTTACTTTGAAGGAATGGGTGACAAGGCTTGGCCACTGATTGAACATACCAGGTAAGGGAGAGCAAGGAGAAGATGTCACAGAATGGACAAACCTCAATGGCAATGTCCCCTTGACATAATCAAGAAGATCAGAAGGGTGGGCTCAAGGGAAAGATAATCAGTTTAGTTTTGAACATAATGAGTTTGAGACCAACAGGATATTTGATTGTAAATTTTCAATAGGCAACTGGTAATCCAGGAATGGAGCTCAGGAAAGAGACTAAGATGGCAAGGGGTTATCAACACAGAAATGATAGGAGGTGAGGAGAGAACAGAGGAGTAAGATAGAAAAGAAAAAAGAGTATGAGGCAGAATCCTGGGGAATACACACACAGGGGGAAGGAAATAAGTACTAAGACAGCAAAAAAAGTCAGATATTATTGAAATGACTGAACAGTAATAACATTTGATGGGGCTAGAGTAAGAGACAGAGATTTGTGGGGAGAGGAAGAAAGAAAAAAGTGAGATTATCTGGTAACTACTTGGATTACCCATATTGCTGTGGGCTGAGCTTTCAAGACTCCTCCCTTTGTTTGTTCTATTGCTTTAAACTACACTATCTCTTTGTCTCTCTGCACCTCTGTCTTTCTCTCTGTCTCTGTCTCCCATCTATCATTATAGTTATTCCCCCACTACCAGGTGTGAAATGGGAGCTGAAGATATCAGGGGTCCCTTCCAACTCTGTTCCATTACTTTGGGGTAAGATTCAGACACTCCCATGATTCTATGGTTCTATGATTGAAACTGATACCATTAAATTCTGAGACTCTTTGTTTCTAAGATTCTACGAAGTTTCCCTGAACCCTAGAGCACAAACCACACCTAGAATATTCAGGAAGCACTGTTCATACTTATCTTGGCAAAGGTAGTCGCTGCTTTCATTAACAGAACAATGTAGAGAAACTGGTACAGGAAAAAAAAGGGGGATATTCAAGGGAAAGGCGTAGGATCATAGAGAAATCACATTTTAACAAAAGGTAAAAGCAAAATGATATACATATTCACATGCTCTGAAATATGCACAATTATAATGACAGCCAATTCCTGTTCAAAATTTTGCCATGACTATCCAATGCCTAAAGAATAAGGTCCTTAGGGTTTACTACAATCTGACCCCAACTCACCTTTTAGACTTATTCCTTCCAAAAGATCTGCTGGGGAAAAGTGATTGAAAGGATTGACCACACATCCCCAGACCATGTCCTGTGCTATTCACACACTAAATTATGCCCTTCCCTAGGTCTCTAAAACCCTCCCACAATTCATCTTCCCCTATTCAAATCATTCTGAGATCTACTTGAAAGGATTTGTCTTCCATGAAGTCTCCCTTGCTAGCCTAACTCAGGTGAATGAGTTGTTTTTCAGACTCTATGCCTTTCAATCACCCATTATTACATTCTGACTTTCATTATATGGATCTGTGCCCATTAAACTATGAACTCTATGAGAGCTCCCTAGTCTCAAACTCAAAATAGGGACTCTGTAAACGAAGGAAAATGGAAAGGGAGGAGAAAAACAAAGGTTAATTAGTGTGACAGAAGGAAGGCAATGTGCATTTATTAAGTACCTACTATATAACAGATACTGTGTGAAGTGCTTTACAAATATCTCATTTGAATCTCACAACTGCTCTGGGATAGAAAAGCTATTATCCTCATTTCACACTTGAGGGAACTGGGTAAACAAAAGTCAAGTAACTTGTCCAATGTCACATAGCTAAGAAATGTCTCAGGTCAAATCTGAACTCAGGGCTTCCAGACTCTGGGTCCAGCACGCTATCCACCCAGCTGCCCTTAGAGCCTTTTCTCTGGGATGACCTCCCATTTACTTTGTATATCTTGTATATATTTAGTGGTTTGCATCTTTTCAGCCCCATCAGAGTGTGAGTCCCTTGAGGGGACAGCATTTTTGCCTTTCTTTATATCCCCACACGTAACAGAAGGGCTGACACATAGTAAGTACTTAATAACTTGTTGCCTGTCTGCCTATGTGACATCAGATAAGTCATTGTCCACTCAGAACAGCTATAAAATGAAAGGTTTGAATCATATGAGATCCAGAAATCTCTGGTGGCTGCAGATCTCAGAGGATAGGAGCTTCTTCATCACACTGAATATTTAATTTAAGCTCTATTAAATAAGAGCTTAAAGGAATCTTACCCAGTCACTCTAGTCTAATGAACTCATTTTACAGATGAAGAAACTTGGGCCCAGAAAGCTGTAGTAAATTAAACAAATTCAGGCCTTCAGAATCCCAATTCTGAGTTCTTTCCACTACAAGATGCTGTCTCTCTATGTCATTCAACAATAACTTGGAACTAATGTATCCTGGAACCAGATACTGATTAAACACAATGAAGATCTCAGAAATGAATTCAAAATTATACCTTTCTCCCTCTCATATTACTTATAATGCCTCTGGATAATTTGATACAAAAACCTGATGTAAGGCAAAAAAAGTATTGTCTTGGGCACCCTGCCACTGAATTGACGCATGACCATGGTGAGAGCAAATCTCTTCTCTCCCTGGGCTGCAGCCTCCTCCATGAAGTGGAGATTTGGCCAGACTGGACTCTGAGATCCCCCCTTCCAGCTCTGACAATCTACATTCCAAGATCCCCTCCAGCTCTAACGACCTGTGTACATAATTCTGAAATCTGCCACATCCAGACCTCTCAAGTCACCCAAGAGCAGCATAGGTTCACACCGCTCATCCTCCATCTGGAGAGTCTTGCCTAGTTTTAGGCCAGGGAGCATCTCCCCAAATGAAGCAACAGAGTGGAAACAGGAAGAAAATGAGCTGCTCTCTGCACATACCTCAGTGGGGAGCCCTGGCCCCTGCAGGGGTGACAAAGCCCATTGGCTTCAGCCTCCACATCCCCAATTCTCCAACGTGCTCAATCTCCGCTCGGTTTCTTCCTCCTCTGGCCTATGGCTCTCAGACTTGGCTCATGTTGTGGATCTAAGAGAGAAGAAAAAGTGAGAAAGCAGAGCTCAAGGTGACTGGCTGTGGCCCACGGGGTCACACCAAGGAAGGAGGCTTTCACCCCAGAACAAGGGGGATGGTGGGTGTCTGTGCAGTGGAAGGTATTTCTCAGCTGCAGGAGATCCTCCCTACACACCTCCTCTACCACATGGGTGGCTGGGATGGGCTGGGGGGGGGTAGTTTGTGTGGGAGGAAGAAAATGCTGATTCACAAATGGGATTTCTGGTTCTCCTAGAAAGAAGGGTGGGGAAGAGAGGGGACAAGGAGATGCTGGAAGGCCGAGAGGTGGCTTCCCAAAGCCCAAGGGGATTCTGATGCTGCATTCTCGGCTTAGCATGTCTGCCCACAGAATTATAAAATCAAAGAGCTGGCAGGGACTTCAGGGGTCATCAAACCCAATCCATAACTGAAGGAAACAGTTTGGGTATCAGAAGGATGCCCCTGCTCCTCCCTACCTACCTATCTGGCGAGGTAAACTCACAATCCCCCTCTTTCACAAAAAAAAAAAAAAAACAAAGAGACCATGTCCTAGAAGGACTAGCTAAAGAAACAAGGGATCATTTAGCCTGAATATAAACTCTTCAGTACAAAGTATTTTCCCAGAACTGAATAGGTCTTCTTGGTCTTCAGGTACTCCCCAAATTCTCCAAAGTGATTGACCGAGAAGAGAAAATCATGGAAGTATATCTATCTTAATTCAAGGGCTGCCACATAAAAGAGGACCATCTGCCATGAGCTCCCTCTTCTCCCCAACTCCACATTTCAAAACCCTCTTTATTTTGTTTCTTTAGTACCAGAAAGCAGGAGGAAAGGGGCAATGATCGACAATATTAGAAGCAGGAGGAGAGTGGGCAATGGTAGTATCAGAAAGCAAGAGGAGAGGGAGTAATAGGTGATAGCCCCAGAGATCAGGAGGAGAGGGATCAATGGTAGGTAGTATCAGAAAGCAGAAGGAGAGGGAGCAATGGTAGACAGTATCAGAAAATAGAAAGAGAGGGAGCAATGGTAGACAGCCCCACAGAGCAGGAGGAGAGGGAGTAATGGTAGACAGTCCAGAGAGCAGAGGAGAGGGAGCAATGGTAGACAATCCCAGAGAGCAGGAGGAGAGAGAGTAATGGTAGACAGCTCCAGAGAGCAACAGGAGAGGGAGCAATGGTAGACAGTATCAGAAAGCAGAGAGGGAACAATGATAGACAGTATCAGAAAGCAGAAGGAGAGGGAGCAATGGTAGACAGTCCCAGACAGCCGGTGGAGAGGAAGCAATGGTAGACAGCCCCAGATGGCAGGTGGAGAGGAAGCAATGGTAGACAGTATCAGAAAGCAGGAGGAGAAGGAGCAACGGTAGACAGTATCAGACTTTGTTCAAATAACTGAAGGAAGAAGTTCCCAACAATTAGAGCTATTAGAAAGCAGAATGGATTGCCTTGGGATCTCTGACTTAGAGGCAGAAAGGATCTTGGGTTCAACTGCCTTATTTTAAAGATGAGATCATTAAGACACAGAATTGTTAAGTGACTTGCCCAGGGTCACACAGGCAGGATCAGAATACAAGAGTTCTTGACTTCAAGACTGATGTAGTGGATCCACTACATCACACTGATTCAAAATAGAGGGAAAAGTGAGCTTACTCCACAGAGGTCTTCAAGTAAAGGCCAAATGGCCTCCAGTCAGTGATACTGGACTGAGTTAATAATGAGCTCCTTATAGAACAAAGAAGCATGACTTAGTAGGTATGCAGTAGTGAGAGAGGGAGGAGGACTGGTTGAAAATGGTGGATGAAAAAGACATCCACAGAGAAGGGTCTGCTGAATGATGATGACAAAGGGACAGCCATAGAAGCAGGGATGAGGAATGGGAAGTACCTCTCCCTCTTGTCCCAGGGCTTGTAGAGGGAAGAGATATAAGAACAGGGCGGTCAGGAATGTCATGTTATCAAGGAAAAGCCTGGTTTTCAACAATACAAAAAAAAAAAAGAAAGAGCATGAAGAAATCTAGGATTGTCAACAGATCAAAGATTCTAGAGAGTAGATAATGAAAGACTATGGTGTAGCAGGTCAAAGAAGGATAGGAATGAAAGGGTAAGTAGAATGAGGAGAAGATTTTCAAGCAGATTCAGCTGAAAAAGACCCTGATGCATCAGGATGAAAGGGGAGAAAATCTTGGAATTGTTCCCTTACAGTCAAGTTAATAACTCAATATGTTTTTAGTAGGTAATTATTGTAAAGAAAAGACTGAGAACACAAAAAAAAAAAAAAAAAAGGATATTAGCAGTCCCTGTTCTCAAGGAGTTTGTAGATAAAAGAAGAAACAACATGCAGACAAAAATGTGCAAATGATATATAGATGCAGGATAAATTGGAAATAATCACAGAGAAAGGCATTAAAGTGGCCCAGCAAAAGCTTCTTGCAGAAGGTGGGATTTTAGCTGAGACTGAAGGAACTGAGAAGGTAGAAACAAGGAGAGAATGCCTTCCAGGCATAGTGGACAATCAGTGAAAATGCAAAGTCAAAAAATAATCAATTGAATACATTGCCATCCCTGTCCTCCACTAAAAAAAGAAAGAAAATGAGCATTCAGAGGATGGAGTGTCTTATGTATGGAACATCAAGGAGATTGAACTGTAGGATATATGGGGAGAATAAGGTATTAAAAAACTGGAAAAGCAGGAGGGATCCAGGTTATGAAGGGCTTTAAAAGCCAAACAAACGATTTTATATTTGATCTTGGAGGTAATAAAGAGGCCCCAAAATGTATTGAGTAAAGGGAGAGACATGGTCAGACCTGAATATTTGGAATATTCCTTTGGCAGCTGAGTAGAAGAATGGGGAATTAGTAGTTAATGGGGCTACCCACCATGGAGGGATTTATGATGATTAAGCACAAAATCAATGTAGGCTCTCGCTGTCTGTGACTAGCAAGATCACTCAAAGTTCTGAAATTCACGTGTCTGAGGAAGAATAAAGTAGTGATTAAGATGCTAAAAAAATGAGATGGCTTAAAGGCTCCTTCAGGAAAGGCATTCTGTTTTCTTGCCCCAGTATATAAAGATTTAGAATCTCATAATTCTTGGAGCACAAGTATATAAGAAGTTACACAGAACTTTTCAAGACTTGTCAAAACATAGGCTTGTCACCAAATTCTGGTAATTTAAGTGGCTATAAGTTATAGTTCCAGAAAGAGCTAGAAAAACGCTGCTAAAAATTATAAAATCTTGAGCAAAGAAGTGAAAGTGTCAGGGGAACTGAAGATGTTTTTGTCTCTGCTCAGCTTTGCTGAAAAGAAATGTAGAATTGGGGAAACCAGACAGTTAAAAATAAGGCATCTGATCCCTGAAATGTGGTTTAAAACATAGGAACAACATGCTTCTGATCAGGGAGCAATGTATTTAACAAAGGTTTCTAAGAATATATTTGCATGGAGTCTTATAAATCATATAAATGAAAAGAACTTTAAACTGCAAAGGAAGAAACTAAGAGAAAACTGCCTATAAATATTTCCAGGAAACTGACTACCCTAGGAAGTAGCTATAATGTCAAAGAAAAATAGCTACAGAAACATCCAGAATTCACAGGAGACAAAATACAAGAAAGGAGCAGGCAATAAAATCTTTTACTTTAGATGTCTATAAACAAACACAAAATACCAGTAAAACAGAGGATTCACCAGACTTCCTAATGCAAAAAGGCAAATACAATTTCACAGTCATCAGTGGGGTGAGGGGAACTGGAGAAGAAATACACTGCAAACCATAGTTGAGAGAGCTTAATTTCTATCTCTGGCACAATTCTTAAAAATAATAATAAAGAAATAGTCCAAATCTAGAAGAGAGAACAGTGATCCCAACTTGACTTCCTCAAGAACAGGTCAGAATTACTAGGCTAATGGACATGAGAAATGCTACAAATATGGTTCACTTAAATTTTAGAAAAGCAGTTGATAAAATCTCATGCTATTTTTGTAGGATAGGTAGAGAATTTTAGGTCATGTGTTAGTACAATTAGGAATATTCAAAACTGGTTAAATGGTCAAATCCAAAGAGTAGTCATTAGTGGTTCCATATCAGTTTGAAAGGAAGTTTGCAATAAAATGTTCCTGGGATCTATGTTTGGTGCTGTGAAATTTATAGTGCCATCAATGGCAAGTTTGTAAATTGCAGGTGACATAAAGCTGAAAAGGATGGCTAACAACTGAATGACAGAGTTGGGATTCAAAAAGTACTTTACAGAGTATAACATCAGGATAGGTCCAAAATGTCAAAAGTCAATCAATAATCATTTATTAAGTACCTACTATGTGCCTATGCTAAATACTGTGTACAAGGTACTGGGCTAGGTCCTGGGGATGTAAGGATATAGAATGAAATAATTCCTATTTCCAGGAAGAATCTGAGAAAATTAGACTATAAGCTCAAGTGAAATGAGCAGAACCAGATCATTAAACACTTCAACAACAATACTATATGAGGATCAATTCTGATAGATATGGCTATCTTCAACAATGAGAGGATCCAAATCAGTTCCAACTGATCAGTAATGAACAGAACCAACTACATTCAGGGAAAGAACACTGGGAAATGAGTATGGACCACAGCATAGCATTTTCATTTTTTCTGTCTTTGTTTGCTTTCATTTTTTGTTTTTCTTCCCAAGTTATTTTTACCTTCTTTCTAAATCGGATTTTTCTTGTGCAGCAAGATAACTGTATAAATATGTATACATATATATATATATATATCTTATTTAACATATACTTTAACATATTTAACATATATGGGACTACCCGCCATCTAGGGGAGGGGGTGGAGGGAAGGAAGGGAAAAGTTGGAACAGAAGTTTTTGCAAGGGTCAATTGTTGAAAAATTACCCATGCATATGTTTTGTCAATAAAACACTATAATAAAAGAAGACTATAAGTTCAATATAAGTCATCAGATGATGTTGGTAGTTCAAAATATTAATGTGATCTTAGGTTGGATTAAGAGTGTTCAAGACTAGGAAGGTGAACGTCAAACTGAATTCTTATTTGGTCAGACTTCACAGGTAGCATTCTATTCAATTTGGTATCACATTTTACAAAAGGTATTAATAAAACTAGAGAGATTGAAGATGATTATGAGAGTGAAAGTCACAAAATACAAAGAAGAGGTAGAGTGCTGATGTAATGGATAGAGTACTGATCTTGGAAACAGTTTCAAATCCAGTCTCAGACACATTAGTTATGTGACTCTCAGCAAGTTACTTCACCTGTTTCCCTTAGTTTCCTCTTCCTCCTTTTTCTCCTATTATAAACTTTGGCAAGACACTTTCCCTCTCTCTAGGCCTGTTTTCTTATGCACACAAAAATAGGCTTCAGTGGAACAAATATAAGCAGATGAAATTTAACAGGGATAAATGCAAAGTCCCACATAAGTTTGGAACCCACAAGGTTCAAAAATTCAGTTGCCCAAGTATGTAATGAGAGAGATATGGCTAAATTACCCTTTTGTGAATGAAATAGCTGAGATTTAATGTAGTAAAAATTCAGTGTGACATAGATGGCCCCCAAATCCAATGGGATCTGAGACTGCACTAAGAAATTCACAGTATCTAGGCAAATGTAACATTCCCATACACATGTTGAGTATTCTGTTCAGCTCTATCAAGTTCAGTTCTGAGTTATATTTTTAAAAAAATATACTGACAAGATGGAGCATCTCTAAGAGAATGATTAGGATGGGTAGGAACATGCAAGAACATCATATGCTGAAGGATTAAGGATATTTATCCTGGAAAAGAGAATACTTAGCAGGTCATGATAATATTTTTAAATATCTGAAAGACTGACATAATGAAGATGGACCAAACTTGTTCTATTTGACCCCAGAGGGCATAAATAGGACCAATGAGGAAAAAGTAGTACAGAGTCAAATTAAGGCTACATATGAGAATAAATGTTCAAAACAAGCAGAGTCCTTGACACATAGTAAACATTTAATACATACTTGCTGACTAGCTATCAATTAGAACTATCCAAAAATTAAACAGTGTATCTCAGGAAAGGAGGGAGTGGATGAGAGGAAGACTTTGCTTCCCTGAAGGTTTGTAAACTGAGGCTGCATATGTCTACTGTGGGAAGCGGAGCTTTGATAAGTGGAGTTCATATTCAGGCATGATCTTTCTATAGGTCGATGACCTACTGGTCCTTTCCAACTCTGAGATTCTATGATCTAATTCTTCCTTTCAAAAGGATCTCTCCTTAAATTCTCAGGGTCTTTCATCTAGTTACTTCCTTTACTCCTATTTTGTTCTGCCTTGCAACATACTTATTTGCACGTGCACGCGCGCGCACACACACACACACACACACACACACACACAAACAAATAATCCACATTATTCAACTATGATAAAAACAATTTTGTGATGTAAGGAGTGTCCTGGCATTTTGCAAATGATAAAACTGAGGCTTGAGAAAATTTGCCTGATTTCACATCTAGCCCTCTTTCTACTATACCATGATGCTCCTCTATCATCACCTCCTTAAATACACACTTCAGATTTTCATTTTTGTATCCAAGGACCAAGCATTGGGCATCACTATTAAAAACATAGATTTGGAACTTGAAAAGGCCCATAGGGACCCTCAATTATTTAATCAACAAGCACTGATTAAATGCTTACTGTATGCCTGACACTGGGCAAAGTGAGATACAAAGAAAATAGCAAAAGCAGTCCCTTTTCTCAAGAAGGTTACATTCTAAGTGGGAGACAACACATATGTGTATGTATGTATATTTAGAGAGAGACAATACATAGGTTTGTGTATGTATATATAGAGACAACACGTGTGTGTGTATGTATACACACACATACATATTTACAAGATCCACTCAGAGCAGATGCAAAGCAACTAGAGAGAGAAGGCAATAGATTAAAAAGAGATGAGAATCAGGAAAAGATAAACACGCCTAGAGGGAGAATATCCTATGTGACTGGGGGAGGGGGGGAGTGAGTAGTAAGAGAGAAGAGGATCAGGAAAGCAATTGGGTCAAAGGCACCAGGCTTGCCCTGCAGGATTATTAGTTCATTTAAGGTCTTCAGCCTGAGCCAGCCTCCATAAGACCAGCCATGGAGCAAAAAAAAAGGATGAGAACTAGACACAAGGTCAGCATGGGTTTGAAAAAGGGATAAGAAGAAAGAACAGAAGTTAATGACTGGCTGCATTCCCATTCCCCCCAAAAGTGAGGGAGCAGATGAAATAGGATTTTGGATATCAGAACAAGGGTTCGGTGGGAAGTGAAGAGAGCCAAGAAAAGCGCAGAGAGAGTGATGAGAATTGGACTCTAGGTCACTGGGGGCAAAATCAGTTGCTGTCTGTGGTCCTGAACCAGTCAGAGACAAAGAGACCTCAGCTACCCACAATCTAAAAACTTCTATCTCAGAATCTCAGTATTCAAAACTTGTGTGAATCTCAAGATTCTGAAGTATTGAAACTTCGGAGACTATATTGTCCTATCTGCCTGAACAAGAACACCCTGTATAGCATATACACCAAGTGACCATCCAAACCAAGACATTGCTTGAAGAGCTCCAAGTAGGGGTGAACTGGCTTGTCTCCTAAGGCAACCCATTATATTTTAGATAATACTAATTATTAGCAAGTTTTTTTTCTTATACTTGAATCTTCCTTTTTTTTAACAATTCCACCAACTACTCCTACTTTTACTTCCCCCCCCAAAAAAAAATGAATGAAACTCTAAAGATTTTCTGGTTTTTAACAATAATTTTTTTCTACAGCATTTACAAAGGGCTTTGGAACTTAAGTTGTTTTTTTTTAATTTTATCTTGCCTTGGGCTGGAAGTGTAGAGGCTACTCACAGTGCCAATCCCATTCCAGCTGAGACAGAATCTTTGACTTGCTCTATTTCCAACCTGGGCTGGTTTCCCCCTCTTTCAGCAATCTGGTGGCCCCCTGATCTCCAGAGCTTATCATATTAATGTCAAACTCAGTGTGGACATTGATCAGCTTAGCTCACTGTAGCTTAGAGTTCTGAGATTTGCTCTAGAGATTTGCCAGTTTCAGCCTCCTCTTGACAGTAGGGATTACAGGCATCCATAATCACATCCAGCTAGAAGTTAGGTGTTTTCCCAAATTCAAACAGCTATATGGCAGCCATTATTCAAACCTTGCTCCTGACTAAATCCAGTAACTGTATAATGAATTGAATTTGAAAAATGGCAGAGGGGAGGAACTGGGAGAAGATACCCCAGCCTTGTAGAAGCTTGGAGTAGCAAAGGAAGACCTTAATTTGGAAGCTCAAGCACAAGAAAAAAATAAAAAGAATAAGGAACATGTTAAAATCTGTTGCTAGAACCAGGTAAAAAGTTAAGGGGACTAGAGAGCCACCATGTTATCTTGACACTAACCTTTAAGAGTCTGGCCATGGCACCTCACATTCCCCCTACCCAAGGAATAAGTGATCCCAAAGAGTAGAAGGTTTTGTGGGATTGCACAGAGCTCTGTTATTAGCCCAGCTTGGTACAATAATTGTACATGATACTATGCTAGGAGAGATAACTAAATAAGAACAAAAGAAACCAGATCCCAAAAGATTCCCAAAAAGAATGTAGGCTAAGAAAATGAAATATAATAGAGATAAATATGAAGTGCTACCCTTGGGTTAAAAAAAAAACTAAACTGTAAACATATGAGATAAGAAAAGCATGGCTAGACAATGGTTTCTGAAAAAAAGACATGGGAGTTTTAATAAGCTTCAAATACAAAACAAATCCACAGCTTATTTATAAGCAACACAAAAAATTCATTCAAATTTGGGCTAAATTAAGATGGGTGGAGTTTTCAAAACTAAAAAAGTTGTTTCAGTGAACGAATGCAATAACCAATGTGAATATTAATTTTAAAAATTATTGATAATGACAGCTGATATTAATGTGATTCTTTAGGTTTTCAAAGCCCTGTTTTATGCCCATTATTTTATTTAAGCCTCGCTACAACCCTGTGAGACAAATACCATTATTACCCCCCATTTTTGTGGAAGAGGAAACTGAGATGCAGAGAGGCTAAGGGATTTGCCAAGAGTCACACTACTAGAAAATCTCAACTCTTGCTGACTCTTGAAGAAAACTATGTCAAATTGCTTTTATGGTGCAACGTCATTATGAGATATAAACTACAGTGGGGGAAAAATCATTATTTCCATCTTACTTGCAAACACAAAACTGGATGAATTTGCTTTTATCAAAAAAGTGAAGCAGATGCATTGAGCTTCTAAGTTTTAAGTTGGAGAAAGCAATATATCATAGAGAAAGAACAATGGCATGAGGGCCAAGAAGACTAAGGTCAAGTCCTGATTCTGACTGCTGCATGATAGCAGACCTCAGTTTCCACGGTTGCAAAATGGGGACAATAATATTTTCAACTGCCTATCTCCTAGAGCTTTTATGAGGAGGAAACTTGGTAAATCCAAAAGGGCTATGGAAATAGAAACTATTATTTTAGTTAGAGGGAAGAACAGGCTGGCTTGGCTTTTTTCTGGATCGACCCCAGAGCAGCTCCAACCCACTACAAGACAGTCTGATGCCTGGGAACTTTCTCCTGACTTGGCAGCTTAGCTGCGGGGGCCTTTTCACACAGGAACTAAACAAACGTGGCTGTCAGTGTTGTGCTCAGGGCTCTCAGCCTCAGGGGTCAGGTCACTCCAAAAAGAAAAAAAAATCAGACACAAGATGAACAAACTTAGGCAGAAAAAAAATCACTCCTTGATTTTCTCAGAACTTCTAGATACCAGGTCTAGGGCCTGAGCCAAGGGCTGTCATCTGGCTGACACTGGAACAAAACCATAGCCAGGGTACAGGAGAGCTTAAGCACAGTGGGATTTGTCATCTCACTGACACTGGTGGGTGGAACACAACAAAGGGAAAAGGTTGCAAATGTGTGCGTGAGAAAGACATACAGCAAAGCACAGAAGGAAGCCAAATATCGACTGATAGCCAAAATCGAAAAAACAATCACAGGCAGGCAGATTTCTCAAACCAGGCTCTGGTTCACTAATGCATTCAACAACCATTAAGACAGCATCTATCATCCAGTCTCAACCTAATCTCCCCCCACCCCCAACCAAAAAATCATTTTATTAAGTGTCTGTTCTGTGCAATACACTCTACTAAGATATTCTGGAATTGGAAATTACTGATCTATTTAGACAGCTATGGGAAAGAGGGGAAAAGAGAGAAGTTGCCTATTCTAACAATGTACTTTCTAAACAAACAACTGTTTAAAAGCTGAATCGTCTGCCTTGTTAAGTAGTGAGTAGAGAGTGGAGGTGTTCCAGCAGAGTTAGAAACTTGTTGGGAATGCTGGAAAGGGAATCCTAATCAGGTAAAAGTCCTATTAAAACAACTGGCAGCAAAAGGAAAAGTCACAGGGACAGATTTAGAACGGAACTGCCTGCCTCAGAAAATCATGAATTCCTCATTTTCTGGGAGGTCTTCAAGTGGAGGCTGGATGTTCACAGAAATTCAGGTGCATCTGCGATCGTGTCCACTCAGATTATCCTATCTTGGAGATTTTATACTTCTATGAAGACATTGCCCTGCTTTCAAAGAGCTTACAATCTAATAGAAATTGTAATATATACCAGATAGGATATGGGATATGGGGAAGAGAGGAAGAAAAGGGATTTGGTATTTGGTATGTGCCTACTATGTGTCAGACATTGATAAACTGCTATTCTTATGTCTTTTCACTATGTCTGACTCCCTGTGACCCCATTTGGGGGTTTTGTTGGCAAAGATGCTAGCATGATTTGCCATTTGCTTCATTGGTTCATTTTCCAGATAAAGAAACTGAGACAAAGTAGATGAAGTGACTTGCCCAGGATCACACAATCAGTAAGTATCTGAGGCCTGATTTGAATTCAAGAAGATGAGTCTTCCTGATGCTCTAAGCTCCCGCACAACAATTCTTGGAGATAGGTAATATTATTAATTTTATTTGAGAAAAGTAGGGCAGACATGGAGTCACACAACTCAAAATTGGAACTCAAATCTTCCACATTCCAGGGTAGTGCTTACTCTCCTGCACCACCTACTAGTAATGAGAGTTGTAAAGCACTCTGAGGTCAGGAGAAGTAGCAGAGAGGATATAGGAGCTGGGCCTTGAAAGACAAGGAAGGCTTCACCAGGCAGAGCTAGAAAGGGTCCAGGGACAGGGGGTGTTCCACCCTGGGTACAGCTTATGGAGATTGTTTGAACATCTAAAGACTGAGGTTCTATCACTTCCAGACTCCTAGCCTGGCTCTATCACTCCCTTCTCTATCTTACACTTTCCTCGTCCAGATCTTTGCAGGCTGGAATGCTCTCTCTCTTCCTCCTCACCTGGGCTTCCTCCAGAACTTAACACAAATCCCACTTTCATCCCCTCCTCCCCTCCTGCTAGGGCCTTCCCTGCCACTTCCCTTACCCTTCTATGGCTATGGTTAACTAATGATGGCTTAGTGGCTGAAGCTAAAGTCAGGATGTCCTGAGTTCAATTCCACCCTGGCAAGCCACTTAACATGTTTGCCTCAATGCAGCACACCTGCCTCCCAGGATTATTGTGAGGATCAAATGAGGCCATATTTGTAAAGCACTTAGCCTGGCACATAGTGGATGCTATATAAATAATTTATCCCTTTCCTTACCTCCCCCCTTGATCATACAGAGCTCTTTACTTCATATCTCCCCCATCAGGATGCATGTTGCGTAAGGTCTATGGCTGTGTTTTTGCCTATATTTACATCCCCAGAACTTAACACAGTCCTTGGGAAATAGTAAATGCTTAATAAATGCCTGTTAACAGACTAAGTGTAAAATGTGTCCATTACTTACCCTACATAACTCACAGGGCTGTTGGCAAGTTATAATAATGCTAATACATAGTAAAACACTTCACAAATTATAAAAAATTATTTAAAAGTTATAATAAAGCTAATACATAATAAAACACTTCACAAATTATAAAATATAAAGGGCAGCTATTATTAATTTTCTTATTCATTGCAAAAGGAGTGTAAGCAAAGGCTGAGAAATGGGGCAAGGTTTCAAACAGAAAGACTATGGTGGAGGAGAAAGAATAAGAGTCACAACTAAAGGCTGTAGTAGCTACAGAGTAGTGGAGGACCTCAAATGTCAGATGAGAGGCTAGACTTTATCTGAAAGGCAAAAGAAAAGGGAGAAGGGAGCAGTTGTCTCTGATAGACTGTATAGTTCAGGGAGAGAAAACAAGAAACATATTGGCTGCTGCCTTCAACATGAGAGAGGCAACCTGTGGCTTAATTTAGCATCTCAGATTCAGTGCTTGCTGTAACAGAAAATAACTGTGTCATTAGCCACCCACTGCCAGCCTGGGATGATGGCTGGTTCAACAGGAAAAATCTTATTCATATGAATTACCTCCTCCCTTCTAACCTTAATTGTTCGTAGAATCACAGAATCTCAGAATTTTGAGGCACCTGAAAAACTCTCAAGTCCAATATATAGCCCAACAGAATGTTGTTTACAATCTCCTTTGCAAGTAGCCATAGAACCTTGAATGTCCTGCCCCCTTCCATGAGAAGGAAACAGAGGAGAGAGATGTTTGTTTTCAGGTCATTTGGACCCAGCAGGCCCAGCAGTGATATGAATATTCTAATGATTAATCCAGACTATATTCTAAGTGTGGGAAGGACCCTACTAAACCTGCAGAAAATTGGAGAGGAGAAGAGAGGGAGAGAAAAGGAGATTGGCTTTTAAATCTTTTAAAGGAGACAGTGTGGAAGCAGAAAAGTGCTTGTTCTGTTCAACCCCAGGAGATATACTAGGAAGGATGGAAGAAGTCACACAGAAGCCAATTTGGACTCAATCAAAGCAAGAACCACCTATCAAAGCTATTCCCCCGTGGACTGAGCTGACTGCTGCCTGTGGCAATGAGTTTCCAGATACTAGAGACATTCTGATGGAGAATAGCTAAGCATGTGGAGAAGTGTTATAGAAAAGATTTTTGTTTATGGCTTGGCAATTGGGGTCCATACCTTCCCAGATCATTTCCAGGTCAAAGACTCTCCTATTCTTTTGTTCTGAGAAAAAAAGCTCAGTCTAAACCCTTTCAGCTGCCTTTATCACATCCTCAAAAGGACAACCCTAATGCCAGTAGCAGAAAAGGATCAGCCCCTCCACATTCTATGGTGTTTTTGTGTATGTGGGGAGAAGAGTAGGGAGAGAAGGGAGTGAGATGAAAAAGAAAGGAGGAAAGAGATAAGAGAAAGGAAGAGAGGGAGACAGAGAAGCAAAGGAAAGAGAGATGGGAAAGAGAAATAGGAGAGAGAGAAGGAAGAAGAGGGAGGGAAGGAGGGAGAGAGAGAGAGAGACAAAGACAGAATGACAAAATCACAAAAACTAAGAATTTGAAGAGACTTTCTCAACACCAGCTGGTCCCAGCCTATCCAATTCCAACATTCTTAGCAAGTGGTCCTCAAACTTTTCTTGAAGGTCTCCAGCAAGGATAATTCATTCCAGGAACAGGTAATTCCAAAGTATTTCAGAAATTTATTTTATATCAGGCTTGAATGTGCCTCTGAAACTTCCACCCACTGTTCCTAATTCTGTCCTCCTTGGCCAAGCAGACCAATTCTAATCCTAATTCCATAAAAAAAAAAACCTTCCAAATACCTGCTCTTCTTCCCCCATTCTTGCCCCCAAGTCACTGGGGGATAATGAAGTCTAGTCTTCAAATGATAAACCTCCAAATCATACTTATCAATATTCTTTCTAAAATGTGACATGAAAACTCCAGGTATGGTTAGAAACAGCAGAATTATCACCTGCCATCTTACTGAAATCACATTAAAATCTAAACAATTGGCTCACATTGGTACCAGCTAGCTCCAGAACACTCTTAGAGATAAAGGGGTATTTTAATGATTAGGAGAAAGCAGGGAGAACTGGTTCTGTATACCATCTAGCAAAGCTATCCAAAAGAAGAATGAGAACCTCATGTAATAGAAAGATCCCCATCACTCGAAGTTTGAATTGGAATACTGGTTGTGAAGAGTGTTTGTTCCACAGGACCCTTCCTCTTGTTCAGCTAGGTAGCAGAATAAATAAGAGTCCTGGGTCTGCAATCAGAAGGCCTGTGTTCAAATGCTACCTCAGACACTCATTAGCTGTGTGACCCTGGGCAAGTCACTAAACCCTAGAAATACCTGGAAGAATTGTGACCTTAAGCAAATCATTTTTAACATATGTGTATCTCAGTTCCCCCATCTGTTAAAACTGGGACAATGATAATCATGGTACCACCGGCATCAAATGGCAATGTAGAGAATTCCATCAAACAAAGTAGAGTTCTATAAAGCATTTCTCCCTGGGATCCATTCCTGATTCTTCAGATTTCTCCCATCGGGCCACAGAGGTCTCCTCACTAGGACTTCACTCAGCTCCTGTGTCCCCTTCCACCCAGAATATCCATTTTAAGGGAAGGGCTTGCCAGCCATGTCTTTCCTTCTCTTTGAACTCCATTCCACCATGCCCTAGCAGGAATACTTTCTATACCCACTATCTTTTTATGTACTGTCTGTCTGCATTAGAATTTAAATTCATTTGACTTACATGAACTGATGCTAAACAAAGTGAGAAGAACCAAAAGAACATTTTACACAGTAACAAGATTATACATGATGATCAACTGTGATGAACTTGGCTCTTTTCAACAATGTGATTCAAGGCAATTCCAATAGACTTATGATGAAGAGAGCCATCTGCATTCAGAGAGAGAAATATGGGGACTGAATGTGGATCACAACATAGTATTTTCAACTTCTTTGTTGCAGTGGTGATTTGTTTGCTTGTTTTTTTCTTTCATTTTTTTCCCTTTTGATCTATCTTATTTTTTTATGTACTATGGTAAATGTGGAAATACGTTTAGAAGAATTGCACGTGTTTAACCCATATTGTATTATTTGCTGTCTTGCAGAGGGGAAGGAAGGGAGGGAGAAAAATTTGGAATACAAGATTTTACAAGGATGAATGTTGAAAACTAATTTTTGCATGTATTTTGAAAAATAAAAATTATTATTTTTTAAAAGAATTTAAATTCATTGAGTAAGAGACTGACATTCTTCTGCTTATATTTATTTCTAGCACTAAACTACAATGATATAGTAGGTGCTTTATAAATGCTGGTTGCATTGATGCAGCAAGCCACAAAGCATGAAATCAGTATAAACTTGGTAATATATGGAAATCTTATCTTGCTATCTAACATTTTTGTGCATATATCTAATCTCCCCAATTAGGTTTTAAATAAGCCCCATGAAGGCAAGAAATATAGTGTCCTTGATCTGTGTCTTCCCCATGCTGCTGACTACAGGCACAATTTATATATAATAAATCATCAGGAAACTTTTAGTGACTGATGGGTGGTGACATACATGAGCAATATTTTAGATTCCCACTGGGCCTGTGAGACTGTGAAAAGCCCACTTTTCCCAAAGAGCTTCTCCCTTCCTTGCTTTGTCTTACCCTACAGGAGTCCAAGGCCAGGCCTGGACTGAAGCAGCCTTCCCAGAAACTACCAAAAATCTGGGAGGATGGGCTGCTCAAAATTGGCTCCCTCTCTGTGGTTTTCTCACACTTGCTTCCTTCCTTGTCAAAGGAAAAGCCTCTGAAATATCTGACTTCTACTCACCTCCCTCCCCCCCAACTCCCTAAACATTCCTGCTTCCCCAAACTCCCAGTCTTCTTCCCCAAAGGAAACTATTTCACTATGAATGGTTGGCTGGAGCCAAGGGAAAAGCTGTGGAGGAAGCAAGGAGGGAATTCTTTCTTCCCCTTAATTTCATTCTCATAAAGAATAATTCAGCATCAAGGAGATAAGTGCTGCATTGTTCTTCCTCTGGTTAAAAACAGTGAATTCAGTGGTAACAGCAGCTCCTGCGGCCTGGTTTCAAAGGACAAGCTCTGTTTTCTGCCCCAAGGAAGGAATCTTGTAGCTTCATGCAGACCTCTGGAGTGTCTCCAACATAAAACTGGGCTAAAGAATCCAGGGATAGAGACGTTCATTCTTCCAAAGAGATTTCTTCCTGTCTTTCTCAAACTGGTTTCATTGAGCAGTTTTTGCCATGCTTTGCCCTATGTTCCGGGCAATGGAGGAGGTCAGAGGTGCTAAGCACTGAGGGTACAAAGAAAGACAAAAACAAAGTTCCTCTCTTTAAGGAACTCACCTTCTCGGGGCAGCTAGGTGGTGTAGTGATTAGAGCACCAGCTCTGGAAGTCAAGGGAACCTGAACTCAAAATCTGACATTTACTAGCTGTTTTACCCTGGACAAGTGACTTAACCTTAACTGCTTCAAAGAAAGAGACAGAGAGAGAGAGACAGACACAGAGAGACAGACAAAGTCTGTCTTTGAGAGAGAGGAGGGAAAGAGAGAGACAGAGAGACAGAGAGACAGAGAGAGAGAGAGACTAAATTCCTTTGTTCACCGTCTAACTAGGGAGACAAGATTGACAGAGAGGATATGTGAGAGAGCAACAGAATGCTCCCAGAGGACAAAGGCAATGGACAGCAATGAACAAAAGGCAAAAGGTGTCATGGAAAGAACACTGGACTCAAGTCCAAGGTTTGAATCCTGGCTCTGTCACTTACCAATTATGCTACAAGCTCTGTAGGCCTCAGTTTCCCCCTCTCTAAAATGAATATAATAAATCGTGCATTATTTACCTCACAGAATTATTTGGAGGAAAATGTTTTTAAAAGTTGAAAATGCTTTAAAATGAAAAAAACATGCAATTCTACTAATACAGTCAGAATTCAGAGAAAAGATAAGGCAGCCATAATAGGACCTGTTGGAAAAGGCAAGGCCTGGAACTGGGCCCCAAAGAATGTGAAGGATCTGGCTATGAAATAATGAACTGACCCTTCCCCCTCCTTATCTTTATCTCAGCCCCTAAAACAAGTTTGTTTTGTTTTTTTTAAACAACTAACCTTGTCCAGGATGTCCCAGAGACATCTAAATCCTACATGTCAAAAACTGAACTTATTTTCTTCCCTACCCTACTTCCAAGCCCTCTTTTTTTCCCCTATCTTTCTCATTATTGTCAAGGATAACACATCTTCCCAGTCCCTGAGGCTCTTAGGTGTCAGCCTGGATCTTCACTCTCTCTTACTTCCCATTCCCCCGTCTCCATCTTCCAATCTGTTGCAAAATCCTATCAATGTTACCTTCACACCATCTCTCACACACTCCCTTTTTCTGTTCTGATACTGCCATCAGGCTGTACAGGCCATTATCACCTCACACCCGGACTGACATAATGGGGTACTGGCTAGTCTCCCTGACTTAAGCAAGTCTCTCCCTAATCTAGCCTCTGGCTGCTCCAGTGCAGGGCTGCCCAAATCACCCCCAAACATCAAAAGTTCCTTATTATCTCCAAAATCAAATAGAAAATCCTTGATTTGCATTCAAAAGTGCTACTTTTCCTCCCTTTCACCTTCTTCCCTTCCATATATTCCTGGATGCTTATCCTGGCACAAGACAAGCCATCTCCTGACTCCTGGCCTTTGTACTGGTTCTCCCATTCATTCCCTCCTCATCTCCTGACTTCTTGTTTCCTTTCTTGCTGTTGTTTATCCTTCCTTCTCAAAAAAGACCAGGACATCAGGAAGATGATGCTATGACTTACAGGGGAATTAGACTGAGGTGAGGGAAGGCTGTGCAAAATTAGGAGCCTCGTTTCTCCTCCAGAACCAGCTGAGCCCAGTGGCTCATCAGAACTTCAGCAGATAGTTCTGGATACAGTGGAAGGCCATGGCCTATTTTAGCTAAAGTCTTTCCCAGGTCTAAAGCAAAGCCCATTCCTTTCATCTCCAATTAAAAACCCACTTTCTTTAAGAAGTCTTCCCTTTGTTCATTCTCTCCCGTCCACCCTACATGTAGCTCTTGTTTGTATGTTGTCTCCCCCATGTCATACTCCACAGGGGGTATGAGTCCCCCTGTGACTTCTTTGAAGGTTCTATATCTCCAGCACTTAGCCCAGGGTCTGGCACAAAGTAGGTACTGAATAAATGCTTGTTGGCTTCACTAACCTATTTTCCATCTCTTCATTAAGACAATCCACAGGGACAATGATTAAGAAGAAAAATAAAATGCTCTCTTCTCTCCCACGGTGTAGTAATAAACATTTATTAAGTACCTTGTATGAACAGTTAGACAGTACACTGGTTAGAGCGCTGAATGTGGAGTCAGGAAAACCTGAATTCAAATCCCACATCAGACAATGACTCGCTGGGTGACTCTGTGCAAGTCGGTTAACTCCATTTGCCTCAGTTTCCTCATCTGGAAAATGATCTATAAAAGGAAAACCATTCCATCATCTTTGCCAAGAAAACTCCAAATGGGGTCATAAAGAGAAAGATATGATTGAAATAACTAATCAATAATTATGCCAGAAACTGAGCTAGACACTGGGGATACAAGCACAAACAATGAAAGCAATTCCTACACAAGAGATGTGTACTTTCTAACTGGAGTGACAAGTATAGATAAAAGTACACATATTCAATATACATAACTACAACAATATAGATGGAAAGAACAACCACAAATGAATATCAAGAAAATAATAAATAATCAATTTAGGACAGCTGGATGGTACAGTGAGTAGAACCGGAGTCCGGAGGACCTGAAATTCAAATTTGACCCCAGACACTTGATAACTTATTAGCTGTGTGACCCTGGGCAAGTCACTTAACCCTGACTGCCTCATCAAAAAAAAAATAATAATAAGTTTAACTGTAATCCATGGGTATGGAAGATTACATATAGTCAGTTGTTTGGGGGGGGTTGGGTTTTTTTTTTTTTGCTGTTTTGGTTTGTTCTGCTGATTTTATTCTCTTCTTCCTCTTTTTCTTTTTAAGAATAAATTCTGTTATAATGGATGACTCTCTGGGAAGAATGGGAAAAACACATGGGGAAATTTAGGCAACTTTTTAAAATATTAATGAAGCTTATTTTAATAACCCTGGGGCTTAAATATAAAATAAACAATATTAAGAAGTGCAAAGCGATTATTATAAGGTAATCAGAAAAAAGAAAGCATTTCGGGAATGGGAATGGCTTGTGCAAAGGCAAACACTATGGTATTTGGTTGATTTATTTAGTTTTTTTAATCATTTGTTTTGTTTTGTTTTGCTTTGCTTTGTTATAAAGAATGACTGGGAGGGGAGAATTATATTGTTAAATGTGGGTAATGAAAATGAAAAGATATCAATAAAATTTTAAAGAATAATGTAAGTTATTTTTATTCTAGTAGGATAGGATAAGGTCATAAACTCCCTACCTTCAGAGAGCTTACAGTTTGCCTGGGAAGAGAAAACAAGCATGAATCAGAAAATAAGATAGGGTCAATACAATCAAGCATTGTATTAATACACTGCCATCTAAGTATGCTATCAGAGGATATATAAGAGAGATAATGTGAGGGTGTTGTCTAACTCAAAAAAACTTTAAAGGGGCTACATCTGGGGTTAATGCCTGGGACACAAGAAGCTTAATAAATGTTTGCTGATGGGTCAGTTCTCTATCCCCACCCCATTCCCAATTCTGTCTCTCTTGTTACCCAGAGAAATAAAGCAAAGTTAATTGACCCTCAAGGGATTAGGCACAAATAACATTTATCAGGAAAAAAATTATCAGCAAATGTAGATTCAGAACTGAGGATATCTTTCTCTCCAACCCTTAAGCAAAAAAAACAAGAAATCAGCCACACCCCACAGTAACTGGTTGGGGCACTTGCTAAAGGAAAAAAAAATTGCTTGGGCTCCACTCTGACACATCTCTGAGAAGAGAGCAAGTATAAAACTTCTATAGACCTCAATTTCCTGAACCTGTAAAATGGGTACAGCCACAGTGCCTCCATTCTAGCTTGAGGTGGCTGGAAAAAGACACCATTCATCACCAACATGTTTTTATTATTCAATTTATTTTGCTCAAATAGAAACCTAGATTTAGTTTTCTAGTTTAAATTCCTATTCAGTGAAGAAGGTATTCTCTCTACACAATTCCTGACAGGGGAGTCTTACAGTTTCCAAAAGGAATCCAACCTGCTTTCAGTCCATTCAATTCCAGGTTCTACTGCAATGTCTAAATATATATATATATATATATAATAATGGATGAGCTCTCTATGTACTCTGTAGTCCAGATACAGGCATCCTACATTCACTTGTGTTTTCTTTTGTGATTAGTTGGGTCAAGCTCTTTAGACTAGGGATTATGAATCAGCAGTATTCTGAGGTTTGATGTAATCACAACAAGGATGTCTACTTCCAGAAGCCTGCCAAAGACCTCCCCAATGAGTGTACATAGCAGCAGTTCTCAACATGCTGTAAATGAACTGGTATTGATAGATAGATAGATAGATAGATAATTGCATTTCAACAGTTGGTTGCCTTTGTTATCCTCCATATTTTATTTTATTCATTCAAAAGTATTATTCTTTCTTTTATAACATGACTAATGTGAAAATATGTTTAACGTGATTGTACATGTATAACCTATATTGCTTGCTGCCTTGGGGAGGGAGGAAAATGTGAAGCTCAAAATCTTATAAAGATGAAGGCTGAAAACTATCTTTACATATAAATAGAAAAAATAAAATATTATTAAGAGAAAACAAAGCATTATTCTGAGGAGGGATTTGGAAAAAAGTTTTAAAAAATGTTGATTCTTAGGTAATTCCTCTTTGTATAGGACCATATGCTGGAGCTCCTCCATGACATTGACAAATGCCTCTAGTTAAAATACATTTCCCTCTTTTAAGTCTTAATATTAATGATCCAAGGATCAAATAAATCAACAAGCATTTATTAAGAGCTTACAATGTATATATACAATAAGAATACTAACATTCTAATGTGCTTCTCTAGGTATGAATAAAATGCATACAAGGTCACCAGGGGGAAGGCACTAGCAGCCTCCTGCAAAAGATGATGAATTAGCTGAATCTTGAAGGAAATTAAAGATCCTGAGAGGCACAGAAAAGGAACATGATATCAGGGAAGTGAATTCGATTGAAATGAGGGAGAACTATACAAAGTCTCACTCACTTGGTCCTCCAGAGCCATCTGGGGTCAATGGTAAGATACAGATCAGGACAACTGGAGATGGCCCTGGATGCAGTGACAGACGTAAGCTAAGGTCTTTTCCAGGTCTCCATTTGACTAAGGCAGTGCCCAATTAATGATTAAGGCCAGGTAAGAAATGAAGCAAAGAAGGACCCCTTTTATCTGGCCCAAAGAAAAGGACTGGTACATAAAGTCTGTAGAAGGGTGGAAGTAATTTACAATAAGACTGGAAAAGTGAATTGGGGCCATTTTGTGAAGGATATTACATGTCCAAAAAGAAGGGAGTAGGAATTTTTATTTATATTTAAATTGGATCCTGGAAATTATTGACAGAGAAGACTGGGAGGATATATGACATGGTTATCTCTGAACTTTGGGGAAAACTGTGTAGAAATCCAAGATGGATTATTGGACACAAAGAACATCTAAGAGGTTGATTTGAATGGAACAGAATTTGTAAATGGGAATTATTAGGATATTAACTGAAAGATGAGTTAGATCGTGGAGAGCTTTAAATGCCAAACAAAGAATTTTGTATTTTGTTCTAGAGGCAATAGAATGTTATTGGAGATTTATGAGTGATGATAGGGGAAAAGACAATGGTCATATCTGTGTTTTATTAAAAGGAAGGAGATTAGGAGATCAATGAACTAGGGTAGTAGCTCTGTGAGTACAAAGAAGGGGCAAGTTATAAAAGTAGACTCAACAAGACTTGGCAGATCCTTAGTTGGATCTGAGCATTGTGGTAAAGAGGCCCTATGCTGATATTGAAAAACTGGGTGACTAGTGTCATTAGAAGAAATGGGAGAAACACAGTTACAAATCTCTTTTCACACAAATCAAGTCAGATCTGAACAACTAAGTGCCTATGAACAAGCTGAGCCAATGAAATAAAAATAAAAATTCTGTCCCGATTAATTTACTTATTCAGTGCCATGACAATCAAATTACCCAAAAAAGCATTTAATAGTTCTAGAAAAAAATAATAAAATTCACTTTGAAGAACAAAAGGTCAAGATTATCAAGGGAAAAAATGTGAAAGAAGGTAGTCTATCAATTCTTGAACTTATTACAAAGTGGAAATCATCAAAACAATCTAGTACTAATTACGAGAGTGGTGGATCAGTGAAATAGATTAGGTACACAAGTAATCTAGTATTTGATATACCCAAAGATCCATTTTTTGACAAACACTGCAAGGAAAATTAGAAAGAAATTTAGCAGAAACTAGGTATAGACCAACATATCATATATTATAACAAGATAAGGTCAACATGGGTTCATGATTTAGATACAAACAGTGATATCAGAAACAAATTAGGGGAGGAAGGATTAGTTTACCTGTGAGATCTCTGAATGAGGAAATAATTTGTGACCAGACAGGAACAAGAGAGTACTAGGATATGTAAAGTGGATCATTTTATTATATTGGGGAAAAAAAGGTTAAATTTTTACACAAATTCAGTCAAAAGTAGAAGGAAAGCAGACTGGGGGAAAAATTTTAAATTTTTCTGATAAAGGCTTCATTTCTAAACTGTCAAAAGAACAGAGTCAAATTTATAAGAATATGAGTCATTCCCCAACTGATAAATGGTCAAAGGATATGACAAGGCAGTTTTCACATGAAGAAATCATAGCTATCTATAGCGATATGAAAAAATGCCTTACATCATTAATAATTAAAACAACGCTGAGATACCACCTTACATCTATCAGATTGGCTAATATGATAGAAAAGGAAAATGACAAATGTCAGAAATGTGGGAAAACTGGGAGCTTGATACACTATTGGTAGAGTTGTGAAATGATCCAAATATTCTAGAGGATAATTTGAAATTACCCAGAGAACAACTGTGTGTGCCCTGTAATCCAATAATATCACTACAAGGTTTGTATACCAAAGAAATTTAAATGGGAGTGAGGGAAGAGATCTATAAGTACAAAAATATTTTCAGCATCTCTTTTTGTTTGGACAAAGAAATTGAGGGGATACTTATCAGCTGAGGAATGGATTGTGATGGAATATTTCTGTGCTATAATAAATGATGAGCAAGATGCTTTCAGAAAAACCTGGAAAGATTTACATGAACTAAGTAGCACAAAGTGAAGTGAGCAGAACCAGAACATTGTACATAATAAAAGCAATAAATTAATGAATTGTAAATGACTTGGCTGTTCTAAGCGATACAAAGATCCAAGAAAATTCTGAAAGTTTTATGATGAAAAATGCAACTCGCATCCAGAGAAAGAACTGAAAAAGTCTGAATGCAGATCAAAGCATACTATTTTTTATTTTCTTTATTGGGAGAGTATGGTCTATGTTTTCTTTCACAACATAATTAATATGGAAGGAGGTTTTATATGATATAGTCCCATGTATGACCTATATCAAATTCCTTGCTTTCTAAATAATGGGGAAGGAAAGGAAAGGAGAGGGAAAATTAGGAACTCAGAATTTTAAAAATTAATGTTAAAATTGTTTTGCACATAATTGGGAAAATAAAATATTTAAATAGAAAAAATAAGAAATGAGAAAGTTTAGAAAAGAGATAATTAAGAGGGAAGATCTAATAAGTTCTACTATGACATTTTAGATACCTATAAAACATCTAGGTTAAAATGTCAGGTAATATTTTATAGGTAAGAAAAGTGAGGTACTTCGAGGTTAAGTGACATCAGAATGTCATACAGCTTTGAAGTATATGAGGCAAGATTTAAATCTACCACTCCTAAACCAACACTCCTAAATGAAACTATACTACCTTCCAAGATGATGTCAAGAATGAGATCATTCATTGGGATGGAGGGAAAGGTGCTGTGATGGCCAACAAGCAAGGTCCATAGCTGGGCAAGAGATGAATGAGCTGCCATGGGAGATCATGGGGTGCCTTTAAGCAAGCTGAGACATGCTATCATGATTTGCACACATGGCATAATTACAATTGACATTTATATAGCACTTTTCAGTCTGCCAAGGGATTCACATATAGCCTTACAACAAGTCTATGAGTTAAGTGCTACAGATATTCTTAACCTCATCTTACAGCTTGTACATGAAAGGGTTTTTATTATGTAAAAGATTATAGAAGGTAGAAGATGGGAAAAGGAGGTGAGCTAGTCATTGATGAAAAGTAAGGAATAAAAAACATCTTGAATTAGACAATATAGTCAGTAAATTTTTATTAAGCACTCATTATGTGCCAAGCATTGTGCTAGATGTAGGATAATGGATACTCTTGGGAATCAGACTTACATGACCCTAAATAAATCCCTTAACCTCCATGGATCTCTACAAAAGAGGAGGAGAGGGAGGGTAGACTCAATGAGGGAGGGTAGACTCAATGATCTTTATGATCTCTAGCAGTTCCAAATCCATAATACTTTCATCTTAAATTACATTGGTATAGACAAAAACTAAAAAGAGAAAAGCCTCCAATATAATATTTGTAGACAAATTTCACATATGTGTCTGATACATAGTGGGTGCTCAAAAAAGTTTGTTCCTTTCCTTGGCTCCTTGCCCTCGAATACCCTAGGTAGATCTTCTGTGGAGGATTTATAGAAAGATGTGGACATCCCATGGATGGGTTTCCATCCCATGGAGGACACCCTCTCCTCAATGAGATCTCAGATCTGATAAAATGCAAGCTTAGCTTTGTCCTGGGTCTTGGGTAAGATACAAAGATAATAATCATTTTCATTTATTTAAATAGTACCTCAATATTCACAAAATGAAATCCTCATCAAGACTGTGATTTTATCAATATCAAGACTTTTATCCCCATTTTAGAGATGAGGGAAATTGAGGCTCAGAGGGAATAAATGACTTGCCTATGGTTAGACAGATAGCAAGAGAATGAGCTGGGATTTGAATTCACTTTGATTTTCCATCACCATATGACCTCCAGCTAAGATATAATTCATGTTAGCAATACAGTTCAAATCATACTCTTATAGAATCCTGGGTGATAAACACAGCTACTAAAATGAAGTCCCAAACAATGAATAGGAACCATTTCTCACACGGCCAATACCACCACTTATCCTTCTACACATCCAACTCTTGGCTGCCATCTTAGATTTAGCTAAAACCCACTTGGAAACAGACCATTGGGGATGGTGAGAAGCCTACAGACTAAGCCAGAAGAGATCTGGTACAGACATGAGGATTTTTAATTTGAAGAAAAGATGTAATTTATTTTTATCCTCAAAGTTTTTGAAGGATTCTAATATGGAAGAGTTAGACTTGCTTTGTCTAACTGTGAGCATAAGTGACAAAGAAATAAATTTTAGTCCAACCGAAACTTCCTAATAAGAGAGGCGTCCAAAAGCAAAAGGTACTACCTTGGGAGAAAGTGGGTTCCCCATCACAAGATGGCTGGATGACCACTGGAGCTAAACATTGTAGAGGAAAATGCTTCCACAAGGTAAAAGTTGGAGTTTAAGTGGGATGGGAATATCCAAATCAGAAGTGACTGTCCCTGATTTTTTTTCTTTTTTGTATCTTTAAAAAATACTGTTTATGGGATTATTCTCCCAAAGAGGAAAGAAGATGGATGCTACAGGCAGCTGAAATTATAATCATGTTAAAAACTCAATAAAAATTTGTTTAAAACAAAAAATAAAATTGAAAGGAAGATGAAAAATGACTATCCTGGTCAGTACTAGGCCCAGATCAGACCAAATCTAGTCCTATGTTCAATTCTGGATATGACATTTTAGGAAGGATATTGAAAAACTGTGAGAGTAAAGAAGGGAATCAGCATGATAAAAGCCCCCAAGATGAGAAATGGTTGAAAGAACTGGGGATATCTACTCAGGAAAAGAGAAGGCTCTAGATAGATAGATGACCCTATAACTTAGGGTAGTGATCTTCTAGAATTTAAGTAATTCTCACTCAGAAAAAGGACTGGATTTGTTCTACTTAGCTCCAGGAGAAACTGAACTAGAAGCAATAGGTGGAAATTATAAATAAGTAGACCTCGACTCAATTAAGAAAAAAACTTGTTAAAATTTAGAGCTCTCCCAAAGCACAATGAGCTTCCTACCCTCACCTGAGGTCATTGTGCAAAGGGTAAATGACCATTCAACATTGCTAAAGAGGAAAAGTGCTACTGACATACAGATTGGACTAGACGGCCTCTAAGGTCCATTCTATGAAATTCTGTGATTTTTAAGTCCCATCCCCCCAAAGAAACTTCTGACCCTTCTCCCCAGCCCACATTCCATCCTCAGTCACAGCTTTCCCTACACTAAAGGGCTAGACCATACCTGGGCCAACCTGTGGCACCCAGAAAGCTGGTCTCAGCACTAGGAAGCTCAATACGCAACAGCTGAAAGCTAGCCGGGCAAAAAGCCAAAGAAGAACAAAAAAGGCAGGAGGAGGGGACAGAGAAAGTGACCCATGATGGGAAGAGATTACAGAAGCAAAAATGTTTAACTTGGCTGTGGCCCTGATTCAAGAGCAGTGGGGGAAGGGGAAATGGGACAGAAATGCTAGGCAAGCTACAGCAAGTGCATCCAGATCATGGATGCCAGGAAGGTAGAAGGCCCCTTTGCTGGAGGGACTTCTCCAAGAAAGGGTGGAGGAAAAGGGTGGAACCAGGTAAGTCCCTTCGAGAGCAGCTGGATGGGTGATAGGGAAAATTTCAGGCCAGAGTATCAGGAAGCATTTCCTTACCCATCCCCAGCCTGGGCTGCCTGTTTCCCAGGAAGCATGTGAACCATTCCCAGGGCTTTGAAGGGAGGGGGTGGAGGGGAGACAGTAAAAGGGGCAGGTCCTGTGGGGCTTTGAGGAGGCCCAAAGCAGGGCAGGGGAGAAGAGCTGGTCAGAGCTCCCACCTCTGATTCCTGGAACCGCTGGGACAGACCTGACCTCAAAAGGGCAGCAGCTGCTGACAAACTGAACTAAGTTCCTCTGCTGGGGGGGCGGGGAGGGAGATAGCCACATAAAATCTTAGAAATGGTTTGGGCCGCAGCCAGGAAGGGCCCTAGAGATCATGAAGCCCAACCCCTCCATTCGACAGAAGAGGAAAGAGAGGTTCAGAAAGGGGAAAGATCATATAGCTAATGACCTTTTTGTAATTTTTTTTCCTTGGAAGATGGAGTTAGAAGACCTGGATCCATGTACCAGTTGTGCTCCTTTGTAGCTAAATAATGCAGGATCTCTGTAGAATTGAGATCTCTATAGACCACACAACCTTTGAGGTCTGTAAAAGGGATGGGACAAGCTGTCCCTTCCAAGTCTGAAGCTTCAGACTGGTGATCTCCTTTGCCATTGGGATGACCCATCTACCATATACAAGGATCAATGAATGGCTCTTATTCCAGTCTGATCCTGGAGCTTCCAATCTCTCTTCTGGTCCACCAGGAACAGTCTGCAGAAGTCAGCCTCATGCACAGTTCTGGTCCCATGCTATCCCCAATAAAAAACCTCTAAAGGCTCTCTGATAATGTCCAAACTCCTTTCAGACTCACATTCAAGACCTTCCATCCTCTGGTTTCTTTCCAACCTTATCTGACACTATTCTCCTTCATACACTTGACATTCCAGTCCTAATGGACCTAAGATGTCCATACACGTAAAGGGAAGGGGAAGGAATAAGTGTAGTGCCTATTATGTGCCAGACACTGTACTAAGCTAAGGTTTTTGTCCAAAAAACCCCGTGGTTCTCACAACTCTGGGAGATGTGTGCTACCATTCAATCTCATGGTTTTTGTTGTTGTCTATTTATTATTATTATTATTATTATTATTATTATTATTATTGCAAAGATCCAGGAGTGGTTTGCCATTTCCTTCACCAGCTCATTTTACAGATAAGGAAACTGAAGAAAAAGGATTAAGTGACTTATCTAGCATCACAAGGCTGGGAAGTGTCTGAGGTCAGATTTGAATACAAAAAGGTAAGTCCTTCTGACTTCAGGCTCAGCAGTCTATCCCTTGTGCTACCTAGTTGTTCATCCCAGGTGTTACTGTTGATGATAATGATGATAACTTTAACAACAACAATGACAATAGCAATAATAATGATGATGATGATGAGCTTTCTGTCCCTCTTCCTCATTTTTAGGCAGCTGAGTGATATGATGAAGAAAGTTCCAGGCCTGGAGTCAAGAAAACCTGACTTCAGATCTTACCTCAGACACCAACTAGTTGTGTTACCCTAAATTTACCTGAATGAGCTGGAGAAGGAAATGGCAAACCATTCTAGTCTCTTTGCCAAGAAAACTCCAAATGGGGTCATAAAAAATGGAACTCAAGTAAAATAACTGAACAACAACCTCCACATATCTTATGATCCCCCTTAAAACTATAAATTCCATAAAGACAGGAACAGTGTCTTGTTTAGCTCTATACAACATCTTAGCACAGCGCTCACAATTCTCATTGTAAAGTAGTAAAAACAGAAGCTTATAAAGACTTGAAGAATAAACTGGGAGTGGGAAAGAGAGAACACAGGTGGTTATAGGACTGGTGAGGCTCATGGAAAGTCTGTTTAGTGAAGACCAAGAGCTATGAAGTCAATCGACAACTAGAACAAAATGGCAACACAGAAATGTGATGAGATTTACACAACCTTTTTGTGGGCTTGTGAAGCAGATCCATGGTTTCACCTGTAGCACTACATTTCACCCGAAGGGCTCCCATTCTGTATCTTAAAGAATCTGTCTTCATGCTTTTATACCAGCTGTCCCCTGTTCTTGGGATGCTCTCCCTCCACACCTCTGGCTCTTGGTTACCTTTTATTCCTTCCAGAGTCTACCTTCTACAAGAGATCTTTCCTGATCCTCCACATTACCAATACTTTTTGCTCTGAGACTATCTCCAATATCCTCTGAATCTTTATCTACCTATTTAGCACTCACTTTCTCTCTCTTTGTCCCTCCCTCCCTCCCTCTTCTCTCTCTCTCTCTCTCTCTCTCTCTCTCTCTCTCTCTCTCTCTCTCTCTCTCTTTCTCTCTCTCTCTCTCTCTCTCTCTCTCTCTCTTTATCTCTCTATCTCTCTCTTTATCTCTCTCTATCTCTCTCTTTATCTCTCTGTTTCTCTCTCTCCTCTCTCTCTCTCTCTTTATCTCTTTCTCTCTGTTTCTCTCTCTCCTCTCTCTCTCTCTCTCTTTATCTCTCTCTCTTTCTTAATCTCTCTCTCTTTCTCTCTCTCTATTTCTCTCTCTCCTCTCTCTCTCTTCTCTCTCTTCTCTCTCTCCTCTCTTTCTTCTCTCTCTTTCTTCTCTCTCTTTCTTCTCTCTCTTCTCTCTCTCTCCTCTCCTCTGTTCTCTTCTCTTCCTCTCTCTCTCTCTCTCTCTCTCTCTCTCTCTCTCTCTCTCTCTCTCTCTCCCCTGTCTCTCTGTCTCTTTGTCTCTCTTATCTCTCTCTTTATCTCTCTGTTTCTCTCTCTCCTCTCTCTCTCTCTTTATCTCTTTCTCTCTGTTTCTCTCTCTCCTCTCTCTCTCTCTTTATCTCTCTCTCTTTCTTAATCTCTCTCTCTTTCTCTCTATTTCTCTCTCTCCTCTCTCTCTCTTCTCTCTCTGTCTGTTTCTCTCTCTCTTTCTTTCTCTCTCTCTCTCTCTCTCTCTCTCTCTGCATGTATCTCACTTATTACAGTGCCTTAATACATAATATATGCTTAATAAATGCTTTTTAATTGATTGATAACTATAGAACATGAGAGTTGAAAAGAACTTTAGAAAACCATCTAATCCAATTGTTCCAACACTCATGCCATTTCAGAAAAGAAAACCAAGGCACCAAGTAGGGAAATAAATGCTTTTCAAAATCATAGAATTTCAAGATTTGAAAAGTTCAAGTCTACCTTAAAGTTTTCCACTCCAATCCATATCCAAGTAGTAATGTTTTCTACAACATACCCAAGGGGTCTCCAACCTTTACTTGAAGACTTTAAGTGAAAAGGAACCCACTTTGTACACTGAACATCCAGTACAATGCTTTGCATATAATATACACATGGTCAATGCTTGTTGAATTTAATCAAGTTGTGGAAATGAAGGGGAGTACATTAATATATAAATATGTCAAACTATGGTATGTGAGAAATGTCACTTAAGTGCTTTAAGACTCAGCTGTGCTTCTCTATAAAATGAGAGGAGTTAGAAAATTAGACTGTGGAATCTCTTCTTCCTCCTGATCCTACGATTTCATGAGGCAACTCATTGCACTTTTAGACAGTTTTCATTATTTCAACTTTGTGTAAGTCTAAATTTGTCTCTCTGCAGTTCCAGCCACTGCATCTAGTTCTGCTCCTGAAACAAACAGAACAAGTCTCATGCATATTTTGGTGCTTCAAGTACTTAAAGACAACTATCCCTTGCCATTCTTTTCTCCAGGCTAACTATTCCCAATTTTTTTTTAACCTAATATACTTAGAAGGCATGATCTTAAGGTCCTTCAATAGCCTGATAGTTTTTTCTGCATGTTCTGCTGCTTATTAATAATCCTTTCTAAAATCTGGCACCTAAAACTAAAATTGTTAGTATCTATCCATCTCTACACCAGAGAAGCAATTTATAGTATTTATATTGTATATTTATTTATATTATTATGTTCACCATGTGGACAAATATATCAGAATGAACAAAGACCACTAAGCAAAAACCTCTACTGGGTTTTGAGCCTGTTAGGTACTAGAGGAGATTCAAAGCTTAGATAACATACTGGCCTGCCCCATGACACTTCCAGTCTTGTATGAAAATAAGAGACATATAAATAATCACAGAGAGAACAAGCAAAATACTCTGTGAGATCAAAAACCCTGTGAACTGAGATCAAAGGGCATGAGGGAATGGCTTATATTAAATTTAGAATTTTAATGGGAAAGATACCAGCCTAATTTAGATTTAGGTAAATATAAATATATGCCAAGTAGAGAAGGTGAAAACTGGATTTAAAAAGGCATTTCATAATGTCTAGGAAGAGAGAATTTTTCTTTAATATTTGCTCTAGGATGGTAACTTGTTTCTAAAGATCTGTTCTTAAGGGGAATAAATTGATTAATATTCAATTGTTTTCATAGGCTTTACAGAAAAGAAAAAAATTGACTAGACTGAGTTGTTTCTCATGAATACTGATAGAATTCCAGAAGCTAAAAGAGCTTTCATAAAACAGTACCAAGCAACCCAATCAATCACCATCTGTGACCAAGAAAAGGAAAAATGGAAAGAGTATATGACATTCCCAGGGATTTTCCCCAATATCCCACTCTAAAAGTTCAACTCAGTTCATGTGGCACCTCCAAAGGGAAGCCTTACCTGATGCTCTCACCTATTAGTGTTCTCATTCTCCTCAAATTGCCTTATATTTGCTTATTTTCCTTTAAAAAAAATTATATACTCCCAATAGATGTAAGCTGCTTGAAGGCCAGGACAAATTTGTTTTTCTCAATAAATCCCATTAAATATTTAATAATCACCTAATATATTCCAGACACTGTGCTGAGGACTTTTTTGCCATAAAGAGGCAAAAGATAGTCCCAATCCCAATCTAATGAGGGAAATGACATACAAATAAATCTATATAAATCAACATATTTACAGGATAAACAGAAAATAATCAATAGAAAGAAGGCATTGGAACCAAGAGGCATTAAAGAAGATGGGATTTTAATTGGGTTTTAAAGGAAGACAGTGAGATCAGCAGTCAGAGTGGAGGACAGCATTCCAGGCATGGAATAAGATCATCTCCAGCCAAAGAAAATGACAGAATCCAAGAGATGAGAGTGTTTAATACATGTTTTTCACTGCATTCCCAGAAAAGAGCATCTACTACAGGCAAGGAACTGTTGTAAATGAAAAATTATTGTTGAATTAAATTTAACTGAGGTGAAGAGGACCCATTCTCAGTTATGAAGATTGTGTGAGGAAAAAATAAGATGGAATAGAAGAAGGTAAAAATAGAGGATAGAAAACAGTTAATAAATTGAATTTGGTCATTTGGAAGATACAAAGAAAAATCATGTGACATAAAAATAGGTTGAAGTGAAACTGGGGAAGTCTCTAAAGACCAAAATCATGAGTTTATGCTTTATTCAAGAAGTAACTTGAAGCAAATATACATAGGAAAAATTGCAAGAGCCACTAAAAGCAAAAAGGTTAGGAGGGTGGGAAACTCTTATAGTCAAGGACAGAGGTGGTTGGTGGGACCTGAATAAGGGCATCCTGAACTAAACATAAAATGCGGGGAGAGGAAGGGAGCAGGAAGGCATGTGTTAATCAGCAAAAGTGAGCTCCCCTTCCAAAGACACTATAAGATCCTCAAACTCTGAAATTAACAATTGCCCATGTCTATCATCTTTAATGTTCTTTTTTTACAGTGTTTCCCTGACTACAATCCAATGATGCTGACAGTACTTTCATAGAATTTGGACATGAGAAGAACCCTCAGAGACCATGTAGTCCAATCCGTAAATGAAATAAAATCCCCTCTTCAATGACCTTCCATAAACTGGAGATAATAGAGCTTCTATTATCTAAATAGAAAAACAACCAAGTGGTGTTTCATAGAGGCTGACACCGGAAGTCATGAAACCTGGATCCTAACCCTGGCTCTGCTCCATACTACACTATGGCCTTAAAAAAAAAAAAACTATTATTCATTTTTTAATTTTTTTAAGTGACGAGAGGGGATTTAGACTACGTGATCTCTGATTTCCCTTAGGATCTTCTGAATTCCCTTATATTCTCATTCAGCCCTTATATACCCCATGCTAAAAATCTTTTGGCTCCAGAAGTTAATATTCTATAACATAAGATCCCTTCCAACTCTTATATTCCACATTTCTAAAGTTCAGAGCCTCATTATACCCATTTTACAGAAGAGGAAACTGATGCTCCCACATATACACTGCTCTAATCCCAGGTTTTCTAATTCTGGTGTCAAGGGATCCACAGTAAATATCCAATATTGAAAAGACCTACCTAAATTGAGAAAAAGTATCTGGAAATCAATCTCTCTATTACCATGGCCAACATAGCAAGGTCCCAGAAAACAGGGGTAAAATGTTGATACAGCAGTTGGGAGTCAAGCCAGACCTGAGTGGGGCCCCATGAGAGGACGTGGTCTCCCCCAAGGCCTGCTCAGGCTGGGGCACAGCCCCCCTTGCCCAAATCGGACCTCTGATCTTGAGCCAAACCCACCCTTCCCTGCCCTCAGGGTGAGCCTGTCTGCAGTAATGATACGTTCCAGCCCAGGACAGCTTGTTCTTGATGCTTGGAGCAGGGATGGGTGGGGCTCGGGAAACTCACTGACCTCTTTTAACTCCATTCCCTAAGCCCGCATCTTGCCAAGCAAAAAAAAAATCTTCCCCTCTTTCCTCCCTCCAGCCTCGATCACCCTAGTCACCAACCTCCTCCAATCCCTTCTACCCTCCCTCCTGACAAACTGCCATTTAGGAAGAATGAACTGACCCATGAAAAAGTTCTTTATTCCAGCCAACCCTCAGAATAACCCATCTGGAGAAGGAACAGTTTAGGGAGGAGTCTGCCCTGAGCCCTAGGACCAGGCTGACCTAAGACCTTACCTGACTTGGGATGCAGAGCACCTAGGATGCTAGACAGGGAAGAAATAAGGTAGCGATGCAACAGAACCAGGCAGAGTGACAGAATCTTACACTAGAATGGAACCACTCAGGTCAACAAGCCTAACCACTACCCAAACGGTAAGCCCATCTTCAACATCCTGGAGACGCAATCCAGCTTTGGTGCCTTGTGCAGCCCCACTTATCTTCTGGCTTCTGAAAATTACCACTGAACTATACAAGGGAGGGGAGAAAGGCTGTTATGAAGTTGACAACCAAGATATTCAATTCGACAAAAATTTATTAAAATGTCTATTCTTTGCAAAGCACGATGATACTGAAGGCAGTGAAAATGCAAAGGCAAAAATTGAATTCTCTGACTTCAAGGTGTTTATATTGTATCAAGAGAAGGACATTGTACACACACACACTTAAAATACACACACACACACAACTACAATATAAGAAAAATCAGAAGGGAGAAAGTACCAATCATTTGGAGAAGTCATCTAATTTATGCCCTGAAGACAAGATTTCTAAAAACAGAGGATGAGAAAGGAGAGCATCCTAACAGTGGATTACGTAGGTAAATAATACTTAGCTAGCTGCCTTTGAATGAACTAAATTCTTGGATACTGAAAGAGACTGAAAGTGGTAGTCACTGCTGCTCTATTCATTGCCAATGATCTCTAAAAAATCATGGAGAGATAGGACAGAACGCAGAAAGGACTAATGTTATATATATATATATATATATATATATATATATATTTGCAAGGAGGAAGAGGAAAGGCTTTAAAATATATTTAACTTCAGTTCCTTTTAAAAGGACTAGTTAATGAACACTTGCAAAAGTGACATGAGTCAATATGGAATTATTCATCAAGCTTTTCTGTTTAGTTTAATCATTTCAGTCATGTCCAACTCTTCATGATCCTGTTTCGGGTTTTCTTACAGAAATACTTTCTTCAGCTTATTTTCCAGATTAAGAAACTATGGCAAAGTTAAGTAACTTAAGTCACCCAGCTAAAAAAGCTGTATTTAAACTCAGGAAGATGATTCTTTCTGATTCCAAGCCTGGCACTCTATCCACTATACCACCACAGCTAAATCATAAGAAACTACATGGCTTCTCTTTTTGCTTCAGCAATTAGACTGGTTGATCCCAGGTAGGCTATGAGAAATAGTTTACCAAAATTTTATTAAAAGCATTTGATAAAATTTTAAGAGCTATTATTATGGGAAAGAAAGTTATGTGACCTCTACAATAGGACAATTAGGGAGTTATAAAGAGTTGGTTAGAGAGAGGACTGTGGGAACTGAGTGTGGATCACAACATAATATTTTCACTTTTTTACTGTTTGCTTGCATTTTGTTTTCTTTCTCATTTTTTTTCCATTTGGATCTGATTTTTCTCATGTGGCATGACATTTGTGGAAATATGTATAGAAGAAATTCACATGTTTAACATACACTGGATTACTTGCTGTCCAGGGGAATAAAGGAAAAAATTTGGAACACAAGGTTTTGCAGGGGTGAATGTTGAAAGTTATCCATGCACAAATTTTGAAAATAAAAAGCTTTTTTTTAAAAGTTGATTAAATGGTGAGACCCAAAGAGTCATTGATGGCTTGAGGTTAACTTAGTTTAGGGATCTAGGCTTGGTCCTATGACACTGAACAATTTTAGCATGACTTGGATAAAAATGTGCATAGATACTTATCATACCTGCAGATAACACAAAGCTATGAAAGATTATAAAACACTGAACAATATCCAAAAAGTTCTTCATGTGGGACCAAAGTTAATAAGATGAATTATAAGAGATAAATATAAATATTATATTTGGGTTCAAAAAATTAATTTCACTCAAAAATATTTAATTGAAAAATCAAATTCATAAATGCAATATGACAAGAAAGTAGTTCATTTGAAAAAGAGTGGAGAGTTTTGTGGACTGAAAGTAAACTCAATATGAACAAACATTGAAACAACCATCAAAAAAGTCTAAATTACAGGAGATAGAGTATCCAGAACAAAGAAATGTCTGACTGACATTTTCTTTTGTGGGAGTTTATACCAGATTTGAGGAAGGAAGCTTTTGTTATTACCACTAATGCTATGCCATTTCAATAAATAAATGTCTTTGCTTTTTAAGCTATGTTAAATGACTGATTGTTAAAGGTAAATACAATAATAGGGGCTTATAAACTACAGTTTTAAAAGTAACAGAATTAGCCTGAGTCTGAGATATTTGTCCTACAGGAAACCCAAACTGCAAGTCTGTATGTGGGGAGGGGAGGAGGAGAGAACCCCAAAGAGAGACACTACATGGATGCACAAAAACAGCTAACAAGCCACTTTGGTCAAGGCAAGGGCAAGTTAACAAGTATTTATTAAATATCCACTAGGTGTCAGGCACCATGTTAAAGGCTAATACAGCGAATGCATGAAATGAAATTGGAAAAATATTTTATTTTAAAATCAATAAGAAGAAACTGAAGATTTCTGGGAAGAGTATAACATGTTCAAATATGTATAATAAGAATACCAACTTGGCTACTGTGTGGCCACAGAATAGAGAAGAAAAAGACAAGAAATGAGGAGTCCAACTAAGAGGCTATTTTAATTGTTCAAGCAAGAAATGATAAAAACCTGAACTACAGAAGTGGTTTTAATAGTGAAGAAAAGGAGACAGTGACGTTATAGAGGAGAGATACTACTATAAGTTCTGGTAACCAAAGGGATGCGGAAGGATAAAAAAGAAGAAAGAGTCAAGGTTGACTCCAAGGTCACAAAGAGTGGTGCCCTCCTGAGAAATGGGGGATGACATGTTTAGAGGGGAAATTTAGTCCATTTTGTCCATTTTGGACAGGCTGAGATTAAGATACCGAGAGGACAGTCAAGTGAAAATGATCAGTAGATAGTTGTTAATGTAGGAAAGGAGCTCAGGAGAGATAACAGGACTGGATATATAAATTTGGGAGTCATTAACATAGAGATTTCCAAGGGGTCTTCCAGTTGAGACATCCTAGGATTCTAAGAGAGACCAATTCCCTGAGTTTGAGTCTTTTGATAAGAAATATTTTTAAAGTGACACTTTCAATAAGCTTCCCGCCTCTCTGAAATCTGAAACCTTGTCACAAAGATCTACCTTTAACCAGCCTGAGTTTCACATAAACACACTCCTATTTCTGTAAAATAAACCACAATACCCTTCCCCCTCAAATCTTCGGGCCCCTGCTAAAGTTCTTTCTCTGCTCTATACTCCCCCCCCAATGGGGTGAAAAGAGCATCTGGAAGTTCAGACCCTGAAATATTTGGCAGCCCTTCCTCAAACAAAGCATTTATTTTAGAAGCTTCTCAGGGGCAGCTGGGAATTGCTCAGGAGACCTAGACTCGGGCTTTTCCCAGCTGATGACCTGACCCAGCTCACAACAGGAGGGCCAAGGCCACAGGACAGATAGGGGCTCCCATTTCCAGGACACCCAGTGCTCCATAGGGAAGAGGCCTGCCTCTAACCCCTTACAGAAGCCAATGAATTCTCCATGAAATCAATTTAATTGCTAAAACAGTAAGAGATCTACCTCATTTTTTTCTGGATGCTATTTGACATTTATATAGTATTTTATGGAAGAAAAAAGCACTTTCAATACAATATAATAAGAACAGACTTTCTAAAGCACTTTAACATTTGCAAAGCATTTTATACACTTTCTTTCTTATAACTCTACAAACTACCCTGAAAGCCTATCATTAGTCCCATTTTGGAGATGTGTCAGTGAAATGAAGTGACAACTCCTCATGTCATAACCAGTAAACAGTCCAGGAGATCTGCGCCTAAAACTTTTCTGAATCCATATAGAGCCTCTCTATACCCTGTATTGAACGCAGACCCTCAGATTTCAAATTCATCATTTCTATTCATTAATTAGCAAGTTGTCTCCTCAAAAAAGTTATAAAGATCATAAACAAGATTCAAACCAGATCTTAGCTGACTCTAAATCCAGCTGAAAGCTAGGGACAGGAGGCCTATTTATTACCTTACAAGGAACCCCCATGTCAAGCTATTACAAATCTCACAGTTAAGAAATTTTATTCAACTAATCTAGGGTCAATCTCATTAAGTTCTATCTCTGTCCTGGGGAACCACATAGAAATTTTCTCCCTCTTGCATGAGAGCCTTCCAATCAGTCAGTTAATTAACATTCTTTAAGTTCCTACTATGGCACTATGCTAAACACTGAGGATGTTTTGTTTTGTTTTTGTTTTTGTTTGTTTTTAAAGAGGGGGGAAAAAAACAAAAAACAGTTCCTTCTCTCAGAGTTCATAATCTACGATGGGGAGATAACATACAAACAACTACAGTTATCCATTCCACACGGCAGATTTACCCATTGTGATTTCAATATATCTATTATGGATCAGCATAAGACATTAAAAAGGAATTTTTTGGAAATCTTTATGAAAGCTGCAGATGACACAGAGCCTATGGCCAACTGCTTAACCCAAACTTTACAACAAGGTACTGTAAATATGCCATAAAAGAAAATGAAAAAATTCAGATTTCTTCTCTGGTATGAAAGGAGGGCCAAAATATTTGACATGGATTTTCCAGATCACAGAGGAGCCCTGCAATATGAAAAGGATAACTGTATGTACAAACAAATATGCAAACTGTGAATAGTCTCAAAGGAAAGACACTAATATTAAGAAGGACATTGGAAAGGCTTTCTATAGAAGACGGGCCTTTTGGTGTGAGTAGAAGAGAGCCAGGAATGCTAAGAAGTAGAGAGGAAATGGGAGGATTCCAGGCATGAGGCACAGCCTCAGCAAATGTTTGGTGTCAGGAGATGCACTGTCTTATGGAAGGAGGAGCCAGAAGTCCAGTGTTACTTGATCAAAAATTAGGTAAAGTAAATGTTGAAAATTATCCATTTTGAAAATAAAAAGCTTTTATTAAATTAATTTTTAAAAAATAAATTTAAAAGTTTTAATTTAAAAAATAATTTTTAAAAATACAAATTAAAAAATAGGTAAAGAGGTATAAGGTGTAAGAAGACTAGATGGGTAAAAAGGGGATAAGTTATAAAGGGCTTCAAAGGCCAAACAGAGGATCTTATAATTTGATCCTGGATATAATCTTAATAATCAGCCTTCCTATAGCATTTTAAGGCTTGCAAAGCACTTCACAGATACCATCTTGTTCTATCCTCAAAAGAGCCCTGGAAAGAGGTTATATTATTCTCACAGAAGAGAAGCTTAATGATTTGTTCTACGGCTGATAAATGCCCACAGTAGCATTTGAACTCAGCTCTCCCACTCCAGACACAGGGTACTTTCCTGCCTAATATCAAGTGAATAGAATTGGCTGAATGTGGAGAAGGGGTACCATAAGGTCACATGGTCAGGCTTATGCTTTGAGCAGATCAATTTGACAGCTATGCACAGGGTGGAATAGAGTTGGGAGAGAAATGAGCCAAGACTTTGGAGGCTCAGTTTCCTCCTTTGTAAAAGTGGGAATCATAATGCTTCAGTAGTTACCTCAAGAGTTCTGGGTTTTAGTTCGTTTGGAGCGATTTGCAACAATGGCCCAAGAGGTTTGTGCTAAAAATCCCCTGATGGTATCTACCACATAAAATAACTGCAGAATACTATGAGTAAATTTATTAAATTGCCCTGAGAGTTGACAACATATATTTTGGAATTCTTATTTAGGACTCTTAAAAATAAAAAATATCAAAACTATGGATTGGATGATCCATGCCAATTCTGGGAAAAGCTGAGATAGAGCTTTTGATCACTCATTTAAAAACAAACATTAATCAAAGCAAGATTGATTGAGTACATAATGTGTGCAAGTCAGTGGTACTAAACATGGTTACAAGAGGAAGATTGAAGAAAGCTGCACACACCGAAAGAGAAGACCTGCAGAAGGCCCTGCAGGGGTCCTGAAACTTTTTAAATAGGGGGCCAGTTCACCGTCCCTCAGACTGTTGGAGGGCCGGACTGTAATAAAAACAAAAACTTTGTTTTGTGGGCCTTTAAATAAAGAAACTTCATAGCCCTGGGTGAGGGGGATAATCGTCCTCAGCTGTTGAATCTGGCCCGCGGGCCATAGTTTGAGGACCCCTGTGTGAGTTTTCACAAATTACTCCATTCCTCCAAGCCCCTAAATTTCCTCATCATTAAAAAAGCAATGATAATGGTCACGGTATCACTCTCCCAGGGTTGTTCTGAACATCCAGAAGCTAGCTAGAACTATAAAATGCCATACAAGTAAGCTGGTATTGTTTATTATTTCTCAGCCCTCTCCCCAAGGTTGCCATGCCTCTTGGACCACAGCCATGGTTAGTCCCCTGCTTTGGCCACACTGTATCCCTCTCTATCCCTCTGCTGATTCAAGTAGTATTGGAGTGCAGTGCAAAGAGAGCTGAATTTAGTCTAAGGGTGCTGTAAGGACAGTAATTACTTGTGCCCTTTAAAATTGATATAAATATTGATAAAATTGATAAAATATTGATTAAATTAATATAAGTATTGATAAAAATTGATATAAACATTGACAAAAAATATATATTGATGAAATTGATATAAATATTGATAACATTGATGTAAAAATGGGAGTTGCTCTTACTAGCAATTGTAATGATATACAGTGATGATAAGGATGTATGTTTGCTGTGCTGGTCAAGGCTGGCACTGACAGGGGGTACAGGGATATAAGCATGTGGCCATGAGTAGTAGAGACCCCCATGGGGGGAGCAAAGGAAAAGGAACAGTCCCTCATGGGGGCAAAGCCACAGTCATATACCTGGGAGAATAAGCAGGCAGGGCAACAAGAGGAAAAGCCAGGCAATAGAACAGATAAGAACCCATGGACACACAAGACACTGTGTGCATGTATGATAGATGGTTGCTCCTGATTCTGTTTCCTGGAGAGCCATGAATTCTCTGAACATCAATCATTGTTTTACAACTTGTCAAATGGCCCAGTGAAGCTGCTGCTAGCCACGCAAAGAGCCTGTCATCACTGGGTTCACAAAAAGTGAGGGGAGCCCCAGGAAGCAACAGCTCAGGAAAACTTGATAACAACAGAACACAAGGTTCCCCTGTCTGACACCATCTCTGGTCTACCCCTCTCTGGGGGGCATCAGCTTCCAAAGGCTCTGCTTACAACAACTCAAGGCATTTCAGGCAGTATATCCCCCTTGTACAGATGAGGAAACTGAGCTCTCCAGACACAAAGGCATTTGGCTGGTGTCCTGTTTGCCTAACACATCCCCCCAATCACTGTCAGAATTATCAGAGCTGAGACATGGCCTTCAACCTGCTAGCAATAAATCTGATGCTTTTCAATTAACTGCAATTCTGAGTGTTTCTCAAGGGGGATTAAAGGGGAGATGGGGATCAATCGTTCCAAAAAAAAGCAAGACAGGTAAACTCATAGACCAAAAGTCATTGTGGGAAAAGGTTTGCAGAAGGCAGAGCTGAGGGAAAAGGCACAGGAAGGAGACATGATGTTCATTTACTCTCAAAGACTCGCTAGTCCAATGGTGAGACAGTTCCTGACAAGTTTTTCATTCTTCTCGATTTTACCTCATCCTCCCTAGCATTATTCCAGCCCGGACATCAACACAGTGTATTCCAATCTTTCCCCACCTTGTTTTTTCCCCTTTAAGCCATTCTCCTGGGACTTCAAAGCATCTTTTATTCTAATTTCTTCCTGAATATGAACAAGAATCCTCCCCTACAAATGCCTGCAATGTGGCAATATGGCATTGGCTATATTCAATGGCAAGGACCTCCAGTGGCAAGGAACTCACTACCTGACTTTTACTTCCGGACTATTCAGTAATCTGGGAAGCCAGTTATAAAGTGGATAGTTCCAGTAACTAGAAAGTAGAAGAAAGAAAACAATACATAGGAAATCATAAGATGAGAAATTTGCCTTTGAGGAAAACATCTGGATACAGAGCCTGCTCAGCTGTATTTTTGATCTAAAGATCAAATGAGATAATAATCATAGCCAGCATTTATAAAAGGCTTTTAAGTTTGCAAAGCACCATACATAAATAATTACTTGATCCTCACAACATACCTCCCTAGGTATTATTATTCTCATTTTTAAAATGAGGAAACTGAGATTAAGAGAGGTTAAATGTCTTGCTCAGGCCCACCCAGCAAGTAAATGTCTGAGGCTGAATTTGAATTCAGCTCCCCCATCTCAAAGACCAGTGCTCTATCTGTGGCTTTACCCTGCAGTTTCAATGCTATTATTATTATTCTCATCTTACAAATAAGGAAATTGAGATTGAGACAGGTTATATGTCTTGCTTGTGACCACTCAACAAGTAAATGTCTGAAGCTGAATTTGAACTCTGAACTCAAATACCAGTGCTCAATCTGTGGCTTTACCCAGCTGTCTCAATGCTATTATTATTATTATTTTTACAAATGAGGAAACCGAAATTGAGAGACATTATGTGCCTTGCACAGGGCCACTCAGCAAGTAAATCTCTGAGGCTGAATTTGAACTCAGCTCCCTCATCTCAAAGACCCGGTGCTCTATCTCTGGTTTTACCCAGCTGCCTCAATATCACTTGCACCACTTATCAACCCCATTTATCAACATCCCTAAAATCAGGAAAGATCCCCAAATTATAGAAAAACAAGAAACAGCATTCCTTCTGCTCTTCCACCCCAAAAAAGGTAACCTAGAAAATGCCAATGAATTCCAACCCACATGCCTGCTTGCTTATCTCTATAAAGTCTTCAATGGAATGATCTATAAATGTACCCAAAGAATTCTTACAAAAATAGGAGAAAGGAAGAAAGAAGTTTCTGTGAAGATGCCTCAAAGTCACCTAGGATTTGGCTTTGAACTTCTGCTCTGTAGCAATGTCACCTGTGTGATCATAGGCAAGATTATCTGGACCTTCTTCATCTAAAATATGTGGGGACTCCAATTTATCCTTATTTCTGTTTGTATATAGCTGTTAATATACTGTCTCTGCCATTAGACTATGAGATGCTTGAGAGCAGAGGCTATTTAGTTATTTTGCCTTTCTTTGTGTCCCCAGGGTTTAAAACAGTGCATGGCATGTAGTAGGTGCTTAATAAATGCTGACTAATAGATGGATTGAGGGATGCTTAATCTTTTTTGGGTCAAGAACCTTTTGGCAATCTGGTGAAGTCTATGGACCCCTTTTTAAAACAGTTTTTCAATGCAAAAAATAAAATATGTAGTAATAAAAACATTAAAATAAAGATGCAATTTTTTAATTCAAGTTCGTGAATACCCTGAACCCTTTGTTGGTTTCTAGATTCCAGGTTAAAAAACCTTGGACCAGATTATTTCTTTTTTATGTATATATGTATGTATGTATGTATTTTTAATATACATTGCTTTATGGATAATGACGGGAAAGAAAAATCAAAAAAGGGAAAAACCATGGGATAGGAAAAAAACAGAAAAAAAGAAGTGAACATAGCATGTGTTAATTTAGATTCAATCCTTTTTCTGGATGCAGATGGCATTTTCTATCCAAAGTCTTTCATAATTGATCATTGCATATTCTTGCTGTTATTCTACATAATGTATTTCTGGACTAGATTATTTCTAAAGTACCTTCTGAGTCTGATTCCTATAGATCAAGAATATACATGATCAGAACAGGTAGGCTAGACCAGTCATGTAACAAAGTGAGGGATAACCCTATGGCCAGACCCAGAATAGAACTGGTTCTCACAAAATATTTAAGTATCAGAGCAAGCCCTCCAGCATAGTGGATATATATATACTCCTAATGTACAAGGAAAAAAGTCACCCAGGACTTTCTTGAAGGACAGACTGATAAAATCTCCGGGACTTAGCATCAGGAGGTACCTAAGTTCACATTTCATCTCAAGTACTTACTAACTACATGAAACCATGCAAATCACTTAGCCTCTCTGGACCTCAGTTTCCTCATCTGGAAAATAAGGGGGTTGGATTCAAGGTCTCTTAGAGCTCTAAATTTATAATATTTTGAGATGGAATAGACAAGATTAGGATCTACACCAAAGAGAGGGGTATGATCATGGATGGATCCAAACAACTTCTTAAGTATAGAAAGGGTTTAGTAAAGTCTGTCAGTCAACACTTATTAAGCACCTATTATGTACTAAGTACTGTGCTAAATTCTAAGCATATAAATAAAGACAAAAATCATGGTCTCTACACATTCTAATGGAGGAAAATATGCAAGTAACTACTTTACATAAAAGATATGCAGAGTAAATAGAAGGTCATCTCAGAGGAAAGTATGATAACAAGGTAAACTAGTATTACTAGTGGGATACTCATTCTAAAATTCAGAGAAGCATTTTTAAGGCCTCCTTTTGGTAAAACTAAAAATATCAAGAAATTATATTTTCCTTTAAAGGTCTCCCCAGATTCCCCAAGAAAGTCCCTTAGAAAAGTGGTTGATGACAATGTTATTTGACCATGTCCAATTCTAGTTAGGGTATTCTTGGCAAAGATATCAGAGTAATTTGCCATTTCCTTCTCCAGCTCATTTTACAGATAAGGAAACTGAGGTAAATAGAGTTAAGTGACTTGGCCAGCATCATACAGCTAGTAAGTGTCTGGGGCCAGATTCAAACACAGTTCTTCCTGTCTCCAGACCTGGTATTTTATCCACTGTATCACCTAGCTGCCAAGGTAGAGTGATAGGTAAAGGATAAAAAGGCCTTTCTTAAAGAAATGAATTAAGGGTGATAACTCTAATATGGACAAAATCATTGCCTTTCCTATGCCAGAAGGAAGTGAAAGAAAGGCATCATCTCAGCCTCTTATTCCATGAGATTCTGAATATAGATCTCTGGCAGGTGCCACATTGATAACTCAAAGGGAGCAATCTAGGAGAAATATGATGGAACATTAACCTAGAATCTATCTTTTTCTTGTTCAAAATTTCCATGTTACCTGAAATCTTCTTGGGGCAGAGAATTCATGTCAAAAGACTAATTTGATCTGCTCTCTATCCAAACTAGAAATGTCTTGGATAAAATTATTTCTGGCAGATTTGATTGGAATATAGGTTGGTATTCATACTTTTCTTTGACAAAAAGAACATCTTTGTACTTCATTATTTTAATATATGCAATAATAATAATAATTTGCCTCTATGAATCAATTCCTAGTAGATTGTAAGCTATGTGAGGGCTGAAGCTGTGTTGGTTTCCAACTTGATATCCTCAGTTTTAATGATAGCAGCACCTTGAACACAATAGACACATAATATTTATAAAACTGGACTCTCAGGAGCAGTTAAGTGATGCATTAGATGGAGCATCAGCTCTGGAGTCAGGAGCTTCAAAAACTCATTGGCTGTGTGATCCTGGAAACATCATTTAACTCTAATTGCCTCCCAAAAAAATCTGAATTCTCCTTCTGTATCCCCATGGTACCTAGTACTGAACTAGTTACTCAGGAACCACTAAATGCACTCTTTTAGAAAGATATAGTGTATGCAAAAATGTTTGTGGCAGCCCTCTTTGTAATGGCAAGAAACTGGAAACTGAGTGGATGCCCATCAGTTGGAGAATGGCTGAATAAATTATGGTATATATGTTATGGAATATTATTGTTCTATAAGAAATGGCCAGCAGGATGATTTCAGAAAAGCCTAGAGAGACTTACATAAAATTATAATAAGTGAAATGAGTAGAACCAAGAGAACATTGTACACAGTAACAACAAGATTATGTGATGATCAAATCTAATGGATGTGGCTCTTTTCAACGATGAGATGATTCAGACCAGTTCCAATGGTCTTGTGATAAAGTGAGCCATCTACACCCAAAGAGAGGATTGTGGGAACTGAGGGTGGATCACAACATAGCATTTTCATCCTTTTTGTTCTTGTTTGCTTGAATTTTGTTTTCTTTCTCATTTTTTCTGATTTTTGATCTGATCTTGCTTGTGCAGTAAGATCACTATAAATATGTACATATATTGGATTTAACATGTATTTTAACATGTTTAACATATATGTATGTTGGAACAAAAGATCAAAGGGTGTGTATATATATATATATATATATATATATATATATATCAGTGTCCCAGTTTTTCTCCATCCCCTCTAACATTCAAAGATTTTGATAAAGGCCTCATTTCCAAATTATATAGAGAATTGACTCAAATGTATAAGAAATCAAGCTATTTTCAATTGATAAATGGTCAAAGGATATGAACAGAAAATTTTCAGATGAAGAAATTTAAACTATTAGTAGCCACATGAAAAGGTGCTCCAAATCACTATTGAGCAGAGAAATACAAATTAAGACAACTCTGAGATACCACTACACACCTCTCAGATTAGCTCAGATGACAGGAAAAGATAATGACAAATATTGGAGGGGATGTGGGAAAACTGGGACACTGATACATTTTTGGTGGAACTGTGAACAAATCCAACCATTCTGGAGAGCAGTTTGGAACGATGCTCAAAAAGTTATTAAACTGTGCATACCCTTTGATCCAGTAATGTTACTACTGGGCTTATATCCCAAAGAGATATTAAAGAAGGGAAAGAGACCTGTATGTGCAAAAATGTTTGTGGCAGCCCTTTTTGTGGTGGCCAGAAACTGGAAACTGAATAGATGCCCATCAATTGGAGAATGGCTAAATAAATTGTGGTATATAAATGTTATAGAATATTATTGTTCAGGATGATTTCAGAGAGGCTTGGAGAGACCTACATGAACTGATGCTGAGTGAAATGAACAGAACCAGGTCATTATACACAGCAACAACAAAATTATATGGTGACCAATTCTGATGAATGAAGATGATCTCTTCAACAATGAGATAAATCAAACCAGTTCCAATTGTTCAGTAATGAAGAGAGTCAGCTACATCCAGGGAGGGAAATGAGTGTGGATCACAACATAGCATTTCACTTTTTCTGTTATTGTTTGCTAACATTTTTGTTTTTCCTTCTCAGGTTTTTTCTTTCTTTCTAGATCCATTTTTTCTTGTACAGCAAGATAACTGTATAACTATGTATACATATATTGGATTTATTTAACATGTATTGGACTACCTGCCATTTAGGGGAGGGAGATAGGGGGAAGAAGGGGAAAAGTTAGAACAGAAGGTTTTCCAAGGGTCAATGTTGAAAAATTACCCATGTATATGTTTTGTAACTAAAAAGCTATAATAATAATAATAATAAAGGAAGATAAAAAGCTTTAATTTTAAAAATAGGAGGGAAAAAAGATACGGTGTTATTGTTGGAAAAGAACTACAGAAAATTCAGAGGCAGAAAACTCAGGAGATCTTGAATTCAAATATTGTGTGAGACCCTCTCCAGAGCAGCAATCTCTCTGAGTCTTAGTTTCTTAATGTGTAAACTGGAAGCACTTCTATCTGCAATGCCTACCTTGCCAAGGTATTCTAGGAGAACATTTTGGAATCCTTAAAGCACAGCAGAAATGTGAGCTTCTATTATTATAAACAAGGAGAAAAGAAAACAGGCAAGAATCCCCATGGGCCAGGCTAATGCCTAAGACAGAGTACAGCAATAGTCATCTTTCAAGGAGGGGCAGAAATGTGTTTCTATTCTGGGTCCCAGAGCTGTCTCCTGGCAGGTTGATGGGCAGACTCTCTGTCACCACTCCAAGGTGACCTGCATGGGGACTCAGCCTTGACCTCGGTGAGGCAGCCAGCCCAGTCATAAATGAGCCCTGGACACGCAGAGCTGAAATCAGCTCCAGCACTCACCAGCAACATCAGTGGCCCAATCCCTTCTGTTCACAAGGTCTCAGATTCCTGTAAAATAAAGGAACTAGACTAGCAGCATCTCAGAGGTCCCTTTGGAGCCCTTATCCTCCGGTTTTTAGGTTCAAACACTCTAGGTTCTCTATTTTAAGGTCCCTAACAGCTCTTAATATTCTCTCATCTAAAAGCTGCTCCAGCTGCAATATTCTAGGCTCTATTATAGGCCCTGCCAGCTCTAATATTTTATGTTCTACATTTTAAAATAGAACCACAGAATCTCAGACATGGAAAGAACCTCGGAAACCATCTACTGAGAAGTCCTGCTAAAATATCCCTAACAATTCAGTCTTCCCCTGAAATAAAGGTAAGGCCCATTGGCCAGGGACGTATAAGAATGATTTTTACAAAAACAGGAGATGGGGAAGGAGTGGTGCTTCCTCACAGGTCCTTCCAAACCCAGGTATGGAGCATCGATGTGTGTAGGGGTGTGTGTGTGTGTGTGTGTGTGTGTGTGTGTGTACCTGTAGCAGTCCAGTACCAGCTATATATGGACTCTTTCTTGGAATATTGCTTTTAAATATATAAAATAAAATATGTAGGGTTATCAAGGAAAACAAATACACTAAAAAAGTTATCCTATATATGGCTTTTTTTAAATGTGTTCACAGATGCCAAGTGAAGAATTCCTGCTCTAGAGAAAAAGCACTGACAATGTCCCAGAGCAGTCTTTGACATTTCTGTAGCTCTAATTATCAGAAAGCTTCCCCTCACAAGAAGCCTAAGTCAACTTCTTGGCAACTTGCACCTGTCATTCCTACTTTTACCCACTGGAGCCAAGCAAACAAGCACGATCTCTCTTCAACACGAGGGTCCTTCAAATAGTTGAATCAATGTTCTATCTCCTAAGGTCCCTGGGTAACTCCTCTTCATCTCATTGAGAGAGAAACTTATTGGAGACTCTCCCTACCACATACAAGCTTGCAGCAAGGCAGCTCAGACAGTTTGACAATGCCTTGGATAACATCCCAAGGTGGGGGAAAGGGGAGGGAGGAGAGGGAGAGAAAAAAGAGATAGAAAGGAAAGAGAAGAGCTAGAGAAGAGAGAGAAAAGGGAGAGGAGATAGAAAGGAGAGACAGAGGAGAAAAGAGGGAGAGGAGAAAAGAAGGCAAGGAAGAAGGGAGAGGGAGAGAGGAAGGAGATGAGAAGGAAAGAGAAGGGAGAGGAGAGAGAGGAAAGGGAGAGGAGACAAAAAAGGAGAGAGAGAGATAGAGAGAAACAGAGAGACAGAGAAGAGAGAGGTAAGAGAGAAAGAGAGAGACAGAAAGAGAGAAGAAAGAAAGAGGCTCAGAGAGAGAAGAGACAGAGAGACAGAAAGAGAGAGGGGGAGGGAGGAAGAAGGGAGGGAAGGAAGCAGAGAAAGAGAAAGAAAGAGACAAAGAGAGAGACAGAAAGAGACAGAGAAATAGAGAAAGAACGAGAGAAAGAGAAGGGCAAGGAGGGAGGGAGGGAGAGAGGGAGACAGAGGGATAGAGACGAAGAAACAAAGAGAGAGAGAGAGAAGGAGGAGAAGAAAAGGAAGGGGAAGGGGAAGGGGAGGAGGAGGGAGAGAAGGACAGGCAGTGACAGAGGGAAATTAGAAAGAGAAGGAAAGAGAAGGGGCAAGAGGAGAGAAGGAGAAGAGAGAAAGGAAAAGGAGAGGAGATAGAAAGGAGAGAGATGAGAAAGATGAGACGGAGGAAAAAGGAGGGAGAGGAGAGAGACAGAGACAGAGAAACAGAGACAGAAAGAGAACAGAATGAGAGGCGGAGAGACACATAAAGAGGAAGGAGAAGAGAAGAAATGGGGAAGAGAGGGGGAGTGAAAAAAGACAGAGAAGAAGAAAAAGGAGGATAGAAGAGAAAGAAAAGAGGAACAAAGGAGAAAAAGGAGAGATGAGAAGGAAGGAAAGAAGGGTAGGGAGGAAAGAAGAGAGGTAAAAGAGAGAAGAAAAGGGGAGAAGACAGAAAGGAGAAAGAGAGAAGAGAGAAAAAAGAGGGAGAGAAAAAGAGGAAAGAAGAGTGAGAGGGGAAAGAAGGGGAAGAGAGAAAGAGGAAGAGAAGAAAATGAGGAGAAAAGAGGAAAAAGAAAGAAAGAAGAGGAATGGAAGAGAGAAAAAAGAAAATAAGAGAAGGGAAAAGAGGGAAGGGGGAGAATAAGAAAGAGGGAGAAAGATAAATAAAGAGGAGAGAAGAGAAAATGAGAAGAAAAGAGAAAAGGGGGAGAGAGAAAAAAAAGGAGAAAGAGATGGGAGAGAGAGAGAAAGAGAGAGAGAGAGAAGACTGATTTAATTACATTCTACTTCCCAAAAATCTTGCCACTCACCAAATTCCTGGTGAAATTTCTGGATTATCCACCTAGGAGGGGGTCTGGTTAGGCATATTTCTAACCTGTAAGAACCTGATCAGAGAAGATGATCATCACGGCCTTACCTCCAAAGGTTCTTAGTACCCTGGGCTGGGCTAGAATGATGGCTCAAAGCAAATCTGGGAATGTCCGTGAAGGTCCTCATCCTTATACCTGCATCCCAGTTAATCATGGAGCCTATTAGATACTGGAACAAACCTCGATATTCCATAATTCAACATCTCATTTTACAAAAGCAAAAACTGAGACCAAGGGAGCTAGTCCAAGATCACCCCAAGAATTAGAGATGCAACAAATTTCCCCACTGTTTTTCCAGAGGTAAGAACAATTCCTAATAAATCCAGGAAGCTCAGAGCTTGAAGGAAGACAATGGGCTATTGGAGAGTTAGAAATGTCTCCCTTTACAGTGGACAGAACCAGGGCGGGCCTGAATGAGGAATCAATAAAAGCATCCCCTTTCTTAGAACTGAAGTCATTCCTTGGAGCCTCAAGAGAGGCCTTGAGTATGATGGGGGAATGGGAAGCAGGCCTGACTCAGGAACCCACGGGGGATTGTGAGCTCGGTTTAAATGCTCTCTCTTAGGAGGCTGGCCGAGATCTCCCATCTGCCGGCGTCTTTTGACAAAATTACTTTGGATTTATTCTGCCTACACATGTTATATACCTGCTGTCTCCCTTATAAAACGTAAGCTGTTGAAAGAGTCATTCTTGTCCTTAAATTTCTGGCGCCTATTAGAATACCTAGCACCTAGCTGTCCATAAATCAGTATATACAAGATAAAAAGAAAGTAGATTAAAGTTGTCCTAGAAAGGAAAATCTATTGATTGATTGATTTAATCTTCAATAGAGGATTTAGGGAAGAGTACAGATGAGATGGCACAAAAGGAGGTTAGGATCTTCACCAGTAATAACTGTATACAGATCTCTAATACCTACTATCCATATGAATGTCAGGCAAATCATTTCCCCTTTCCGTGCCTCAATTTCTTGATCTGTAGAGACAAGAATACCTGCACATTGTCTACTTTACAGGATCATTGTCAGAATCAAATAAGACATTTTATGAAAAGTACTTCTAAGTACTTTATGATGCTTTAGGAATTCCATTTTTTAAAATTCATCAGGTCTAACTTCCTCATTATGTAGACAAAGAAACAAAAGCCCAAGGTTGGGAAAAAGAAGCATCATAATATAACTGATCACAGTTTTTATAGTTCTAAGATGTCTAATGGTTCTTAAGATTATTTACTCCTTGACCTACTTTCCAGGTCAATTGATTTCAATAGGAAATATTTTACATTTTCATCTGTGTTTTCAATCTTTTGATTTTGTTTTAATACTTCTTGTCATCTCAAGAAATTTTTTATTTATTTTTGGTCCATCTTTGGTCTACAGAGTCTTGTTGGATAAAATTTACCACCTTCTACAGTAAGATGTTAATTCTCCATAACTTTCATTTCATTTATCATCTCTTTATTCATTTATTCTAAGTACTCCTGTAGCCCTTGGGAATAAATTATTTTTTAACCCTAAGGCTCTACTTATAATAATTGTGACCTCACTTATGTCTCTACTTCTGGGTATTCTCCTGGGATAGTTCTTGACCCACAACATTTCTTCATAGTTCTTAGTGGTGTCTTCTGCTCATTTGCACCTCCACCATCCTTCAGCATCCCCTGTCACAACTCTAGTTATAAACTGATTATAAGTCCTACCTTTCACACTTAATAACTGTAGTCTTGGGCAAAAAGAAAGAAATACATACAAGGTCAGGATCTGTTATTTCTATGATACTAGAAGCTTTTAGGTAATGATTCCCTCTGGTAATGCAAATCGGTAGCTTCTCTATAACTTATCATCTTAAAAAATGGTCTAGAGCAGCAATAGATTTTCAAACATTTTTGGGTTTAGGACCCTTTTAAACTTTCAAAAATTATCAAGAACAATCACAATATCAGAAAAAGCAAAAAAAAAAGCAACTTAACTAAAAGTTGCCATAAAAATGAATTATTATAAATGACTGAGCAGCTAAATTCTTGAAGAAAAAGTTGAATGAGATAGCAACTAACAGAAAGTAAAACTATATCCATGGAAGACTTCAATTTATCCCCTCTTAGTGCTAGATAAATTAACCACAAAATAAACAAGAAAGAAGTTAAAGAGATGAACTTGATTTAAGAAACATTATATATGACAGACCTCTGGAAAATAATGAATAAGAATAAAAAGAACCATATCTATTTCTCAGTTGTACATAGCACCATCATAAAAAAATGATTGCATTAATGAATAAAAATATCACAAATGCTGAAAAACAAAGAAATTCAATGTATATTTTTCTTACCATAAATCAATAAAAACTATTTTCAAGAAAGTACCTTTGAAACATTGATTAAAAATTAAATGAAAAAACCTAATCCTAAAAATTACTGAGGACCCAGAAAACTTTCATTTATGTGGATTACAGCTATCAATATTCACTACATCAGAAAATTAAACTATACATTCTAACATATTTATTAATTAACTTAAATAGCAATAATACATATATTACATGTTGATATAACATATTGTTATGAAAATAACTATACTTTTTTTTTAAGTTTAATGAGAAAAGTGGCACTGTTTTATATTCCTGTGCACATTCTTTAGCGTCTGGCTAAATTGAAGACAGTTGGATTCCCATATATGTTTCTGCTTTTAATCTGTTGCGATATGTTGTTTTGTTTTAAGTATAATAAGAAAATCTAAGCCTTAGAGAGATTTGAAATTGGGAAAAGGAGGAATAGCTTAATAGGCATAAAATGTCCTAATGTTATTATAAAAATAAATTTGACTTCACAGATAGCTAAGAGGATTTTGGACCCCTTTGGTCTTTGGCTCTCACTATAAAAACCACTGGCCTAGAATATCCAAATGTTACATTAACTGTTCAGGGTTATAAAGTCTGGTTGTGTCAGAGGTTGAAATTGAACTCTACTCTTCCCTTCTCCAAAGTCAGCTCCTATCCAACACATTGCCTCTCTTAGGAATAAAGGATCATGGAGCTTAATGTTTAAAGAACCTTAGAGACCATCTAGTCCAACCTTTTCAATTTATTTTTTAAGTTTGTTTGTTCTTTTTTTTGGGGGGGGAGGCAAACAGGATTAAATGACTTGTCCACAGTCATACAGTTATTAAGTGTCTGAAAACAAATATAAACTCAGGAAGATGAGTCTTCTTAACTCCTGGTTTAGCACTCTATTCACTGCACCACCTAGCTGCCTCACTTTCCTTCTATCCTATTCTAATTCTTTGTTATAAAACAAAAAGAATCATTACAAATATTTTTGTATATATATTTCTTTTTATTCTTCCTTGATCAAAAATGTATATCACTTTAATAGTAGAAATGACATGAAAGAATAGGTACTATCATTTGCTTTACTATTGTACACAAAGGACAATGGGACCTATCTGATTTGCAACTAAAACTGTCTATCTACACATATATAAAATATAGACACACAAACACACATATATGTCCATATATATGCATGTGCATATATACTTATATATGTATGGATAGATAGATTGATAGATCAATAGAAAGAAAGGTAGAAAAGTAGGAAGGTAGAAAAAAGTAGAAGGAAGGAAGGAAGTAAAGGCATAGATAGTCTTTTATTCCTTAACAGAATGTTAGTGAAAGGATTGCCTCTTTTTTAATTTGTTTCCATGGCTGAGCACATAGTAAGCACTGAATATATACTCTTCCATTTATTGTTTTCCTCCAGATTAAACATCCCCAGCTCCTTTAAGTGATCCTCATATAAGGAGCCAAATTCTGAGTAAGGGAATGGCCAGGATGGGAGCTGAAAAAAAGATGAGGCAAAAAAAAAAAAAAAAAAAAAAAAAAAAAAAAAAAAACAGGCTGACATTCTAGTTCAGCCAGGGGGAACCATTACTCAAATGCTTTTAAAATCTCTTGAATGTCCTCTTGTATGTTGTTTTAACCCATCTGTTTCCCTGTGGTTAAAAGAATCCATAACACGTCTTTTAAAAAAACCCTCAAAAATGGTGATATGCTTACTTAAGGACTTGCCAGACTGGGCCTTGTTCTGTCTGGGAGTCCTAAGTTTTCCAAGTAATCTCAGCTGAATCCCTTCCCTTCCCCACTGGCCCTGAATTTCTTCCTTATTACATAAAATGGAAGAACCTAAATGAGATGACCTCTAAGGTCCCTTCCAACTCTAAACCCTGTGGTCCTAAAACAACTCAGTTATTGACACCATAACCCCTGGGAAGATGAAGGAAGGAAAGAGACAAGAGGCCCATCCTGACCCATTCATCAGGAAGTATCTTTATCACATAAGAAGCAACAAAGGAACCAATATTTAAAACAGCTGCTGGGGTGCTAAAACTAGACTACACCATCACCACCCACCCCTTTATCCCCCCCAGGACTGACAGCGCCCACATTCTGCTAGCCTCATTCCTGGCAGCTTATTCAGAACCTATCTTCGAACCAGACTTTTTTCCCCTCGGATCAAAGACCCAGGGTAGCATTTCTGTGGGTAAACATGGATGACACCCAACAGCATTGACAGTTCATGGAAACCTTCTGTATCTCTTTATCTCTTTTTTTTTTCTCTCTCAAAAGAAGTCAAAGTCAGAAGAGGATGAGTTCATAAGTAGTAATAATAGCAACATGCCAACTATCATTTATTGAGAATTTCAGGGTTGGCAAAACATTCTATAAATAGCTCAACTTATCCTCACAACAACACTAGAAGGTAGGTGTTCTTATTATTCCCATTTAACAGATGAGAAAACTAAGGCAGATAAAGTTAAATGACTTGCCCTATATGTCTAAAGCTAGATTTAAATTCAGGACTTCTTGACTTTGGGACTTACTCTTAGACGAATAAGTCTAATAAATAACTTGGAATTATGCCAGCAAAGGGACTAAACTTTTTATACCTTCTGACCCAGAAATTACACTGACAAGGAGGGAAGAGGGAAAAGGATGTGGGAGAGGAGGCTTATATACCCTCTGAAGAGTTCATGGAGAAGTCCTCTACATGCCAAAATACTTATAGAAGAACTTCATGTGGTAGCAAAAAATTCTTCTCTCCAATCACTGTGTATTTATTTTATGTAGACTGATAGATTTATTTATCTGAAAACCTTGTCTCTCCTTAGTAGAATGTGGTAATCTCCTTGAGAGCAACCAACCCCAATGCCTAAGATAGTACCTAATCAATATCAGATTCTTAATGCTTTTTGATTCTAATTAAAATAGTACCCATCCGGAAAATGGCTCGACAAAATCAATTATAGCAAGTGTCATGGAATATCAATGCTCTATAAGAAATGACAAATATGAACGATTAAGAGAAACAAAAGGTTCTTGTGAATTGATACACACATATTAAATTGAACCAAGAGTACTAATAGTACTCAATAATCACAATAACATAATAACCCTTCCCAAAAAAGAAAGAAAGAAAAAGACCTCAGAGTTCAGATTGACTAATCTTCTGGTCAGAGACGATAATCCCATCTACAGATGGGTCTGGAGAGGTGATAATCAGGTGTAAACCGCTGTTCACTGCCAGTGTCTCCATGTGCTTTGCTTTGTTGTATTTAATTTGTTACAAGAAAGGATTCAGTGGGGAAACTTACAACAATGTAAACTTTTTAAAAGCATCAAGAAAACATGTTATTTAAAAAGATCAAGTGCTGGGCTGAGAGCTACTGAAGACAGCCACAGTCTGATCCCTAGACATCAGAACCTCTGAGAACTAGACAAAATCTCTCATCAATCAAACAACAAACAGTAACTTAGTCCAGCCCCATATAACAGTTCTGTCAAACTCAATTAGAAACAGGTCCACTAATCCACACATAAGGACCTCCACAGGCAGCAGATTGACTTCATTTCCAAATGTAATTTTATCAGTGTTTTATTGAATATTTATTTATTTTGTTAAATATTTCCCAATTACATGATCAATTTGGCCTCAGATAATTCCTAGCCCCTATGCAAAACTTTGCTTGCCTCAGTTTCTTAACCTGAATAAATGTAAAAATACATGTTTTACCTTTCTCAAGTGAGTTTGCCAGGATTGAGAGATAATGGCATAAAACATTTTAAGTTATTTTTATTTGAGTCTTCAAAGACTGTAACATTTTATAATTCACCCAGAGAAAATTGATGTTAAAAAAAAAAAAAGATGAAGCTTTGTGTCAGGGAGTAGCTTTGGATTCTTCAAAGCATTTCTCAAATCCCCAAATACAATTCAGCCTCATCTCTTCCCTTTGATGCCATTTTGGGTCTATTTGGGTATCTGGCTACAGTGCCAGTTTAAGATATCTACAGCTGATGGGTTAACTCAATAGGACACCTAGCCAACTGCTTATGCTCATCTGGGTAACAGACATTCTTTAACTCCCTTGGAAAAAAATCCTGTATGGATCACTAGGTCCATTTTTTAAATGGCTATGGTTCTCACAGAAAAAAAATCTAAGTTTGGGGAGAAAAGTAGGGCGTGGTCAATGAAATCAACACAAAAAAGAGCCAGATCAAAGACCTCACTTGGGGATTCCCTTTTCCTTTGGGACTCTACAAAAAATATCCCCCATGAGAGCAGCAAACACCTTTGGAGATCAACTCATTCTATTGCATGATCTTCATTTGCCCAAAAGCTAACAAAGACACACCTGGTGAGCAAGAGTGGGTTAAGAAATTATTTCCAAGAATGAGCACCAATCAAAAAGTGGCATAAGGAATATATCATCCAAAAATCCTAATGGGAAAGAAGATAGGTTGATCATTTAGCAAGAGACAATAATAAGAGTTGCTTTTATATAATGTTTTAAAGTTTGCCAGCCACGTCACAAAATCTCATTTTTATTCTCGCTACAGCCATCGGAGATAAGTACTATTATTATCCTCATTTTATAGATGAGGAAATTGAGGCAGACTGAGTTTGACTTGCATAGGGTCACACAACAAGTAAGTAACTAAGGTTAGATTTGAATTCAAGTTTTCCTGATTTCAGATCCAGAATTCTAATGTTTATGCCATCTGGGCATCTGGGAAACATAAATAACTCAGAGACAGACCAAGTGCTAAACTCATACCCAAAGAGTTAAAAAAAAAAAAAAAAGACCCAGAGGAAGGCTTCCAGCATCCTCGATAGATCCTCTTTGGGGGATAAGAGAACCAGGATAATAAGGAATCATACACACTGTCTCTCCCATGAGACTGTGAGCTCCTCGAGGACAGGTACTATGTTTTTGCCTTTCTTTGTACCCCTAGTCCTTAGTACAGTCCTGACACACAATACTTACGAGTCAGAATTTGAACTCAAGTTCTGTGACCCAAGTTCAGTGTTCTTTCCCTCGGCCATCTCACTCATCAAGCATTCAGGAAATTATATTGAAGAATAAACAGCGTTCTCTACCTGTGTCCAAAGCTCAATCAATTTAATATAAAAAGCATTCAGTGTCTGCCATTTGCAAATCACTTTCCTAAGTGTAAGACATATCAACACAAAACCCAAAGTGCCTACCTTCAAGGAGCTTACCTTCTAGCAGCAGTTCTTAACCAGAAGTCTGACTTGTTTTTAAAATATTCACATAACTGTACTTCAACAAATGTGATTTCTTTTGCAATCTTCAGGCATTATTTTAATAACATTACCCTGGGAAGGGGTCCACAGGTTTTGCCAATCTGTCAAAAAACATAAAAGAGAAGAATCCTTGGTCTAAAAAAGAGGGACTTGTGCCCAAGTTCTCACTTGTAAAGCACTGTCAGCACTCAGAATTTGCTCCTCAAAGTGAGTAACTTAGTGGTACAGTAAGTTTGAAAAGAGGAAGATCTAAATTCAAATACAGCCTCAAATGCTCACCATGGGACCCCAAGCAAGTCACTCTACATGACTGCCTCAGTTTCCCCAAATGTAAAATGGGGATAATAATAATCTCACCTTCCAGGGGTGTTGTGTGGATCAAATAAGATAATAACTGTAACATGGCTGGCACATAGTAAATACCATAAAGATGCAAGCAATTATTATTATTTGGGGTTAAATGCCCAGGATAGTGATAAAGGCTTGAAGACCTAGATTTGAATCTTGGCTCTATTGCCTACTACCCAAATTTGGGGTAGTACCCCAAAGTTACTACCGTAACTTTGAACAAGTCACTCAACCTCATAAAGTTTCAGATTTCTCATTTATAAAATGAATAGATCAGAGTGGATGAGCTCCATGAGCCCTTCCAGCTCTACTTACTATGATACATAATTCCAAATACAAGTCTTTCCACTTCTTAATCCAATATTTCAAGAATCTGTGATTTCATTAGAGAACATAAGCTCTTTCAGGCTAGAGACTATCTCACTTTTCTTTACATCCTCAGTCTAGCACACATTAGAAGCTTTAAAAATACTGGTTGATTGGTTGGCTTTATTGATTCACGTATCCCTTAGAACAACACAGATTTTTCCAATTCTTCAAAAGGTTAGAAGAGTATGGCTAAGAAAATCAAGCATCCTAAAAGGAAAAGAATCAACATGTTCAAAAATGTTTGTGGCAAACTTTTTTTTTGTAGTGGCAAGGAACTGGAAACTGAGTGGATGCCCATCAGTTGGAGAATGGCTGAATAAGTTATGGTATATACATGTTATGGAATATTATTGTTCTATAAGAAACAATCAGCAGATGATTTCAGAGAGGCCTGGAGAGACTTAAATGAACTGATGCTAAGTGAAGTGAGTAGAACCAGGAGAGCACTGTACACAGCAATAGCAAGATTATGTGACAATCAATTCTGAAGGACGTGGCTCTTTTCAACAGCAAAGTGATTCAGACCCATTCCAATGGTCTTGTGATAGAGAGAGCTTTCTGCACCCAGAGAGACAACTATGGGGACTGATACAACATAGTTTTTTCACTTTTTTGTTGTGATTGTTTGCATTTTGTTTTCTTTCTTATTTATTTCTTTTTGATCTGATTTTTTTTCTCGTGCAGCATGACAATTGTGGAAATATGTATAGAAGAACTGCACATGTTTAATACATATTGAATTATTTGCCATCTAGGGGAGGGAATGGGGGGAAATTTTAGAACACAAGGTTTTGTGAGGGTGAATATTGGAAATTATCTAGGTGTATGTTTTTTTTTGTTTTGTTTTTTGGTGAGGCATTTAGGATTAAGTGACTTTCCCAGGTTCACACAGCTAGGAAGTGTTAAATATCTGAGACCAGATTTGAACTCAGGTCCTCCTGACTTCAGGGCTGTTGCTCTATCCACTGTGCCACCTAGCTGCCTCTGCATATGTTTTTTAAATAAAATCAAATATTATAGGCAGAATTCAAACCCAGAACTTCTGACTCTAAGAACATTTTCCTTTATACCAAGGGTTCTTAAACTTGAGGTCCACAAGCTTCTTTTTAATAACTTTGATAATTGTTTAAATATAATTTGATTTCTTTTATAATCCTATTGATTTTATTTTATACATTTAAAAACATCATTCTGAGAGGAGATCCATGACACACACACAAAAGACTAATTATCCCTGCTTTATATAAAAGTTGCTTTTCACAAAGAATAGTTTGGAAAGACAGATAAACATCAAATATGTTCCACTGAGATTCAAATATAAATAACTTGATTCAGTGTTCAGAATCATTACACCATATCACTAGAATTGCTTTTGGTGCAGTGTTGCTATTTTTTAAATCATGTCAACTCTTCATGACCCAATTTGAGGTTTTCTTGGCAAAGATGCTTGAGTGGTCTACCATTTCCTTCTCCAACTCACTTTACAGATGAGGAAACTGAGGCAAACAGGGTTAAGTGACTTGCCCAGAGTAAAACAGCCAATAAATATCTGAAGCTAGATTTGAAGTCAGGTCTTCTTGATGCAGCACTCTATCTACCATACCACCTAGTTTCCCCCCACATCACTAGGTACCATACCAAATCACCATGTAACAAGCTGGAAAGACAATGGAGATATGGAGGCAGCCCACTGCAGGCATGGGAGATACATGTGATCAAAGAAACAGTAGAGCAAAGAGTGAGATGGGGATCAAAGTCCATACAGAATCACCTCTCCATTTCAATTAAATTCAATAACATTTTATTAAGCAACTATTATGTGCCAGGTACTGTGCTAAGTACTGGGGATAATTCCTGCCTTAAAGGAAGCTTACAATTAATTTAATGAAGGAAAAAACTTGCAAACAGACATATACAAAGTAAGCTACATACAGGATAAATAAGAAATAACTGACAGAAGGAAGGCACTGGAATTAGTGGTGGTTAGGGAAGGCTTCCTCTGAAAGGTGGGTTTTTAGATGGGATTTAAAAGAAACCAAGGAAGTCAGTAGCCATATCAGGCATATGGGGACAACCAGAGAAAATGCCTTTGTGATCATGACTGTGGGCTTTAGGAGCAACCAGATTCATAACCTTTATAGACCCTGAAGATCTTGCAATAACTGATGGAAAGCAAGCTCCTGGTGAGTAAGGATTTACTCTCTTTTTGTCTGTTTCTCCAGTAACTAGCACAATATCTGTCCCATAATAGGCATTTGAGAAATTCTTTTTGATGGATTTCAATAAGAATGACAGATTAGACCCTCTTGTCCTGCCCCTTCACTCCAATGTTGTGGGCTCATCCTCTCTCTATGTGAAGTACCAATCCTGATTCCGACCAGCCAGCAGAAAATTTGGAAGATGACAGTTCCAGAAAAATCAACAGTCCCACCAAACCTTCCAATATGCAACCAATTGCTGGGATTTAACTGGGTTTCCAGTGCTACAGACTCATCTGGAAACCATCAACACACACAGACACACAGACACATATACACAAAATTCTTTGGGCATGTGCTGTCTAAAACAGCATGAGACTGAGGAAGGGGAGGAGGGAGGGAAACTGAAGAAATCAAATTTCCTCCTGCCAGTAGTTTGGAGGAATGGGAGTCCTAAGTTCCATGACTTGCTGCCCCCAAGATGATCTAGTGTAGTCAATCAAAGAGCATTTATTTAACACTGTACTAAGTGTAGGAGGATACAAAAAAAAAGGTAAAATACAGTCCTTCCTTTTGAAGCAGTCACAGTCTAATGGAACGATATGCAAAGCATCAGGTACAAAAAAGCTATGGGTAGGATAAACTGGAGATAATCAATAGAAAGATGATGCCAGAATTAAGGGAGATCAGAAAAGTACCTTCTACCCAGCCTACAGAATCTATTGGGACACTGTGTACACACAACTCTCCAGAACAGGAATCCAATAGGCCTCCCTTTGCCCCCTGCTGGGCTCTAGGATCAATGACTAGTCTGATTTGTCGAAATATCCAGGTTAAGAGAAGAGATGATACCCACGTATCTCAGCCCTACTTGCCAGCCTGGACCCTAGATCAGGGCAACACTGAGGTTTCCAATTAAGTAGCCTCAGCCAGAAAAGAGTGGGCAGCAGTCACCGGAGGTGCTGAGGACCCAGACAGTACAGGTGTCACTTTGCTCAAGCTGTCCACTCAGCTCAGCTACAGGCTCTGTGAGGAAATGCCACCCCAAGCTACCTGGGCACTTCTGATCTTGATGGGCACAATCCAGCCCAGCCATCCCGGAAGGGTTTGAATACCTACACTGACTTCAGAATCCCAGGTTGCCCTGAAACAACCCGGGTGAGGGATGAAGGGAAGAGGTAGGGGTGAGAACGAATGAAAGCTTCAAGATGCCTGGCAGAATGGGCAGTTTGAGATTTCGGGCATCTGAAAGGGCAGGGAGACAGAATCTGAGAAGCCACAATTAGAAGGTGGGAGTCGATGTAGGAAGAGAACGGGATGGGGGGGTAGGAGGGGGCTCTTGGAAGAAGAGTCTGCAGGGTTGGGGGCAGCAGTAGCACTCCTCCTTCCTTCTCGACGCCCACCACAACCCCTCAGTGAAAGAAGGGCACCACACACATACACACACCCAGGTTCCTGGCGCCGCCGGCGGGGTCCACTCGCTGCTGCTACACAAAGCAATTCGACCTCCCCCAACCCCCACGTATGCACCGCCCCTCCTCGCTTCGGCTAGCCCGCCCCAGCAAACCCGAATCCCCTCCCCAGCCTCCCCTCTATTCGAGCACCGCCCCTCCCGGGCAGGCAAACTTCGATTTCCTGCCCCCCACCCCCGTGCAAGTGACCCTAGTGCTTGGGTCCCCGCCCTCTATCTCCCCCCTGCCCCCCTCACTCTAGCAAGTCCCATTCCCCTCCCCCGCCGGTGACACCCTCCTCCTTCCCTCCAGCGAGCGGGAGCAGAGAGGTTCGGACACTGACCTGGCCCCCGCTCCCCGGAGGCTCAGCGATCCCGAGCGGCCAGAGCGGCGGGGCGGCGGCGGCGGCGACCTCAGCGCGCTCCGGGGCAGCTGCGACTCTGGGCTTCACGCGCCCTCCCTACCAGCCCAGCCCCAGCCCCCGCCTCCCTCGGCTCTGGCCTCGCTTTGGTGGTCTTTTCTTTCCTTTTCTTTGCGGCTGCTTCCCTCTTTCCTTCCCCCTCACTCCTCCTCCCCTCCTCCCTCCTTTCCCCACCCTCTCCGCCCCCGGGGCGCACGACTGAGCTCTCTCGCTCTGCTCCACTAGGGCTGGGGTTCCGACTCTCCGGGTGGGCAGGAGGAGGGCGGGGGCGTGGGAAGGGAGCGTGCGTCTGGGTGGAGGGGGGGAGAGAGAGAGAGTATAGTGGGACGCACGCGCGAACGCGACCGCCGGGCCTTCCCCGTCTGCGCTACTGTCCCCAGTGTCCCCCTAGCCAAGCTACGCCCAGGCACTCCCCCAGAAGCTCCGCGGGGGTCCTCAGCTGGCAGGAGTGTGGCTACGTCCCACCCCCACCCCCACCCCCTACAGCTGGCTCGCCTTTCCACTTTTGTCTTTATGATACACACACACAAACACACACACACACACACACACGCCTAAGAGATGGAAGAAGTACCTTTTCCTCCTCTCCCTCTCTTCCCCAGCTCCACCATCCTCCCTTCCCCCTCAACTCCGAGAGCCTTTGTAGTTGGCATTTCGGGAAGGAGGAAGAGAAGGATATTAGGAAAAGTGAGGTAAGAAGATTAAATTAGAGAAATAACGGGACCACATATATAAAAGCACTTTCGGAGAATCCTCAGTTTTTAAGAACGTAAAAGGGTCTTGACACCAAAAAAAAAAAAAAAAAAGTTTAGGTATTGCCAGTCTATTTTAGTTCTTTCACTTTACCGATGAAGATGCTGCAAGTAAAGGGGCCTGTGATTATAACCAAGTCTCTTGATCTGAGGCCCTAAGGTTTAGGGAGCCTACTTGGGGGTAGGGGACATGTAAGCCTTCAGTGAATAGTTGTTTTTATGATTGCATGGATAATACCAATATGTTGGCTCAGTTTTTGAGGGGGAGAGCATAAAAAAGGTGGAAAGCTCCTTGAGAAACCATTGAGTACAGATTTTTTTATTTTACAGATGAAGAAACTGAGGTTCAGCTAGAACATCGAGGTGACCAAGTAGACAAGCGTTCTGAGCCTGAAGTCAGGAAGACAAGTTCAAACCCTGCCTCAAACAACCAGCAGTGTGAACTTGTTTGCCTCAGTTTCCTCATCCATAAAATGAGCTAGAAAAGGAAATGGCAAACCATTCCAGAATTTTTGCCAAGAAAACCCCAGAGTCATGAAGAGGCAGATGTGACTGAAAAATGACTGAACAACAAAAAACTGAGATTCAGGTGATTCAACCCAGATCACACAAATAGTAAGTAAGCATCAGAAGCAAGACATGCACTAAGACCCTCTGACTCCAAAATCAGTGTTCTGGCTACTGTATAAAGCAAGTTGAAGTAGAAAAAAACAGATATTATCCACAAGATAATCATAAGATCAGCTATTGAGATGGAACAGGTAGAGGAAAATTTACTCCTTGTCACCTCTGGGATGATATATAAAAATATAAACATGACAGAAAAACAATATAAAATACATACATATTTATATATGCATATATTTTCATATATATGATGATGTCTTTATATATATTCTAATTCTAATATATATGTATATATATATATCATACAAGGGTATGATATCCTTATGGATAAAGGGAGGGAAGGAGGGCAGGAGAGAAGGAGGGAGAGAAGGAAAGAATGAAAGAAAGGAGGGAAAGAAGAGGGGAGGAAGGAAAGAAAGAAAAAAAGGAAGGAAAGAAGGAAGAAAAAAGGGAGGAAGAAGTTTCCCAACTGACCAAATCCAGTTAGATCCCCAGTGGGGCAGCTCTATTCAAAGAGATTGTTATTTATCTGCCCTTCATTCTTAAAGAGGACCATGACATCTGAAAATTAATGCCATGACATTCAAGTGATTTGGATTTAAGTGAAGAATTCTTTGTGTGTATATGCACAAGTGTGTATATACACACAAAGAATTCTCCTTCATATATACACACAAAGAATTCTCCTTCACTTAAGAACATATATATATATATATATGTATATATATGTATACACACACACATATACATATATATATGCCCTTCCTTTGGCATTCAAAGGTCTTCGCGAGCAGGCTTCCTTCCTTCTTCCCTTCCTTTCTTGTCTCAAGAACTCTTCCATTGACCCTGGCCTTCTTACTTCTTCTTGGACAAGATATTCTGTCTGCAAACTCCAAGTATATTCTCTTTCATATATTCTTCATTCTTGGAATATTCTTACTCATCATCTATGTCTCCAGAATTCTTTGATGTTGTTTAAGACTCAGCTAAAATTCCAAGAAGCCCTTTCTGATTCCTCTTAATTGAAGTGCCTTCTAATCTATTGATTATCTTCAGTTTATCCTGTATATATAGCTTGTTTGTACATAATAGAGGATACTTCATTTGGATAATCCAAATGAAGTATCCTCCATTAAATTGAGATCTTTGAGAACAAGGACTGTCTTTTGCCTTTCTGTGAAATTCGAATGTTTAGCACTTGCTGGGCACATATATGCTTACTGATTGACTATTTAGAAGATAAGGCAAGAAACACAAGAATTAAAGCAGACAAGAATTATATAACAGGACATTATATAACAGGATCTGGGATTCTTGTCCTTTCCTTGTTGGACAAGATAGAGAAATGTGGACTGGATAATTGTATGGTTAGATGAATTAGGAGTCTGTCCATTCAACTGAAAGAATAGTCTTTAATATTCAGTAGCATTTTAGGGCAGCTAAGTGGTACAGTAAATAGAGAATGCCAAGCCTAGAATCAGGAATATCTGAGTTCAAAACTAGCCTCCAACATTAATAGCTGTATGATTCTGAACAAGTCATTTAACTCTACCTCAGTTTCCTCATCTGTAAAATGAGCTGGAAAAGGAAATAGCAAACCACTCCATTATATTTGCCAAGAAAATCCCAAACAACTATCTTGGAAGGAGGTGGTGCATACCAAGGGTTGCTGTGATTTAATATTTTTTATAAGTATTTTGGAAGAATCTAGATGGCACATAGTTAAGATAACTGACATGTTGGATGAAAGTCACAATCCACAGAGACCTTGATAAGCAAAAACAGCCCTCTAACTCTTGGCCCAAAAACATCTTTTCAAACCCTTTCGACATTCCTCCGCCTCCACTCTGAGAGCCAGATTGACCTTCACCCATGACATCCCTCTCATTTCTGTAAAGTGGCACAGTCCATGCCTAGAATGCAGTCCTTCTTATCTCCATCTCAAAGACTCCCTCTCTTCTTTTAAGTTCCATTTCAGGCTCCATCTTCAGTATGAAATTTTGCTTATTTTTCCATATAAACCACTAGTGTCCTCCTTCCCAAACTATTTATTTACTTTGTATATACTTGTATTTATTCACTTCATAGTCATGCTGAATATTTTTATATATGTAATTATCTTACTCCTCCATAAGCTCCTTGTGAGTAGTGATGGCTCCATTCTTTATAACTGTATTTTCAATACCTAGCACAGTGCCTGGAACATTTTACATGCTTAATAAATCCTGATTGATTGATTGATAGTGAAAGGGATAAAAAATCAATTTCAAAAGTTCAAAATGGAAAATGTATCTAGAAAGCAGTTTGTCTGCAAAAAGATCCTGGCAGCCCAAAAGGCAATGTAATCTTATGTTGCATTAAGAGATTAAGTAGAACAGTACCACTACTAGGTCTATTTCCAAAGATGATTAGAAAAAGGCAAAGAATGTATATGTTCTAAAAATGTTTGTAGCAATTCTCTCTATGGTAGCAAAGAACTGGAAATTGCAGGGAGGCCCATCAAGTCAGGGAGACTGAACAAGTTGTGGTATAGGATTGTGATGTAATACTACTATGTTATAAGAAATGATACGCTTAATGATCTTGAAAGACTTGCATGAAACAATTAAGACCAAAATGATTAGAACTAAGAGGAAACATAAATGGTAATAGCAATATTGTTTTAAGGGAATGTCATTTTGACTATTATAAATACCTAGATTAATTCTAAAGGAAAAATTCTATCTGCATCCAAAGAAAGAACTGATAAATAGAAGTATGTAAAGAATAATTTTACATACATATGTGTGTATGTATATATATATATATATACACATATATATACACTACATAAAGAGAGGGAGAGAGACCTATTTATGTCTAATGATGGCATCTCTAAAGTAGGGAGAGAAAAAAGAAATATATGTGATAACTGTGGTACATGATAGAGTTAAAGTTTCATGTGCTATCATCTTTTTTACTGTTGTTGTGGAAATGCTCATTTTATTCCATAAATTAAAAAATAAAGTCTTTTTAAAAGGAAGAAATTAGATAGTATCCAGTACTAGGGAGATAATAGATGCATTGGATTTTCCTCTCCTAGTCAAATGATATCTGGACTTTCCTGTTCAGTTCTCAGCATCACATTTTAGGACAGACAAAGGATCTGGGCTTTAATCCTGGCTCTATAGCCCATGTGATCCTGGACATCCTGAACTCTCTGAGCCTCAGTTTCCTCCCCTGTAAAAGAAGAGGTTTGGTCCAAATGGCTTCTCAAGTTTTCCTATGACCTCCAATCAAGCAAACACAGTAGCTAGCACCTAATAAAAACATTTTATATACTTCCATCCTACATTAAGATTGTGCAAAAGGAAGTGCATCTGGAAGAACTAGGAATATAGATGGAAGAGCAGAAAATAATTAGTCTGGAACACAATAGCTGTCTTCAAGTAGTGGAAAGACTGGGTATAAAAGAGACTTGTGTTGCTTTTACCCCCAGAGGGCAGAAATGGGGGCAGAATTTCAGTTTAGTGTAAGGAAAAACTTCCTAACAATCAGAATTATTTTAATTAGGAATGAGTTGTTCCATAGTAGAGAAGGAATAGGTTCTCCTTCTTAGAGGCCTTTGGGCAAATCCTGTAGTGACTCCTTTATGGGGATGCCATGAAACCCAGCTTTTTAAACTGTGATTTGCTTCCCTGTATGAGGTCTTGCTACCGAACATAGGGATCACAAAACTATGATTTATTATCAGTAGTTTAATTTGGTTTTTTCATTATTATTTTATTCTATACCTATATACCTGGGGTCATAATAAAATTTCTTAGGCAAAAAGGGATGACTAGTAGAAAAAAAAATTTTAAGAAATTCTGCCAAAAAGGGGATTCTTCCTTAGGGTTATATGGCATTACTTCCAAGATCCCTGAGTTTCTGTGACTCAGAGGAGTGTGCCCCTAAGGAATATAGTTCAGAATTCTCAGAGATCCTTGTTCCCAACACCCCCTCTCTCCACTTAATCCTTAACACTAAGATCATAGCTGTGTCTGCCAGAAGATATTTTGACCACCTCCCTTCCTCTTCTCTGCAGGGACCTACTGTACCATAATACTCCACCCTCTTTCAAAGCTTTTCACCAGGGCCCTTCCCAAGGAGTCTATTTCCTGAAATTTATGGGATAAGTTCAAGCTTCAGCCTTTGAGAAGGTGAAAGGAACAGGACCTAGGACCTACCCAGCTTTGAAAAAAAGAAGTTTAGAATTAAAATGGAAGGAGAGATGAATATTAAAATTGAGATTGTAGAAAAACCCAAAGAAAGGAAGGGGATTATGAAATCAGGTAGAAACCGCAAACAATTTTTTTCAAAATAAATCACTAAAACCGAATAATTGTAATGATCAGTCTGGGGTTGGCGCAGGATAGGGAAAGAGATGACAAAGTCCCTCCTTTCTGTGAAAGAATTTCAAGTACAGAACGTTGCATACACAATCTGACAAAATCCCCATATCTATTGATTTTGCTCAGCTCTTTGTTCCTTGGCACAAGAGAAGGGACTCATTTTGAACATAATGGGTTATATACTAAACATAAAAATAAAGGACATGCATAAATAGCTTATTTAAAAAAAATAAAATAAATCAATACTAGTGCCAATAACTGCTGTTTCTATAACCCTTCAAAGTTAATTTTGTGAGATATGCAATGCAGAGGATTATTGTGTCCATCCTATGGATACTGAAACTAAGGCCCACAGTGAGAAGTGATTCCTCCTTAGTCACACAGCTAGTAAGTACTGAATGAAAAAGCAGAGAGGCTTAAGTACTTCAAGACAACCAGGGTAATTGCCTTCCAAAGCTTTAAGCTGGCTATCTATAAAACCCAGGCAAAGATAAGGTTCTCTAAGAGTCGGACATTAGGGAACGGTGCCTCAAAGAATGCAGGCAATTCCAGAATAAAGGTTTTCTTTGTTTTCTCCCTCTTCTTAATTCAATCAATTACCAAGTGGTGTTTCAGAATCTAACTTTAGTCAATGCTCCTTTTCATTTCCCAATAAAGTTCAGGCACTTTTCACCCTTGGCTTGAAATATTGTGGGAGCAGTGGAAAGTTAATTCAGAGGACAAAGGTTCAGATTCTGACTCTGACATTTATTGCCCAAGTGACCTTGAGAGAGTCAATAAAGTTCCCTGAGCCTCAGTTTTCTCATCAGTAAAATGGAGTTGTACTAATAGGATCTCAAGGTTAGAAGAATACAATCTGAATTGCTACAAAACTGGTTTTTTTGCCCTTATCCTTCTTCTTCCCTATCTTAATGCAGTAACTCACATTTATGTATGACTCTTGACCTAGCACAGGTATTATTTTGCTTGATGAAGAAACTGAGGCATGAAATAAGAACTGATTTGCTCATGGTCAATCACATTAAACTCGAGTCTCCTCATTGCAAATGCATCTAGATTTCCAGTGCACTCTGCTACATATGTATTCTAGCCTATACACTATTTGATTGACTAATATTCCTAAATCACAGTTCTTAAGCATCCCACAAAAATCTTGCCCACAAGATAAAATTCAGATTCCATAACCTAACATTCAAGGACCATAATCTAGCACCAACTTACCTTTCCAGCTGTTTTCCACTACTCCCCTTCATATGGCAGCTGGTTGGTACAGTGGATAGAGCGTGGGTCCAAAAGATTCATCTTCCTGAGCCTTAAACCCTTATTAGCTGTGTGACTCTGGCCAAATCACTTAACTTTGTTTGCCTCAGTTTTCTCATCTGTAAAATGAGCTAGAAAAGTAAATGACAAAATAGTCTATCTTTGCCAAGAAAACTCCAAATGGGATCATGAAGAACATTTCCTTTCATTCTATCCAAACTAGCCTTCTGGATGTTCCTGGTATACCACTTCCTGATCTCCTTCTATTAATGGAATTCACTCCTTCACCTCTGCCTCTAGCCTCTGAAGCTACATTTAGAACTCAATTTTAATGTACCTTCTACAAGAGTCTCACCCACGTATCTGTATCTTCAGTTGCTGGTGCCCTCCCAAAATTATATATATTTTTTAAATTTACTTTGTATATGCTTTTTTTTTCATTGCCTATGTATATATGTTATTTTTTTTTCCATTTTCATGAAATATAAGCTCCTTGAGTACAAAAAACTTTTTTCTATTTTGTCTTTGTATACTCAGCATGTTACCTGGGCACATAGTAAATTCCTATTTAATATATGCATGAATTAATGCTCCCATGCTTCAGTCAAATTATGCTGCTCACTGTTCCCTAAATATGCTACATGCTTTTCTGCCTCCTCATCTTTCCTCATGCCATTTTCTCTGCCTTGAAACTTTCCCCATCTGTTTCTCCATATTCGGAAGCAGTAAGAGCCTTTAAAAAGACTCCTGTCAACTTAGAGAGAGAAGGGAAAGGAAACAAGCCTTTATAAAGCACCTATAATATGCCAAATTTTCTTGTGCTGAGCACTTTGCAAATATTATTGAATTTAATCCTCATAATAACTCTGTGAGTTATGTGCTATAATTCTCCCCATTTTACAGTTGTGGAAACTGAGGCAAACAGAGGTTAAATGACTTGACTATAGTGACACAACTATTGTGTCTAAGGTAGGATTAACACTCAAGTCTTCCTGACTCCAGATCCAGCTTTCTATACCATTTTGCTGCCTTCCTAGATATAGAAAGATGAGAAACCATGTCCTATTTCACAGTGGTTCTGGGAAGAGGTTCAAAGATAGAATAAGTGGTATCAGAACAAGATGGGAGAGAGAATAACTCATTGAGACTGTTGGAAAGGGGAAGAGAAAGTGAATTGAGGATTTGGTCCATAAGGATGGCAAAAGGACTGCAGACAATGCCATATAAAAGCTGATGGAAAGAAATGGAATGTTTAAACTAGAGAAAAGTGTACTTTGAGTAAATAGGGGACCTGCCTTTCTAAGATGAGTATATGTGAAGAATTGTCATTTGAAAAAAAACATTCAATATGTCCCACTTGACTGCAGAGGCCAGAACTATAAACAATGCAAGAAAAGGAAACAGATTTTGGTTGACTGTTATGTCTTGTGAACCTAACCTGTTCCACTGATCAATTAATCTATTTCTTAGCCAATATCAAATGGTTTTGGTGACTACTGCTTTATGATATAGTTTTAATCAGGTACAGCTAGGTCATCTTCATTTGATTTTTTTTTCCATTAATTCCCTTGAGATTCTTGATCTTTTGTTCTTCCATATGAATTTTGTTGTTATTTTTTCTAGATCATTAAAATATTTTCTTGGAAGTCTGATTGGTATAGCACTAAATAAATAGATTAGTTTGGGGAGTATTGTCATCTTTATTATATTTGGTTGGCCTATACAGGAGCACTTAATATTTTTCCAATTATTTAAATCTGACTATTTGTGTAGAAAGTTTTTTGTAATTTTGCTCATATAATTCCTGACTTTCCTTTGGTAAATAGATTCCCAAATATTTGATGCTGTCAACAGTTATTTTGAATGGAATTTCTCTTTGTATCTCTTGCTGTTGGATTTTGTTGGTGATATATAAAAATGCTGAGGATTTATGGGGATTTATTTTGTATCCTGAAACTTTGCTAAAGTTATGAATTATTTCTAATAGCTTTTTAGTAGAATCTCTGGGGTTCTCTAAGTATACCATCATATCATCTGCAAAGAGTGATAGTTTGGTTTCCTCATTGCCTACTCTAATTCCTTTAATCTCTTTCTCAACTCTTATTGCCAAGGCTAGCGGGAAACAGATTATGGAAATGCAATTTAAGGAAACATTATACAAATATGTTGTTGTTATTGTTCAGTCATTCAGTCATTTCCAACTCTTCATGATCCTATTTGAGGTTTTCTCAGCAAAAATATTAATTCTGTCACTACTTATTCATTTCCATCTCTAGCTCATATTACAGATGAGTAAACTGAGGCAAACAAGATTCAGGGACTTGCCCAGGATCACACAACTAGTAAATATCTTAGGCTGGATTTCAATTCAGGTCTTCTTGATTCTAGGCCTGTATTCCATTTACTATGCTACCAGAAGCCAGAACTATAAATGATGCAAAGGAGAAGGACAAATTTGAGAATTTAAGAAAATGTCACATAAATAGAGGTAACCAAATGTGGAATTGAAGGTAATGAGTTCTCCACTGCTGAAGTTCTAGACTGTCTCTTGTAGGGGAATTTTTCAAAGGATGTGCCAACATCTTATTTAAGCCAAGGATTAGACTAGATTGTTTCTGAGGTTTCTTCTAACACTTAGATTCTGGGATTCTCTAAGAAAGAGTATTTTCAGGGGACTTAATACTTGTATGAGTTCCTGTGTTCCTATTGTTCCAATCAACTGTCCCATCACCATGTCTGAAGTGAGAATTCACCCTTATATATACATTAAAGTTGACAAAGTATCCTACATATATGCTATCTCTTTTGACTCTCACTACAATCCTATAAAATAGACCCTCAAAATCTAATTATCCCCATTTCATAGATTAGGAAATTGAGTCAGAGAAAATAAGCAACTTTCTTATGGTCACATAGTTAGTAGGAAATAAAGGTGGGGTTTGAATTCAGACCTTCCTGACTTCAAATCTGGGACTCTATCATTTCATACTGCTAAAATTATACCATTAGAGTTCTTTCTAAAGACTAAAAAGCCCTAGGGTGTAGTGGATAGAGTACCAGCCCTGAAGTCAGGAGGACCTGAGTTCAAATCCAGTCTCAGGTACTTAACACTTCTTGGCTATGTGACCCTGGGTAAGTCACTTAACCCCAATTGCCTCAGTGGGGGAAAAAGACTAAGGCCCTGGAGAGACTTACATGAACTGATACATATATTGGATTTAGTGAAGTGAAGTGAGTAGAATCAAGAAAATATTGTACAGAGCAATAAGTTAATATGATGATCAATTCTGATGGACTTGGCTTTTATCAACAATGAGGTGATTCAGGCCAGTTCCAATAGACTTGTGATGGAGAGAGCTATCTGTATATAGGGATTGAATATGGATCATAACATTTTATTTTCACCATTTTTTGTTGTTGTTTGCTTGGGTTTTTTTTCTCGTTTTTTTTCTTTTTGGTATGATTTTTTTGTGCAGCATGATAAATATGGAAATATGATAGAAGAATTGCACATGCTTAACTTCTATTAGGTTACTTGCTATCTAGGAAACAGAGATGGGCGGGGAGACAAAAAAATGGAATACAAGGTTTTCCAAGGGTTAATGTTGAAAACTATCTGCATATATTTTGAAAATAAAAAGTTATTATTTAAAAAAAAAAAAGATTAAAGCCTTGAACCTCTTCTAAATGTAGAGCTCCCCCTGTAAGGACCTTAGAAAATGCTTGACCACAACATAGCATTCTCACTCTTTCTGTGGTTGTTTACTTGAATTTTGTTTTCTTTCTCAGTTTTTTTTTCCTTCTTGGTCTGATTTTTTTTTTTTTTTTTTTTGGTGCAGCAAGATAACTGTATACATATATATATTGGATTTAACATGTATTGGATTACTTGTCTTCTAGGGGAGGGGGTGGGAGGAAGGAGGGGATAATTTGGAACAGAAGGTTTTGCAAGGGTCAATGTTGAAAAATTACCCATACATATGTTTTTTAAATAAAAAGCTTTAATTTTAAAAAAATGAAAAAAAAGAAAGAAAGAAAAAAAAGAAAATGCTCTGAGACCTTGATGAACACACAATTTGCTAGAGTCAGGAAGATCTGAGTTTAAATCCAAACTCAGGTACTTACTAGTAGATGATCTTAGGCAAGTCAAATGACTTTTATTTGCTTTAGTTTTCTCAATACTAAAATGGGGATAATTTTAGCCCCTAATTATAGGTTTAACCATGTCATTCCTCTATTCAACAAACTCCAGTGACCCTTAGCTCAAGTCTCAAACATAAAACCATCTGTTCTTAAAGTCTTATACAACTTTTCTCTTTCTTCCCCGTCCAGTCTTTTCATACCTTATTCTTCTTCACATATTCTCATACATTCACATTCTGTCATGTAACACTCTACCTCTTGAATCTTAGCATTTTCACTGGTGATTCCCTAGTTGTGGAATGAACTCTCCCTCTCCCCTCTCGGATCTGCCTTCTAGCTTCCCCAGCTCCCTTCAAATCTCAGCTACAGTCTTACCTTCCAAAAGAAACTTTTGTCAGTTCTCCTTAATCTATCTTCTGTCTGTGACTACTATCAATTTATGCTATAGTATCTTTTTTGTATGTAGCTATTTGTATCATAGACACTTTAATAAATGCTAGTTGACACTAATTGATTCAATGTTCTTCTCAATGTGTCTCTTCTGCCCCCTTTTTTTCTGAGGCAGTCGGGGTTAAGTGACTTACCCAGCTAGCAAGTGTTATGCCCCTGTTTAAAATCTGTCTCTTGATTCAGACCAGTTCCAATGAGCTTGTGATGAAGAGAGCCATCTACACCCAGAGAGAGGACTGTGGGAATTGAGTGTGGTTAACGTAGCATTCTCACTCTTTTTATTGTTGTTTGCTTGCATTTTATTTTCTTTCTCATTTTTTCTGGTTTGATTTGATTTTTCTTGTGCAGCAAGATAATTGTATAAATATGTGTGCATATATTGGATTTAATATATATTTCTACCAAATTTAACATATATTGGACTAATTGCCATCTGGGGAGGGAATGGGGAAAGGGGGAAGAAGAATTAGAATACAAAGTTTTGCAAGGGTTAATGTTGAAGAATTATCCATGCATATGTTTTGAAAAATAAATATGTTTTGAAAAATGTTTAGTAAAAAAATAAATAAAATAAAATCTGTCTCTTCAGAGGGTGTTCAGTAAAGAGCAAAACACAATCCAGCAAATTACCGGGATGAGATCTATGCATTTGGAAAATCCATCCCCATTCCTCACTTAGCCAGTGAAATTAACCAAACCCTGCCCCTATCCTATTACTCCACTGAAAAAAGAAAGAAATTATTCCTTTCTTTCTTTCTTTAGTAAAAACAGAACATAGATTCACACACACACCCTTCTTCTCATGGAATGAGACAAACCAGTCTGCTTTGCACACTTACCATTGGAAGCAACATACAAATTAGACAACTTCCTCATGACTTCTCTGTCAAGCTCTAGTTAAGGCTAGAGCCCTGGAAAGCAGCTGGTTTCCCAGCCCCACCCACTCCCAGCCTAGACATTTTTCAACCAGGTTCCATCTGCTATGGGGTCACCCTTGGGTCAGCATACAACAGTAAGAGTGTCCAGGCTCTGGGGGAAGTTCTGACCCTGAACTGAGAGTCTATTGTTTGTGCTGACTTGGCAGGGTCTTTTGTGAATGCTTTTTTTCTGGCAGTCATCAAGAACAGCCTTAGCTGCTCTTCTGATTACATTTGCTTCTTAAGGGAAGAGGAAACCGACAATAAACTTAGATATGTGTGACATCCTCCCTTAGCTTACTCCTCAACTCCCACTCGGATTTGAAAGTTGGGTCCCCAGCACTTCAGGAGCCCATGTGGGTGTTACTTCCTTTGAACAGTCAGGCAGTAGAGACTCAATTAGCTCTTAGCAAAGGTATTTATTCAGATAGTAGAGGAGGGACAATTGTTCCAAGACATTTTCCCCTTAAGCCTGGAGTATACCTCTCTACAAAAGTACACTGAGTTCATAGGAGAGTGAATGTGAACCTAATAATGAGTAATAGTAATGAGGAACGTGGGTAGGATGCCCATAGGATATGGATATATCCCGTAGGAATCACATAGAGCAAAAGTATCTCACAATTCTGTCCAGAAGAACCTGAAAGTCTTGTGATTGATCATACAAATCCCCTTGTATTCAGCAAATCCTTTGGGTGACATGTTCAACTGGATTCCTAGAGTTTACTCATCTCCATAGTCAGACTCATTTTCTGCTAAGAAAAACCACAACTTGAACTTGCTTCCTATCTCTGTGACTTACTGTTTCTGTGTTTTTTCTGGAGTTCAGCACTCTCTACTATGACTAATTTTAAGAGTCCATTTGCTCAAAATGTTTGTGGCAGCCCTTTTTGTAGTGGCAAGAAACTGAAAACTGAGTGAATGCCCATCAGTTGGAGAATGGCTGAATAAATTGTGGTATATGAATGTTATGGAATATTATTGTTATATAAGAAGTGATCAGCAGGATGACTTTAGGGAGGCCTGGAAAGACTTACATGAAGTAGGAGATCATTATTTGTACATGACAACAAGATTATACATTGATCAATTCTGATGGACGTGACTCTCTTCAACAATAAGATGATTCATATCAGTTCCAATGATCTTGCGATGAAGAGAGTCATCTACACTCAGAAAGAGGATTGTGGGAACTAAGTATGTTTCACAGCATAACATTCTCACTCTTTTTGTTGTTGTTTGCTTGCATTTTATTTTCTTTCTCATTTTTTTTTACAGTTTGTTTTGATTTTTCTTGTGCAGCGAGATAATTGTATAGATATGCATGCATTGGATTTAACATATTTCTACCATGTTTAACATATATTGGACTACTTATCATCTAAGAGAGGGGGTGGGGGAAGGGGAGAAAATTGAAACACAAGGTTTTGCAAGGGTTAATGTTGAAAAATTATCTATGCATATGTTTTTAAAAATAAAAAGCTTTAATTTAAAAAAAAAAGTCCATTTGCTCCCACTCAGAATTACATGACTGATGGGAGGAAGAGAAGTAACAAAAAATCCTCCTCCCTTCATTCTCCACCCTCAATAGTCTCCTCTACTGGCAACTTGGATTTTATAATCTCTTCAACTCTCAACTCTAGAATTCATCCAGAGCTTGTCCTTGTCCCACCAGTTGCTATTATTCCTTTCTCCCCTTAATCAAAAGGGTTTTTGCACATACTATAAAGAGATCAGGATAGGGACACAAACAATATAGATAGTTTAATGTCTCATTAAGAAATTTGGAATTGATGCTAGTGTGAGAAAGGCTGAAAACTTAGGTTTCCATAGAGCTTTGAGGTAGTATGGAACAGTGGGTACCACTGACCAAGAGATTTTCAGAATGTGAGAGGTTAAGGAAGGTTAGGATTCCACAGAACCTCCTCCCATATGTATAATTTACTTTTGGAGGGGAAAAGGACTGAACATGCATGATGACTTCATTCTCCCAAATCAAGTGATAGTGTCGGTGGTAGTTTTGATTTCATATAATGTGATGGAAATATATTGCACTTTGAATCAGAAAATCTTGGCTTTTCACCTGAGCATTTTATACCTCTCTTGCTCAATTGTTATATTCAACTTGGTATTATGATTATTTGCACCAATGTCTCATTCCCTCTACTAGAATATAAATTCTGTGAAGGGAGAGACCATATTTTATCTTCATACCTCACAGTATCAATTGCAGGGTCTTGCACAGAATAGGTATTTAAATGTTGATTGAATTGCGGTTGAATGAATGAATGTTGAGGCTATCTAGGGAAGCTCTCTCACTTCCCTTTTTCCTTACTTCTAACTCTGTCTTCACTTAGCCCTTCTACTCCTTCTCTGTTTCTCAGGAAAAGGGCAAAGACCATGTCATATTTATTGTCTCTGCAATCCAAAGCCACTTAAAGGAGGTCAGCCTAGTCATCCACTGGGGAAAAATACAAGAGGTTGAAAAATGCCTGTTGTCTATATTATGACATGCAATTGGACGCTCAGTCTCTTGGGTTAGCTCATCAGCACATATATCTTGAGCTGGCACTGGGGATGGATAGGGATATAGGCCCGGAATTGAATAGGAGGAAGAAAATGCAGCAGATCTCATATGACAGATTGCAAGTATCTCCACTGACCCCAAGCTATTCCCTGCCACCAAAGCCCATTCTTTCAACCCTGACATTTTCTTAGCAATGCTCTAAGTCTTCAAACCATGGAATACCCCCATCTCAAAAAAAAAAAAATAAAAACACAGGTGATCTAAAGGGCAGTGGGGGAAATGCCTGGTGGGTATAAATGGACTGAGCATGTGACCAATGACATAAGGAATGGCAAAAAAAAGACAATGGTCAAAGTCAGGTACCACTTTTTAATAACAACTATCACCACAATAACAATGATAGCTAGCATTTATAGAGCACTTTAAAGTTTACAAAATGCTTTACAATTATTATCTCATTTGATGCTCACAACAACCCTGTGAGAAAATGGATTGACAAAGGTTAAATGACTTGGGTAGGCTCACACAGTCAGTAAGTGCTCTATCCAGTGAGCAGTCTGTTGATGATTATAACATTTGAATGGCACTTTGCAGTTTGCAAAGAACTTTTTTGGATACCACATAATCATATTTTCCTAACAGCATTGTGAAATGCTAGGCTGTAATCTCTGACAGCCTGAATTATGTCATACTTCATTTTCGCATCTCTTTTGGTGTATAGAATCACATGGTAGACAATCTCTTTCCCTTTTACCCTGGACTAATTCAGGGCCTGAACTCAAACCCTGTTCTAAGAAAATGCTGATATAAATTGATTTGTCCTATCTTCTATCCCCCCTTCTCTCATTTGAGAGAACTAGGGAGGAGTCATGCAAGTATAATATTAATAACAACTGGCATTTTTATGGAGTTTTAAAGTTTGCAGAGCTCTTTTGCATACTTTTATCTCATTTAATTCCCACAACCCCGAGACCTATGTGATGTAATTCATTCCCATTTTATAGATAAGAAAAGCAAACCTCAGGAAAATTGTGACTACTCCAAGGTCAAATGGCTAATCAGTGGTACATGGGTATGTGCTTCAGTGGCAGGGGACCCAGATCTGTCTTTTCCATTGCCTGTCTGAGTGATGCTCCCTTTGGGAGAGGTAACACATTCAAACTCTCATGTGTTGTTTTGTGATGGAGTCATAGAATCTAAGAATTTGAAAAAGAACATTTAGGGTCATTTATCCCAACCTCTAACTACTGAACATCCATCACATCACTTTTCCAGGATAGCCAGAGATCACTAGTGATCTCTGGGGGTTAAGGGTCAGAGTGTTAGGAATGGGGCAAAGGATAAAGAAAAGGAGGTGAGTTACACTGAAAACTAGAGCAATTTCCTTCTTTTTTTTCCAAGAGTTTACTTTGTTAGGAAAGTGGAATTTGTTTTTTATTCAGTTCCTGCCTGTGCCAATTCCATTTAGTTCAACTTACCAAGTATTTATTGAGCTTCTACAGAAGGCAGATAAAAATAGGACCAGCCGGGCAAAGCAGAAAGACAATTGAATTGTTGAATGTGTCTCTTCTGGGTGATGTCAGTTGGGTGAGTGATTCACTCTCCCCTCCTCCCTCCCAGTTGGCTGCCTTAGTGGATGGCACTTGCAATGCCTGGTTGCATCAGCAGGATTGGATAGTAAATCACAATACAAAAAACTCAGCCTGAAGCCAGAGAAACAAGACTTTTTCTTCTTTTCTTCTCAAGACTAAATAGTACAAAGGAATTGTTGGGTGGGCATACAAAATCAAATCTCCAAAAGCCAGAGAGAAAACATTCTGAAACATTGCAGGGTCATGCTGTGAGTTCCTTGAATGACCCACCCAAGCTTTCTTAAAGACAAATCAGCTATGAGTCACTCATTATTGGCACTGGAGGCTGAAAGAGAATGTTCAGGCTAGAAAGTTTCAAACCAAGAAACCTGCCCTACCCCTACCATCCAAGCAATAACTACAGGAGGGTCATTGCAGCTCTGCCCCAGGGTACTGAAATTTTAAGGGTGCTTACCGCATTTGTACTTAGCAGGCAGAGACTTTTAAAGTTAGAACGCAGGTAGCAAATAGCAATCTATTAGTTAGAATGCTTCCCTCTTTCCAGTGATCCTATCCCAGTTCCAATCTAATCTCTCCTCTAGAGGTATCCTCACTGGAAGGGATCTTATCATATCCTACGATCTCTAACCTTCCTCTTACTCATTAAAGAAACTGGTTATCCCAAGGCTTTATTTCATCATTTCTCTTCTCACTCCAATTAACTTATCTTTTAAAGTTGATTTTTTTTTAGAGTGCTTTAGGGAAAGTTCATGGTGCTGGCCCCAGGAATCAAAATGACCAGTTATTGCTCTGCCTCCCACCCAGAAACATCTCACAGAATTACAAAATCTCAAGAAATAGAAGGGATGGAATCATAGAATTTGAGACTCTAACGTAAAATGAGTCTCCATCATAACCAATCAGAGAAATGATCATTGCGTCTCTTCTTAAAGATTTTTGAGAACCAAAAATCCATTACCTCTCAAGGCACATTCAAGAGCATATAGTCCAACTCTTTTTACCTTAACCTGGAATTCTTTCTATAGCAAACTTGAGAAGTGGTCATCCAACTTCTGTTAGAAGAGTTTTCATGTTGGGAACTCACTATCTCATGGGCAGCTAGCTCCAAAGTTGGACAATTTTAACTAATAGGAAGTTCTTCCTTCTACTGAGCTAGAAATGTGTGCATTCTCCTCCCCAATCCTCACACAGTTCTCCTCTATTCAGCTCCATTGGTTCCAATTCTGCTCTCCAGAACAAATTGGATTATGTCTAGTCCTTCATAAACTTAAAATAAATGATTACATTTCCCTCAGTCTCCTCTTCCTTCCACCCAGCATCATTAATTCCTTTATCCTCAGAAGAAGGTGACTTTATCTTCAGAATTTACATACTGTTTATGAATCTGCTATATTCTCTCTGCCAGGCTGTGTCCCAACTGCCAAGAGTCCCCATATCACCCCACTATAATACCTTCTCTCATCTGGCCTTCCTTGAATAGCTATGAGGATGCTTTCTTTAGGATGGGAAATTCACTTCTGCTCTTAAGACCTTAATCTCATCATTGTAAAATGAGAGAGTCAGACTAGACTTTTGGGGTCCCAGCAACTGATTTTCTTCCCAGGATTGTCTAGGAACTGTTGGGAGCAGAGATGGGAAAAGGGACAGTCTAATTCACATATCATCTTTGACTTTAGCAGTCTCCCATTCAGGGGAATTCTCTTGAGGATTGTACAAGGCAAGGATTAAAATCTCTTCTTTCTCCATGTTTCATAGTACCCCATTATCCCTGCTATAGAGAGGCAGTATAGTATAAACCTTAGAATAGGGCCTGGTGCAAAATAGATATTTAATAAATGTTGATTGATTGATAGTAGATAGAAAAAGGGACAACTAGGTCACACAGTGGATAGAGCACTGGAATTGAAGTCAAGACAACTCCCTGAGTTCATTCTAGCCTTAGGTACTTAGCCAAATGACCCTGAGCCTCAGTTTCCTTATCTGCAAAATGCAATGGCAAACCACCCCAGTATCTTAACCAAGAAAACCCTAAATGGGGTCATGAAGAAAAGGGCACAACTAAAATTATTGAGCAACAACAACAAAAACAGAATGAAGGAGCTAGAGATGTGAAGATCTCAGATTTGAATTTTGCCTTATATACTTAGTAGCTATGTGATCCACAAGTGACTTAATCATTCTTAGTCTTAAGTTTCCACATCTGTAAAATGGGAATAAGTAATAGCACCTATCCCTCAGTGCTAAGTGTTTCTCAAACCTTAAAACCCTATAATAATATCTGTTACTTTTTTCTTATACTTCTTCAGCTTCTGCCTGGTTCTCTCAAGTGAGGGAGGGTGAAATGCAGATGGGGGCAAAAGTGACTCCTGAAATTAATTTAATCAGTATTTCCTAATCATAGACTACGTGTTCAGGCTCTTAATTGGTCCAAAGGATTAGGGAGGAGAATCTTGTATTGAATGACTTAAATGAAGTCTTGTATGGCACGTTTATCAAATTTGGGGGATAACCAAGATCTGGGAGAGATAGCAAATGGGTTAGATTTTGGAAAGGAATCCAAAAGCATTTCAATAGACTGGGAAAATGGCCCATATTTAATAAAATTGCATTTAATTAGGAGGAAATTAGTTTAAAACTTAGATTTTTAAAAATTAATCAGTGATCAGTCCAGTACATTGTACATGGTAGGTCCTCAGTGAGTATTTCTTGAACTTTAATTTAAATAGTACATGCAGAGGATATGGAAGATGGAGGCAGAAGTCTGTCCATGTCAACAACCTTGTACAATAAGAGCCAGTAACTTGCTTCCTCCAAAAAACTGATATGATGCTGGATTAAATTAATGGCAGCAGAGTGTCCAATGGGGCATTGTGAGGATCTTGATCATTTTCTGACAATGACAGCTGAATCCTAAGTCTGACAGAACTGATCTCCTAGAAAGTACAGGCCAGCTTGCTTGCTGTAGGTCTGTTTTCCAAAGAGCAGCCTAGCTAAATGTGATAGACTCATCACCAGAGGGTTGGCCACAAATGGCTGAATTTTTCTGCAATTCATAAAGATGTAGAAAGACTGTGATCTATGTAGATGAATAGAGGGTGGTTCTGCTTTCCTCTGCCCTGGTCAGACCCCCATCTGAAGTATTATGCTCAGTTCTGGGTGCCATATTTTAGGAAAGATATTAATAATCTAAAACCCAGGTATTTCCTCAAAATGGAATTGTGAGGAAGAACTTATCAATCATAGAGAAGAAGGTTACTGGAGCAAGAGACTTTCCAGAAAAAGTATTGTTACAAGGAAAAAGATTTGTGAAGTACTATGTAAAATCTGCTATTATTATTGTTTGTTTCTAATGGCCCTAGAAATTTCCAACTTACCTCCTATGCAGACAAAAGCTGCAGTACAACAGCCATATCTACTAAAGATCCAAAAAAAGTTTCTTGTCACCAAAGTCCTTGGCGCATCAAATGGTTCAACATCTAAAACTGATATGATTTTATCAGTGAAAATAACATTAAAGAAGAGACATCACCATCTGCTTTATAGTTGAACTAAAAGGATCATGGGACTTTTCCATCTGCCTTGCAGCTGAAACTTTCCATGTGTTATGTCTTGCATTAGAATGGGAGTTCCTGAAGGGTGAGGGCTATCTTACTTTTCTCTTTGGATCTTCAGTGCTCAATCACGTTCTTTATACTATAGACCTTAATGAATTTTTTTTTTCATTCATTTGTGCATTGGGTGACTATTCAAGGGAAAATTCACTGGAGAACATAGGCAAGATTCTTCCAGGATGGAAAGCATGTGGTTGTTTAAATCTTTTCAATCAAGTCCAACTCTTTGGGACTCCATTTGGGGTTTTCTTGACAGAGATACTAGAGTGGTTTGTCATTTCCTTCTCCATTTACAATATATAGATGAGGAAATAAAATTAAGTGAGTTGCCTAGGGTCATACAATGAATAAGTGTTTGAGGCCAGATTTGAACTTGAGAAAATAAGTCTTTCTGATTCTAAGCCTAGATCTCTATCCACTGCACCATCTAGCTGCCCCACAAGAAATAAAGATGGATTGAAATTTGCCTTGATGTGCATTCATCTATGAGATAGATCCTGGATCCAAGGAAGCAATGGAGAATGTTATTTTAGAGTTTTAGCCTCAGAAACAGAGCATAAATCCATAAAGTTCTCTATAGATACGAATAATGTAATCCATATTTGGTTGTGTTTGAAACACTCAAAAAGTCAGCTCAATAAGCATTTATAAAATATCTATATGCCAACCAGTTAATAAGCATTTATAAAGTATCTACTATGGGGCAACTAAATGGTGTAGTGGATAGAGCACCAGCTTTGTAGTCAGGAGAATCTGAGTTCTAATCCAAATTCAGATATTTAACATTTATTACCTGTGTAACCCCAGGCAAGTCACAACTCTAACTGCCTTGCAAAAAAAAAGGCACATACTATATACCAGCCCATTTATGAGTACTTATATAATACTTAATATGTGCCAGGTACTCTGCTAAGCAGAGTTTTGGAACTCACATTTTAATGAGGCAGAAGGCATGTAAACTAGCTATGTAAGATCTATACAGAGTAGCAGACCTGGGCCTTTTAAGAAAAATCAGGGAAGGAATTTGAGCAATGAGGGACAAAACTTGAATGATTGTAGTTTCCAAAATGTTTTCTCTTTCATTTTTCTCACAATAATTCTATGAGGTAGGAAGAACAAGTATTATTGTTCCCCTTTTGAGCTAAGTGTTCATTGGTTAGGGAGCTCACTAAATGTCATACAGATAATAAGTAATGGAGCTGAGACGATAAGTCTAGAATTCCCTTTCCAGTTTTTAGACACTGTCTTCACTGATGGAGGCTTTCAGAACATATTTGTGCCTTCCCCAAACAGCTTACCTCAGACCAAATACCATAGAGACTGTCAGGGTGAATTGTAACACCCGAGGCCTGCTAACTTAGACATGACATAAACCTAGTGTGGATCCCTCTGCTACTCTGCCTCAGAATCTCAGAGGTAGAAGCAAGGATATGCAGGAGATAGCTTTTATGAGCCAGTTGTTAAATTTTCAGTGCGAACATTTATACCTTAGAAATAAGCAAATATTATGAATGAAGGCTTGATTTATTGTTGATTTTCTCAGCTTAAAGTGATGGATCAAATGCTAATAATGAACATTAACTTTAATATGTGCCACGGGTACATTTTTGGAGGAAGATACAGTTGTTAAATGTTTATCTTAATACCCATGGTTATAAGGGGCTTCAGAATTCATCCAATACAAAAATGAATCCCTTCTATAATATTCCTGATAAATAGTCATCCAAACTCTTCCTAGAAATTTCTAACAAGAAGGAGAGGCAGCTATCTAGACATTGCAGTGAATAGAGTACCAAGCCTAGAGTCAGAAAGACCTGAATTTGAATTTGAACTTACTTATTAACTATATGACTTTGGGCAAGTCACTTAACCCTGTTTGCTTCAGTTTCCTCATCTGTAAAAATGAGCTGAACAAAGCAAACCATTCTAGTATTTTTGCCAAGAAAACCCCCAAAGGGGTCACAGGCATTTCTGAAAAATGGCTAAACAATGAAAATGACAGGGTGCTTCCTACCTACCTCCCAAAGCAGCCCATTTCTCTATTGTAATATGAAATTTTTAAATTAGAGGAATATTCCTTGGGTCCAGACAAAATTTTCTCCCTTCCCTCAAGCACCCATTGTTTCCAGTTCCACTTTCTGAGGCTAAGCGGGAACAAGGGTAATCTTTTTTATACACAACAGTTCTTCAAATATATCATTTCTCCAAGCTAAACATGTCCATTTTCTTCCATTCTCACATGCCATGATCTCTATGGTTTTTACCATCCTGCTCATCTTCTCCTAGAGTTTGTTACTGACCTTCCTAAATTTATTGTCCATAACCAAATAAATACCTTCAATTAGATGTTTTCTTATGTATGTTATCATATGTATGTTACCATAATGTTACTATTTTCTTAGTAAATACCATATATTTACTAAGAAAATTGAACAGGAATTTGCTGTGTGAGACTGAAAATCAGGGTTTGGTTTATTATTATGTATGATTTATGATAATGATGATTTTTATACATAAGAAAGTGATGGAGAAAAATGTCAATAATGCAATTTAAACTTAAAAGTGTGTCATGCTTTTCAGTTATTAAACATTTACCAACTTCCTTCTGGTTCAATACCATCCAAGGCTTCTGGGACCAAGCTTACTGAAGGAGGTGGAAAGATGATAAGAAGCATGTTCAGTATATTAACAATAGGGTCAAAGAATGGAGGAATAGATCAGGGTTCATGCAACAGAGAGAAGCTTCAAATGTTTCACTTGCACCTGACTTCCGGGCATCTAGGAGATGAAATGGGTAGAAGGAAGAAGAGAAGCTTTTATATAATATCTAAAGAGATTTACAAATATTATCTCATTTGCTCCTAACAATTCTGGGAGGTAAAAGTTACTATTGTCTCCATTTTACATACAATGAAACTGAGGCAGATGGATCTCTGTATCTATATCTTGCTACAGAATAATAGTGAGTATTTGAGGCCAGATTTGAACTACAAGACCTACTGACTCCAGCTCTACTATGCTACCTTGCTGCTTCAGATAAAAGTTCTGGGCTTAAAAGTTAGGAAAACTTGAGTTCAAATCTTACGCCAGACACTTATAACTGTGTGACTCTAAGCAAGGAATTTAATCACTGGCTGACTCAGTTTTTTCATCTGTAAAATAGGGATAATGATAATAGCACCTACCTATCTCCCATTATTGTGTACCTATTCCCATTAAATTGTGAATATAAAGTACTTTGCAAACTTTGAAGCACCAGATAAATGCTAGCTATTATAATTATTTAGGAAGACACATTATTTAATCTAGTCCAATATTGAATTCAGTGCTGATATAAGACTGTCAAACCATGTTATTGATCCATATCTATATCTTGTTACTAGACCCAGGTGTATCTGGAAGGGAAAGTGAGGCAGATGACCTTGCCCCGCCCTCCTTCACTTAAATCCAATTCACTTGCATGTCATGGCATCACCTCTCTGATGTCATGGTCTTTGAGAACAAAAGACAAACATCATATGGTCTTTGTGGAAGAAGGTGAGAATGAATGGCCTGAGAAGACTGCAGCAGCTGCAGGGGAGTTAGGGGCAGAAAGGGTTGTGTTTACACCTTTGTGTTTGAGTTTGTTGTGGGGTGGCCCTACATGCTGACTTTTAGAGAGGACAGTCATAAACTCCTGAGGTTTGTCTTTGTTCTTATCTGGAGGAAGTCCAGAGTCAGGTTCTGAAGCTGGGCCATAAATAACAAGAAAGAGAACACCTGAGAAGTGATGGTATGTCCATCAGATTCAGCCCCCAAATCAACTTACTAACCTTTTACAAATGGAATCAGTTCCCTGTTGGATGGGAAAATCCCTCATGGTCATCTCCAGTGTCATAGAGGTTCAGTACCAAAGCACCTGGATACAGGGCTACTCTCTGGCCTGTGCCCTTCAATTCTATGCTCCCTGGATTTTTGGCATGTTCTCCTGTGATCAGGTCCTGCCAGATATCCTACCACCACCTCTACTATGACAGCACTTCCCACTTCTGAACTCCAGGGTCCTCATGAATGAACTTTGCATCCTTGTTATAGAGCATCCTGATATCCACTCCCCACTTGTCTGGAGCACTGCCCAGTACTCCTGCTTAGACCCGCATTGACTGAAGCCAGGATTATGGAGCAGATAGCTCCCTGTCCAGGGAAGGAGACTGAGAGTCTTCTAATTTATATTATCTCAGAATTCCTAAACATGTATTATTGGATTGATTTCTCCCTCCCTCTCCCTTTCCTCCTCCTCCTTCTCCTCCTCCTCCTCCTCCTTCTTCTTCTTCTCCTTCTCTCTCTCTTTCTCTGAGTGTCTCTATCTGTTCTCTTTGTCTCTCTCTGTCTCTGTGTGTGTCTTTCTGTCTCTCTGTCTCTGTCTCTTTCCATCTCTGTCTGTCTGTCTCTTGTTACAAATTATAAAACCTTCTGAACATTGAGATATTTAAAAAAGACTAAAACATCCTAGAACATTGAGATAAGGACCAGGCAAATAGCATGACTAGTTTGCTAATGACCGTCTGATCCTTAGTTAATATGGACAATGTCTGCTTGTGCCCATGCTGCTGTTCTCAGATTAATGGTGTGTACCTGTGACTGATGGCATGTTCCCCACACACACATACACAAGGGGCTATTGGCTCATGAAAAAGGATGCCTGCTAAGTAAGCCTGGTAAAAATAACTAAATGTGATTTATGTTTACTTTTTGGTTTCCAAGGCTAATTGGAAAATTACCCTTCAGAGAGGCAAACACTATGTAGTAGAAATAGCCTTGAATAGTCAGAAGTACTGCTTTATCTTTCAACTTCAAGACTTACTGGCTTTGTCACCTTGGATATAAGTGTTCCAGTCCCCACTTTAAGCCTTAGTCTTTTTTTCATCTATGAAGTGAAGATAATACTTACAATTACCAAATCTCCAAGGAAAGAGATTATCTTTGTGAATTTAGGGGGCTGACTTAAGTGTCAGGTTAATTTGATTTGGGAGAGGGAGTTGATTAGGAACACAGCACAGTTGCTGTAGTAGACTATGTCTTCTTCCTAAGGACTATTCCCAGCTAAGCAGGGAGACAAACCACCAGTAAATAGTCTGGCTGCAGGATGATGGAATTATTTGTCCATGGCAACCTATGAAACACAGAAAAACACAAAATGACCCTCAGTCCAGTGTGGCCTCCTTCCTACATATGGCAAACCTTCAAAAACAGCCCCAATTAGTACAGTGGCCATGACACAAAAGGGATCTTTAAGCCATCTAAAAACATTAGCGATTGTAAGTCCTCTTGAAGGGAATGGGTAGCCTCTTATAAAATATAGGCTACATCTTTAGTCACATAGCTGACTGATATAGAAAATATAAGATCCCTCTGAGTTATCATTTATTGACTTTTAAAAACAACGACTTAATAGAGCAAATTGTGACTTTAAAAAAGCTTCTTCAACTTCTGACTGGGCATCATATACTCCATCATCCAAAGATAAGACAAAGAATTTGTGTTGAATATAAATCTGAGTCAGAGTTCTGGAGGCAGATTCCTAGGTATTTATTGATCCAGGAGCTTGATCTTTTCTCTCTCCTTCTCTGAGAATTAAGAGAAAATCAACACCACACTGCACAATCCCATTTCCTTTGAGCATGGTTATCCCATTCAAATAGTTCTCTACATCACACTCCTATGGTCAGCATCCTTCTACCTCTTCCTCTTCTAATACCCACAACATAGTTGACTCCTACTCAAACAAAAGTCCTATTCCCTTTCACTCATTCTTTATTTTCTTCATCCATATCCTCTCAACCCAACCTTTCTCATCACCCCATCTGTCTTTTTCTTTCACAATATCCTCTAGAGTCCAGTTAATAAATTTTACTTCATCTTAGATCTCCTTTTAGACTTTTCCCATGCACTTTCATTTATGAAAGATATTGCACCTCTAGTCTCTCAAGAGAAAAAGTTGTACCTTTCCTCACATCCCTGTTCCCAGTAGTCCAGGAAGAGAAGCACAGAGTTTGAGAGTTGGAAGGCACAATAGTATTCCATTACATTCGTGCACCATAATTTATTCATCCATTCCCCAATTTATAGGCATCCCCTCAATTTCCAATTCTTTGCCACCACAAAAAGAGATTTTATAAACATTTTTGTACATGTAGGTCTAGTGACCACATAGTTCAACACCATATGCCAAAGAATTCCTTCTTTAACACATCCAACAACTTCTTTCAACCTACCTTAAGACCTTCAATGAGAGGGCACTCACTTCTTCCCAAGACAGACCATTTATACTTTGGAACAATTATAATTGTTGCACAGCTTTTCCTTCAAATTAAATCTAAATCTGTCTCTTTGTCATTTCCAAACATTCTTCCTACTTCTGTTCTCTAGAATTAAACAGAGCAAGTTTAATCCTTCTTCCCCCAAAAAGCCTTTCAAATACTTGAAGATGGTTATCATGAACTTCCTGATTCTTCTCTTCTCCAAGAGTGGGGAGAATCCTTCCTCAAAACTGCTACTTCCAAATCATGCCTTAACCTCCATCATTCAGCAAATTCCTCCTTTGAATTTCCCTTCATCCAAATTCTGGTCAAAACTACCTATCCTCCTCCTCTTTTCTCTAGTTTAGCTCTGGTTCATAGTTCCCTTCTATATCTCAATCCCTGATCTTATGCTTAGGGCTTCAGTATTCTTGATGAATCCTTGACTTGCTAATTCATCAACATCCTCATATCCCATGATTGTACCTGTACTTTCACTCCACCTCGGTTATAGAGGAAAACTCCATATGGGTTTTCTTGGCAAAGATACTGGAGTGGTTTGCCATTTCCTTCTCCATTTCATTTGACAAATGAGGAAACTGATGCAAACAGAATTAAATTATTTTCCCAATATCATGAAGCTAGTAAGTGTCTGAGTGTCAACTTCTCCTGACTCCAGATCTGGTACTCTATCAACTGTGGGACCTAGCTACCCATAGTGATAATACCTAACATTTGTATAGTTGAAGTTTACAGAACATTTGTTGTTGGTTTTAATACACTAAAAAAGAATTGGGTTCCTTCTCCTACTCAGTTCAGTTGATGTTCAAATGATGTAATCCATACTTTTACAAAGTATGAAAACTCTTCTAATTGATTTGGAAAGGAGCAATGCCATTGAATAAAGAGTGATTGACCATGAACAACAGAGGCAAGAAATTGGAAGCAATCAAAGCTTGCTGGAAGCAGTTATATCTATAAACCCTGGCAATAAGAGAAGGGGAAGATAATTTTTCTCCCCATTTTCTTCTCAGTCATGGCATCTGGCAATTGAAGGAACTCTATAGCCATACCTTTCTAAAGAATGTATTTCAACTTCCAAAACCATCTCCAACTTACTCTCCATCATCTGGATGGAGTGTCTCCTGGACAAGTGCTGCTAAATGCCATGACCAATGACTGAGGATGGAAAGGGGAAGAGAAAAAAGAAATGCCTTTTGTCCCTATCCCTTGCTGACCTTAGGTAGAAATGGAAGGGGACATTCCACAAATGCTCTAAAACTGGATTACTTTGAACAATATCAGACAAACTTTTTGAAGCAGTCATCTGTGGGTATGATTTGATGGATAGATAGCACAGAGGATAGAGCACTGGCCCAGAATCAGGAAGAATCAAATTCAGTCTCAGACACTTTCTAGCTACATGACCCTTGACAAGTCATTTGACCCTGTTTGCCTCTGTTTACTCATCTGTAAAATGATCTGGAGAAGGAAAAAGCAAACCACTCTAATGTCTTAACCAAGACATTTTTTTTAAAAGGACCTAAGTGTACAAAAATATTTATAGTATCTATTTTTGTGGTGGCAAAGTATTGGAAATTAAGGAGATTCCCATAAATTGGAGAATGGATGAAACTGTGATATATGAGTGTAATGTAATACTATTGTGCTATAAGAAAAGAGGAGCAGGCAGATTTTAGAAAAAATCAGAAAACCTTGCATAAATTGATGCTGAGTAACATGAGCAGAACCAGGAGAACATTGTACATAGTAAAAGCAATATTGTGTGATGATCAACTTTGATAGACTTAGCTTTCATTAGCAATACAATAATCTAAGACAATTCCAAAAGATGGAAAATGTTATCCACGTCCTGAGAAAGAGGTATGGAATGTGAATTCATATTGAAGCAGATTATTTGCACTTCTTTTGTTGTTTTTCCCTTTTGTTCTGATTCTTCATTCACAACATGATCAAGTGTAAATATTTTTGTGTAACATGTTTGTTTAACATAATTGTACATGTATAACCTATACCAGATTGCTTGCCTTCTAGGAGGAGAGGGGATGGAAGGGAGAGAAAATTTGGAATTCAAAATCTTATAAAAGTATTTTAAAAGCTTATATCACACACACAGACACACACATACACATACATACATTGAAGCTATATATAAAATGCTAGCTATTGTTATTTTTATAGCTTTATTGTCTGGGGCATAGAAAGGTTAAATGACTTGTTCAAGGTTATTAAATTTATATGTGGCAAAGGCTGAACTTGAACCCATGTCATCTGGATGCTGAGACCAGTCCATTATCCAATACTTCAGAATACCTTAACAACTTGCACATAGTAGGTGTTCAATAAATTCTGATATAGGTATAGATATAGATATATCAGACACTAGAAAATGAACTAAACCCAAAATTGAACAGGAAGGTGAAGGCAGGCTATATTGTAGAAGGAACTTTTGCAGTGCTTTTAATAATCCCTCACTTCTCTAAAACAAAGTTTTATCTTTTAAACACAAATATTCCTCCCGTTAAAAAAAAAAAACAGAATCATAGAATATCATTGAATAAAAGTTGAGGTTCAAAGGGTAGTGGATAGTCCCATGATGAGTTTGAGCAGTATTTTACAAAGAATTATGTAGGAGAAACAATCTAAAAGGATATCAAAGGAACAAAGTCAGTCATTCAGTCAAAAAGCATTTAGTGAGGAACTGAGTGTGGATCACAAGATAGCATTTTCATTGTTTTTGTTGTTATTTGCTTGCATTTTGTTTTCTTACTCATTTTTTTCCTTTTTGACATGATCTTTCTTGTGCAGCATGATAATTGTATAAATATGTATACATATATTGGATTTAACATATATTTTAAACATAACATATATTGGATTTCTTGCTATCTAGAGGAGGGGGTGTGGGGAAAGGTGGGAAAAATTTGGAACACAAGGTTTTGCATAGATTAATGTTGAAAAATTATCTATACATATATTTTGAAAATCAAAAACTTTAATAAAAAAAAACCTTTTAGTTAGCATCTACTATGTGCCAAGAGATGGCTCCAGAAGAGAGAGCTAGACTGGTGACTTTGCAGTCTTGCCTCATTTAAGTATCTGAAGTGGGATTTGCCTTCCTTTTTACTTGCCTTCATTTGACCTTGCCTTCACCATCAGAATTCAAGAATACTGTTTATGATATATTTTCTTGGGTTTAATGGGCACAGAGGTATGTCTTTGCCATATTTTGTCTTGATTTCTGCAGAAAATTTCTCAGTGTCCTGGCTGCTAACCATCTCTCAGATTAGAGAATTCTACTAATAGCTCTCAAGTCTCTAAAGTACCCAGAAAAGAAAATAAAGATGACCAGGAATTTGTGGTCACTTAAATTTAATTACTTTGTAAACCATAACATCCTCTTCTTGAAATCATGGTCCTTTTTGAGAATGAATACATAACCATTATGAGCCAAGAACTGTGTAGAAAGAAAAGCAATGATAGTCTCTGCACTCAAGAAGCAGTTTAATTAGAAAAGAAAATGGCCCGTCTGATAGTCAAAACAACTAATAGACAATGTGAATGCTCTTGTGAGCATTCACACAATGTGAAAATATCTAGAGGAAGACTCCCTGTCATATTACATGGATCCCCTATAATGGATTTATAGGAGAACATGGACAAGAGATATATGGATGAGGTTATGATCTGTGCCTCTAGAGGAAGAGCCCACATTAAGGAGACCTCAGGTCTATTATATTTAGTTATTTGCATCTCCTTGCTTGTCTCTTACAGAAGGGAATGTTAAGTATTGTAATCTAGAAAGAACACCAGAAGCTTGCCATGTCATCAGGAGACTTCCTGGCGAACAGAAATAAATGGGGATTGAGAACCAGTAAATGAACTTGATCCAACTTGCCCCATATAGATGAATCCCTAGATCACCTTGGGGTTATTATAAAACAGAAAACATCATTCTTGTCTAGGGCCAGATGTTCTTGGCCAAGAGAGGCCAGGCCTGGAGAACTCTAGTTAAAGATTAGTTTATAAAGATTAGGTGCCACTCAGTCTGGGACTGGGTGTATTTCTTTTAGTTACACTCCTAATGACCTTTGCCTGGTATATTATTTCTGAATTTGTATATTCTTTTTTCCTTTATAAATAAACCTCAGAAAATGAACTCTTGTGTTTTGGAGGATGAGGGGAAGGGGGGCAGGAAGGATATACAATACTCAGAGAAAGTTGTAGTAGCTAAAAACCAAGAGAAAGGAATGAGGAATGGAATATGGCAGCTTTTTAAATCTAGGAAGCCAGACAGGTCAGGGCTCTCAGTGCCTACTGTTGAGTTTGGGAAAAATTGGAAAGTAGTAAATTTTGGATCTGAGGACCAAAGGCTCCTGGATGAGCTCTGAGAGGAGGATTTGGGGCTCTATAGAAGGGAGCTGAATTCTTGAATTCTGAAATCTTCTGGGATAGAAGAGGGATTTTGAATTCTCAAAGTTATATGGACAGGAGGTATCTGGCAAAATGGATAGAGCACTGGTTTTAGTGTCACTTTAGTATCTCATTTTCCTGAGTTCTAATCTGAGAGGATTATTAGCTATCTGACCCTGGACAAGTCACTTAGCTCTATTGACTCAGTCTCTCATCTGTAAAAAAAATTTTTACAGATGGAGAAGCTGGAGAAGAAAATGGCAAACTATTCTAGTATCTTTGCCAAGAAAACCCCAAATGGGGCCATGGAGAGTTAGACACATTTGAAAATAACTGAAAAACAACATAAGTTGTATGATCCCAAACCTTCTATCAAAGGAAGGAGATTTCTTAGGCAGTAAGACAGTGTCAGCTTTTGTGTAGACTAGGGGAATTGTCTCATGGATAATCCCAAATTTGAGTACTCTCAAATTTGAAAATTTCCAAGTTAAATCTTTTAGAGAGAGAAGGGAATTTCTTGTTTATAGCATGATCCTTGCAGAAAGATATGGATAATATCCTTATTTCCTAAACAAAAGCTTGTGTGAACAATGAAGCCAATGAGTTATTCAGGTAATACAGTCCCCAGAATGTGTTTATTTGGCAGGGATGAAGGAGAGAAGAGAAGTAGGGAGAAGTTTAACAATAGGAAGAACTTATGGGCAATTTGCAAGAGGCTCTTATGAGTCTTTTATATCATCTGTATTTTCTGTAGGGTAAAGTATGCTCTGTTTTTAATATGCATTTGATACCCTATGTATTTGTATAGGATTACCCATTTCTGGGGAAACTTAAAATAAGCTTTATCATGAAAATATTACAAGATTTTCCTTGAAGTAATTGCAGATGGGGAAAATAAGCTTGCATGATGACATAATGTCCTCATGGGGTCAGATCTCAGAATTGGACCTAATCTTTGATAGCCTAGATTCTTTAGGAAGTTGTGCATCACTGATTAAATCATGAAAAGATAAAGATAAAAAGAGAAATAAGTATCTTTGGGGTACACCAGAACCTGCCTGCTGAAGTATCATATTGATGGAGTAACTTGATGGGTGGGTAGAAGTTTAAGTTATAGTCTTTGTGACAGTAGGATTAAGTATTGCATTATTCTCCTATTAGTGCATTCTTTCTGAAGGATTCCATTTTGAAGATGGACCCAGGACAATCAGGTTTCATTTCTCTGCCATCTGTATTTATTACTCTTTCTGGACTTTGTACCATCATGACTTATTTGTCTTCCAACCAGTAACATCCCACCACCATGACAACCCCTTTCTCTCATTGGTAAGTTCCTTCCAAAGCCTCCATTTTGCAGATAGGACCAGACCAACCTGGCTTCTTTCTCTTCCTGGCCATGCTTCTGCTTCCATGGACTTTGGCACTATAATCCCCAACATGGGCACCTTCTCCCTATCTTCCAACTACTGATTTTCACTTGCCTTCTATGTGTTGTAGTCCCTCATTAGAGTATAAGCTCCTTAAGAGCAAGAATTCTCTGTTTTACTAGTATTTATTTCCCAAGCATTTAGTGCAGTGCCTGGTATAAAGTAAGTACTTAATGTTTCTTCTCTTTTCTTTCCTTGATTCTAAACTGGAGTGTAGGAAGGCAATCTTATCTAAAAGTTGCATTTATTTTGGATTTCTTTGATTTCACCAACTCCCTTCTTCAAATATGACACTCTACTCAACTCCAAACATTTTCACAGACTGTCCCCCATGATTTTGTTGGATAAAGATTTCATGGAAGGTGTCAAGTTATACAAATATATGCAACTTACAAAATTTAGAGTATTTACCCATGGGCTGATGGATGAACTTTTAGCTCAGAATACTAGAAAAGAAACATGAATGGTAAATATTTGCTTTTTAAAAATCTCAGATCCTATTTTCAATCTCTTTACAACAATTTTGAATGTTTTGCAGTAATAGGATATTAATATTGGGTTTCCTGTACCTCTTTCTCCTCATTTGCACCCCAAGTTTCCCTGATTTCTTTCAAATCTCATGTTAAAGTTTAACCTCCTGCAAAAAAAAACCCTTTCTCAGGCTTTTTAAGGGGCAGCTAAGGATGCAGTGGATAAAACACTGAGCTTGGAATCAAAAAGATTCATCTTCCTGAGTTCCAATGCAGTCTCAAATACTTACTAGTTGTGTAACCCTAGACAAGTCACTTCACCCCATTTGTCTCAGTTTCCTTATCTGTAATATGAACTATAGAAGGAAATAGCAAACCACTCCAGTATCATTGCCAAGAAAACCCCAAATAGGGTCATGAAGAGTCAGACATGTTTGAAACACATACTAGTTAACAAACCGGAGGCAAATTTTACAGGAAAAAAATGTCCCAAAGAAAGGATTTTGGAGAATAGTTAAAAGAGCCTTGGACTGAGCATCAGGCCATTTGATTTTAATTAAATTAAACAAAAAAAAATAAGCCTCTACTATATACAGGATACTGATGATGGCTCCAGTTTACTATTGACTTAGGGAATGTCATACTCTTGATGCAAGTCCTTCCTCTTCTCTTTCTCTGTCTCTGTCTCTCTGTCTGTCTCTTTTGGTGAAGCAATTGGGGTTGTGACTTGCCCAGGATCATACAGCTATGCAGTATTAAGTGTCTGAGGCCATATTTGAATTCAGCTTCTCCTGACTTCAAGCAGGTACTCTATTCACTGCACCATTTCCTCTTCTTTGAACCCCAGTTTTCCCCTCAGCAATATGATGAGATAGGATTGGATGGTCTCCAAGATCCCTTCTACCTGTGATTCCATAAGAGAGTAGATGATTTTCTAAGCCATGTCCCCAGGACATATCCCCAAGAAGAGAGATGAGGCAAGGTTGTTAACTACTTTTACCTTTTCTTTTCCCCCATTCTGGGGTTCATCTCCTTGAGAGTCATACCTCTGAATAATACCTATGAGTATAATGCTTACAAATGGACCCTAATCTTTACTTAATTCTGCTTGCTTCATTATATTGAGATTTTGTACACGGTTTAATCCCATTTTTATTTCATCTTCATTTTAAATTATAATTTTTCAAATATATCAGTTATGCATATATATCTCAAATATATATTAATTTTATTGTTATTATTAACTATATTAACATATGTAATAATATAATAATTATATAAATATAATATAATACATCTCAGATACATGAAAGAATAACAAAAATTAATATCTTACTACTACAAGACAATGTTGTTCTAAAAAGATTGAAGATATGATCTGAGATTTGGATTGGTTTATTTTTTTTAAAGCAAATTTTTACCATTCAGATTTTTTTTCAAATATTTTGAACTGAAAGTTTATCCATCAACCCATGGGTAAACAGTCTAAATTGTGTAAGTTGTGAACATGTATATAATTTAATATCTTCCATGAAATCCTTATCCAACAAAAGTCTAATAACCATTAACAATTTTTAATAATTAAAAGAGAGAATAATACAACAACAACAAAAAAAAAAACATGTCAGAGAAGAAAAAAAAACTGAAAAGGATGTTAGAACATAAAATGTCAGCAGTGGAAGAAACTTTAGAACATAAAAGATCTTAGCTGAAACAATAGATCCTTCAGTCTAATATCCCTATTTTATAGATAAAGGCCAGGGAAGGGAAGGAATTTGGCCAAGATTATACAGTGAATTAGTAGCAGAAAAACCTAGAACAATGTGGAATTTTTCTCAGTCTATTTTTCTCATAGTCTTTTTCTGCTCCCATGCTTGTCTTAACTTCCCCCTCTTTGCTGAACTCAGGAGTAAGTCCTCTCCTTTCCTGTCTTGCATTTCCTGCTTCTGAGGAAACAGTTTCTCTATCTATCAGTGATGAGCTCATTCCTTTGCCTGGTGTCCGGCTGGAACTCAATGGGTTTCCTCATCCAAAATGTGCTGTTGATGATGACAGACTCAGAACCGGAACAGAATCAGCTTTGGCGGCTCTTTATTGGACCCGTTCAGATAAACCACACGGGAAGGACTGAGGAAGTGTCTGGGTACAGTACTGGTGGAAAATACAGTATCTTAGTGGTCAGAAACCTGAGTTTGAATCCCAACTCTGCCACTGATAATTCATCATCTGTCAGAGTCTATTAGAGTCAGTTCAAACCATTTCCTGAGAGTTATTAAAGACCATTCTCCTTTACATAAATTCACATTAAATACATTTTACTTTACTTAAATAATTATAAAAGAAATCTCAATTAGAATTGTGAATGAAGATGTGACTGAGCTGTTAGTGGCAAAGATTGCAAAAGAAAAAAAAGGAAACTTTAGAATTTAAAAATCCAACCAAAAAGATTCACCATATAACAATTGATGGAAGCATTTCACCATTTAGGTGAATTTTTTTTTCTTGTATTTAAAAGATGGATTCAAATACTTCCAGATTTTTAAAAATTCAGAGATCAATTGAGGATGATATTGCTTGCTGTCATCAGATATACCAAGGAAAAAGAGAGCCACTATCCAAACATCTCTCAATAGCTTCATTTAAAAATAAAAAGTATTGTACAACTAACCATTAATGCTAAAAATCTAGGTTTGCAACACACCACATAGCACACATTGATTTTACTGTGCAGTATTGTGCATTCTTTGTCATTAAATACACCTTTCATTTCATAACTCTGCTTATCATAGTACAGTATTTAACATGTCTGCATTTTAAGACTTGCATAAAGATATCTTTTTGCATGTGCTTTTGTTATATAGGCTAAATGAAGTGGGTGGGAGCAAATTTCCATTACATAAAAATCACTTAATGTCTACAAGTCCACTTATATAAAGCAAGAACTGATTGTTATTTTCAGTGTGAGCATGTCAGAAATAACTGTATAAATCAAGACTTCATGTATTCTTTCATAGATCGTGTAGCCTTAAGAAAGCGATAGAGAAAATGTTAATAATGCAGTTTAAATTCACAAGGGTATCCTGCAGACATTTTTCGGAGAGTCAGTTGTTAAATAATTACACTCACATCTAACACCCCCCATTTTCCAAGGAAAGAAACCAAAACCTGTAGCAGGTAACAGCCTTAGTCAAGGTCACACAGCTAGGAAGTAGCAGAGAAAGTCTCGTAACCCAAATCTTGTGACTTCAGATCCAGGATTTTTTTTCTTTGTACCACACTACTTCCTACAAGTGATTTCCAGTTTCTGATTATGGTTTCCTCATTTATAAAATCAATCAGTAAATATTTATCAAGCACTATTTTTGTTCATTTCTTTCTATAGTACCTGACTCTTCATGATCCCATTTGGTTTGGTTTTTTTGTTTTGTTTTGTTTTTTTGGCAAAGAAACTGGAATGGTCTGTCATTTTCTTCTCCAGCTCATTTTGCAATTTAGGCAACTGAGACAAACAGGAATAAGTGACTTGTCCAGGATCACAGAGTTAACAAGTGCCTAAGGTTAGATTTGAATTTAGAAAGAAGAAACTTTCCGACTCTAGGTCTAGTGCTCTATCCATTGTACCACCCAGCTGTTCTACCAAAGTATATAAATTCTACATGCATAAGCATAACTATATAAGGGATTAAGTGACTTGCCTATAGTCACACAGCTAGTAAGTGTCTGAGGCTAAATTTGAATTAATGAAGATGAGTCTTCTGATAGCAAGCCCAGTACTCTATCCATTGTGCCTCTAACATAGTGATTTTCGTCATTTTGGTCCTCTTCAATAACAAAGGAAAACAATCAACAATATAAAGGGACTAACCTAAACAATACTTAACGTCCTTTCTAGCTGTAAATCTATAATCCTGGGTGATTGGATGGCATCTTGTCAAACACTACTTGATCTCAGAACTTCCTAATCATCAATTATCCCCTTGGTACTGGAGCTTGATAATTGACTTTACCACTATAGTCTGACTCTTCCTCCTCAGTTTAAGGAACTAATTTTCTTTGTAGCCTGGAAGTCTCATTCCTGTGGATTAGAAACATTGGACTAACACCTTTGGACACTTGATTCCATTACTTGGTTTAGGTGCAGAAGCAATACTGGGATATGTCAGAACATTTGGATTTTGGTCCCACATCTACCACTGATTTTTTGTGTATTATTGACTAAATCACTTTCTCTTTCTGGGGCTTTGGTTCCACAGAGGGTGACACAGAACAAGATGATCCCTAAGAACACTTCCAGATTAATTAATTATCCAACTATACTTCCTGCTCAAAATTTATGGGCTGATAGACTAATTCAGTGCTCATACTGACTATATCTCAAAGCCAGGACAAGTATTATTCTTCCCCTCATATTAGGTCTATTTCTTTTGAAAACTTATTCATCTCATTTTGGAGACTGTAATATTCTGGGACTTGGTGCAATAAACACAATGTCATTTCAAATAAAAATCTTTGGAGGACTTTACTGTCTTTAGGGAACACAAGATATTCTCCATGACCATGACACATGCTTTTGGTGAGATCACATCTCCTAATAAGGTATATTTCTCGATAATCACAATTTTTTTAAAGAGGACCACAATGTACTGCAATTGATATATTTCTTAAACTGGATGTGGGACCATGTGGACTTCCCAATTCTTAGCAGGGAGAAAAACAGTAAGTAAAAAGATTTCTAATCTCTCCTCTGCTCACTAAAAGAGAAACTTCCCCTACTTGTCTATCACCATACAGATCTCCTAGGATCTCCTAGGGTCTTTTATTACTCTATCCTAGGCATCAGTTCAGATTGACATTGCTTTCATAGGAGATTGGAAAAGAAATCAAGCAAGAAGTCTCTCAAGTCATGCAACAAACAATATAGAGGACCAGATGTTTTCTTCAATATTCACAAACTCTCAGCTCTCTCCAAAATAGGAATCATGTACAAGACATAAAGCTATTTTGGTTGTCTTCACCATGTAGGAGACTAAAAAGCCAAATGAAGTTAAAAAAAACAAAAAACAATAAACTAAGAACAGATAAGACTAACAATCTCTAATTCCAAATGTACTTGCAGAGACCTCCTTCCCTACCTCCTACCATGCTCCTACAGCAGTTACATGAGTGATCTTGCAACAGAACTTCCCTACCCCAAGGCTATGGAAATGCAAATATCAGAAACTTGCTCAAATTAGGACAACTGAACACCAGCTCTTTGTAGCACAACAATGTTCAGCCTGAAACTGAGAAACAAAGAGAACTGAGCAGAATACAAGTGATACTCCACTGAGCCTGAGGGAAAGAGTTTAATCTCTATTTGGTGCCAGTTTTATCAACCCACAAGTCATTTGAGAAAGAGACTGATTTACCATGAATTGCTTGCTGTGGTGGGAAGCTTTCTGTTCTAACCCCAAAATAAACTACTATCAGAGGGAAGGTGTCAGAAAGTGAGCAATAGGAGAAAATAAGGGGGGAAAGACTGAAACTTATAAAAATATCAGATGCAAAAGATTTTCAATTAAAATAACATAACATATAAATATATATAAATATATAAAATAGCATAACAGAAATAACTGCACAACAGAAATAAAAAAAAAATTTTTGAATTCATTATGGCAAGTCCCACCAAAAAAACAGAAGAGAAAATAACTGATTGGGAATGTAAATTTATGGCAATGAAAGATGATCTGGAAAAACAGAGGCAAAAAACCACTAACATCAAAAAGAATCCATGATCTAAATACATGCAAAATATATTCATGTTGCAGATAGGAATGTCTTAAGGATTATAGGAAAGAAAACAAACACAAATAAGACCAAACATTCCAGAAATTCTGGCTGATGTTCCATCTACTATTATTAGTCAAGGTATTAAAGTTTAACACTACATTGAGACTTTTGGCCCACCCTATGCATGTATTGCTAGTACAAAAAAAGGGGGAGGGTTTTTCTATATCCTCATTCACAAACTATATTTGTAGCAATATTAAGGAAAGCGAAATTAGGAGAATCTCATGATCCTACTTGCCTGTACAACATTTCTCTATAGTATCTGACTTACTAGAGATCAAAAATCATAGTTCCATTGTAAATAATGGTGAAAATAAACTCCTATAAAAAATACTAGTGGATGTGTTTAATTTTCCTTTTATTTGCGTCTTTCTCCAACTTTTCTTAATAAATATTTAGTTGAATTCCCTTAAGCTCTCTGCAGACTTTGTTTCCACCTCTATTCTTTCCCATCATTCAATGAGGTGATTCTGTTCCACCACCCCTTTCCATAATCTTATGAAAAAGCACATATTCTAATTTAGTTTCCACAAACCTCTCTGCTTAGCAAACAAGAAGTATTTGCTGGCTACTGTGACTTCTGAACTCTTGAGTATCAAGTGTTATACCAAACTCTACAGATACTAAGAAAGGCAAAAGCAGTCTCTGCCCTAAAAAAGTATACATTTTAATGAGGAGGACAATAAGAAAATAATAATGTAGTTAAAAGATATATACAGAGTAAATGAGAAGTGATTTTAGAGGGGAAGGAACTGGCAGATAGGAGGATCAAAAAAGACCTTTAGGCCTATAGTATTATCTAAATTATATTAATAATATAATTATCTTTGTTGTAAGGCTCAAATGAAATAATGTATGAGGAATGCTTTGTGTGTTATTATTGCAATTATTATTGTTATTCTTGTCATTGTTGTCATCATGAATTAGTGTTGACTTGTTTTGGAGGATGTGGCCAAGTTCTTTGTAAAAATTTTCTGCTTCTTCACCCTCTGTACTCTATTGGTTCATATGCCAAAATTATTATCACATTGATCTGTTTTTTTCATTATGTTTATTCGGAGCACTACCAGAAGTTCTCATGACAGTTGTCTCAATCCTATTATTAATCCACATGGTTCAGATAAAGACACAAAGGTTATAGAAATGGCCTGATTGCCCAGGATCACAAAGATAATAAGTGCCAGAACCCTATCCCAATGCTAGCATTCTGTCCATTATTTTATGTTACCTTCATGACGAATGAGAACTATAGTAATTAATGATAATGGTGAGGAAGACATAAGAGAGAGAAAATTTTCAAGATTGGGATGAGTAGGATTACAGAACAGATCAAGGAAAGGGAAAGAATCAGAGATAGGTAAGGGGGAGATAGGGATTATCACTGTGTCTTCCAGAGAGCCGGGTGATAGAATTTGACCTGTGCAACATCTCTCAAATACTCCCTCTTCCATCCTTTGACCCAGCCACCTCTCTAGTGCAGACCCTAATTACCTTTCTCATGGATGATTACCATAGTCTCCTGTTAGGTCTGTCAATCTCAGTTGTCTTCCCAAACCATTCTGCAGCCATCAAAATTCAGGTCTGATCTAGTCCCCCCTCCTCAATTCAATATACTCCAGTGACTTCCTATTGTTTCCAGGATCAAATGTAAAATATTCTGTTTAGTATTCAAAGCCCTTCATAGCCCAGTCCCCTCTTACCTTCCCAATCTTCTTACATCTCATTCTACCATGTATTCTTTCCAGCAACATTGGCTTCTTGGTTGTTCCACAAACAAGGTATTCTATCTCTCAGCACTCAGCATTTTCTCTGGCTGTCTCCCCTACCTGTAATGCTCTCCTTCTTCCAATCTGACTTTTGTTTCCATGGTTTCTAATTATTAACTAAAAATTTCATCTTTTTCCAAAAGCTTTCTTCAATTCCTCTTAGATCCTTGCCACCTTTTTTTTTTTATTAGTTCCTATTTATCCTTTATATAGCTTATTATGTGTATACATACACACACACACACATATATATATATATATACAACATAATGCAAATGTTGTAATGTACTTGAGCCCCAAGCTTAGCACAGTGTTTGGCACATAGTAGGTGCTTGATAAATATTTATTGTTTGATCAATTGTTATAAAAACATAACTTTTAGATTTGGTGTGATCGAATGTTTGTGGCAGCCCTCTTTGTAGTGGCTAGAAACTGGAAATTGAGTGGATGCCCATCAGTTGGAGAATGGCTGAATAAATTGTGGTATATGAATATTATGGAATATTACTGTTCTGTAAGAAATGACCAACAGGATGATTTCAGAAAGGTCTGGAGAGACTTACACGAACTGATGCTGAGTGAAATGAGCAGGACCAGGAGATCATTATATACTTCAACAACAATACTATATGATGACCAGTTCTGATGGACCTGGCCATCCTCAGCAAGGAGATCAACCAAATCATTTCCAATGGAGCAGTAATGAACTGAACCAGCTATACCCAGAGAAAGAACTCTGGGTGATGACTAAAAACCATTACATTGAATTCCGAATCCCTATATTTATGCCCACCTGCATTTTTGATTTCCTTCACAAGCTAATTGTACAATATTTCAGAGTCTGATTCTTTTTGTACAGCAAAATAACAGTTTGGTCATGTATACTTATTGTGTATCTAATTTATATTTTAATATATTTAACATCTACTGGTCATCCTGCCATCTGGGGGAGGGGGTGGGGGGTAAGAGATGAAAAATTGGAGCAAGAGGTTTGGCAATTGTTAATGCTGTAAAGTTACTCATACATATAACCTGTAAATAAAAGGCTATTAAATAAAAATAAAAAAAAATAAAAGATTTGGTGTGATCCTTAGAACACAGAATATTGAACATCAAAATTGGGAAAGATTGACACAGTGGGGTTATGGCTGTTTCCCAAACTGCCCTAAAGCTTTCCAAGATGAGTGTCCCAATCCAGGTAATCTTAGAATTGGGTCAAGCACTAGGTCATAAATTCTCCTTAATGGTTGAATTTGTAATATAAATGGTTAGATCTGGAACAAACTTTAGAGATTTTCTTGTCCAATTTTTACTCAGGAGGAAACAGTGTTTAGAGAGACAATGCCTTATGTCACATGGAGATTTAATGGCAAAGCCAGGAGTAGATCCCAGATCTCTTAAATTCCAAGATACGGTTTTTTTCCAGTGAACTACACTACTTCCCAGAAAACAGAGATTCTATCACATTTTGTAGATGTAGATATTATGTATATTTTGCTCTAATTCTCCAATAAATTTGTGATACTATAGATGTAGTTTTTTTTTTCTCCAACAGGTTGTAATTCTGTTCAACTTTTGACTCTGTCCTCTCATAAATTTGTACCAACAGAGTCACTGATTGCCTTAATGTTGCATGATGGACGAGCACTGTTTTTCAGCTTTGGTCACACATTTTTCTCTCCTTTGAGGACATTCTTTAGACTTCTCTTTAAATTTGGCCTTAAACATTTACTAGCTGTATGTCCCTAAGTAAGTATTTAACCTTGATTGCCTCAATTTCCTAATCTGTAAAATAAGATTAATAATAGCATTTATCTTTCAAGGATGTTAAGAACATCAAATGAGATCATAGTAAAGTGCTTAGTGTAGTGCCTGGTAAATATATTAAGTGCTATATAAATGTGAACTACTTTTCTATTCTCTGGTTTAATTCCTTGTTTGTATTGCACACAGCCTGCTCAATCCAACTAAGTGCCTCTCTATTGAGCTTAGGTGTGATTGACTCAAATCTAGTTTTTCTAAGTCCATAAGATTTCATGACTCCCAGACATATGACCTCCATGAAAAAGAACAATAATGGCTAAAAAATGGGCCATTGTTCCATAAGAAACCTTGGGGTCATTAAATGAATGTTGCAATTTCTCAAAGGCAATGCAGTCTGCTTTCCTCCTCTGTGAAACTTGGTAACGCCCATGGGGTATGTGTGGTGATGCTGGACCAAAAAACTGGATTTCCCAGAACAACCTGTTCCTGTACTCCACTAAGGTTGATGGAATTTTTCTGCAACAGACGTGAGACATTAATGACACCTAGTGGAGATCTTGAGAAATTCCTTGCTGATTCCCTACTTTCTTAAATATTAAAAATCACACAGATTTGGAGCTGAAAAGGACCAGTCTCTTCGTTTTCAGATTAGGAAATTAAGTCCCACAGATGTTAAGTTATTGAGATGAGGAAGAGAAAAGAGTCATCGATTTAGATTTGGAAGTCACTTTACAGATCGTGGCTTTGCAGATGGAAGAGCTGTTAGAGCCATCTAGTCTAATCTGTTCATTTTAGAGATGGAGAAACTGAAGTCCGGAGGGTTTAAAATTAAATAACTTGCTCAGAGTTACTCAGGTAGAAAATGGAAGAGCTGTCGCTCCTAGGATATCTAACTCCACTAAGTCTAAATCACCTGGCTTTGTCAGTCAGCCCTAACCTCTCATTTTATAAATGAGGAAAAAACTTGGGCCAGAAACATGAATTGACATAGAGTGGGAAAACTCTTGAGGTAAAGAGGATGAAAGCATGATATTGTGTGCAGATTCTTAGTAGTAAGTCAGGGCGGTAAAGGGGCTGAAATCCATCTGTAGGAGCTTCTAGCCAGAAACGTCTCTCAAGTTTTGTTTCATCTGTTCTCTTCTGAGGCTGCCATATTGCGGTCAGGCCCTCATCACTACATCTGGACTATTGCATTAGACTGCAGCCGGGTCTTTCTGCCTCATCTCTCCCCACAGCAGCCCCCTCTCCCCTCAGCTTTGTTGTTTAATCATTTTAGTTGAGTCTGACTCTGTGAATCCATTTAATGTTTTCTTGGCAGAGATCCTGCCATATCCTTCTCCAGCTCATTTTACAGATGTGAAAACTGAGGCAAAGAGGGTTAAGGGACTTAACCAGGGTCACACAGCTAGGAGGTATCTGAGATCAAATTTGAACTCAGAAAATTGAGTCGTTTTGACTTCAGGCAGAGCATTTTATTCACTGGGCATTTGTCTCTGTTTTTATCTCTGCCTCTCCCACCGCTCTATCTCTTTGTCTGTCTCTGCCCCTCTCGCTCCTTCTCTCCCTCTCTCTCTTTCTCCCTCTTTCCATTTTCTCTCTCTTTCCTTTCTTCTTTTCTTCTTCCCTCTTCTTCTCTCCCTCCTTCCCTCCTTCTCTCTCACTCTTTCTCTTCTCTCTGTCTGTTTCTCTCAGCTCTCTGTTTGTTTCTGTCTCTGTCTGTCTCTCTGTGTCTCTATCTCTCTATTCTCCTTCCTTTCTTTTCTCCTTTCTCCCTTCCCTCC